>NC_134841.1:27216391-27575586 GCF_965363235.1 Mytilus galloprovincialis
CAATACTTCTATTTCAGCATTGCACAAGGTCATTCCTTCCCAGAAATTATAATCAACTTACATTGAACCATTTGGAGGTGTCCTGAATGAAATTCGTAGTCTGAGAAAACATGATCATTTTATTATTGGACTTTGAACTAGCTTTCAGTAACTGCAAGTAACTGATAATTTCAGTCTTTTGTCATTTTGTTAACCAATTCTCATATTTAAAATTCGTATTCTGGGCATTCATGGTTTATTGTAAATATTTGTATCTGTGAAATAATACTGTGTTATAAAACGCTTAGGGTAATATTCATATTACATAATGTGCTGCTAAAAATACTGTATTATATAATACTGTAGGAGTTATTGTAGTTCAATAACCATTTTTATCTGTTTGTTGCATTTTTGGCTATAATATTTTAAAGATCAAGAAGTAGGTATAAGCAACATAAATCATGATATCAGTTGTTCCCTTGTAGGAGTTATTGCCCTTTAATGATGATTTTGTCCCATATGTTGTGTTTTGGCTGAAGGTTAAAGTAGATAAGGAGAAACTATAGACAATAAGATTATCAGTAAAAGAGGGACGAAAGATACCAAAGGGACAGTCAAACTCATAAATCCAAAACAAACTGACAACGCCATGGCCAAAAATGAAAAAGACAAACAAACAACAAATTAAAATATGATCTGCTCAATGTGGTTTTGGGCCTTTTATAGCTGACTATGCGGTATGGGCTTTGCTCATTGTTGAAGGCCATATGATGACCTTGACTGTTAATTTCTGTGTCATTTGGCCTCTTGTGGAGAGTTGTCTCATTGGCAATTATACCACATCTTCTTTTTTATATGGGTGAATTCTACAGTGTACTTTGCCTTCAATGATGATTTTACCCAAATTTTGTGTTTTGTTGGAAACCATAGTAGATAAGCAGAACAGTAATAGAAAAAAAATTAACAAATGAGATCCATTAAAATTGTTAACCAACACACAGGACTTGTTACCACAAAATCATAACTTTAACCCGAAGTTTTAAATTTTGCCTTTACTGTTTAAAACTATGATGGATAGACTAAACCTATGATGGTTAGACAAAAAGATAAGACCGACAAAAAAGCAAGTTGGTTTACAGACAATGATATGTATACATCAAAGCTATTATGTTTTCATTCCATGTGGTCATCAAGTCAATAGGAAAGCATGACAAGGTTAAACATCCACTTGTTGTTATTGATACTTTGATTTTTGATGAAAATTGGAATGACATTTCTTTGATGATGTGTAACGACCTTGAGATTGAAAGATGTTTTCCTTACATACATTTTATTGAGGAACTAGCCAGCCTTTTGGTTTATAATTATATCAATTTAATTAAGATTTTATTTCTTTCTCTCTATGTATTAAAGTATTAAAATCAATATAGACTTCCTGTGAAACATAGACATTTCTTATTTCATTGATCATGTTGATGTAGCAAAATCTTTGATGTTTACTATTAAAGTTATGGAAAACATTAAAAGTATTGACATTTCACATGTTAAAACTTTTCTGTCATAAACAAATGAGAAAAGCTGTCACCAATTGTTTTTAAAAATATTGAATGGACATTGTGAATCACTTTTATTTAATCATGATTACCCCGTCAGTTTTGACATGACCTTAAGGTGAAAAGACCCATTTTTCCCAGTAACATCTGCACCCGTCTCACATTTGTTTAGATAATTTCTATGCTATTGTTATCCTGTTCAAGTTCACCACCTATTTGTAGGTTTTTTCTGGTAAGTTATAATTTAAAATTCAAATATTTTAAAAATGTTATACATTTATAATCTTGATTTTGTATTCAATTAACCTCAACAGCTTTTTATGCAACTGTGGAGGAGACTTCAAGTTTTACCATTGTCCCTGTGTACGTATAGACTTCTGTATGTATGTATGTCTGTATATCCAAAAATTGGTTTTGGTTCTCTAACTTTAGTTTGCCTCAACCTAATTTTGTGAAACTTATACACAATGCCTTTTACCACAGAACACAGATCAAGTTTGAATTTTGCTGGTGTCACTTTTATTGTTCTTCAGTTATGCCCTTTACAAACAGAAAAATTGCTGATTTTTCCTTTTTTCTGTTCTCTAACATTAGTTTCCTCAACCAAATGTTATGAAACTTGTTTTTTTTTCTGTTCCCTAACTTAAGTTTGCCACAACCAAATGTTATCAAACTTATACACAATGCTTATTACCACAAAACACAGATCAAGTACAGGGTGCTATAAACAGTTTTGTATAAAAAACATGGGGTTATTCCCCAACTAAAAATAGATATGGAGGGAAGTCCCTTTTTATCAACATAATTGGTGAAAAAGTATTTTTTGTATTTGGTTGTAAAGATATGTTAATTAACTTCAATTAAAGCAGGTTGAATGATTAAACTAATTTAAAAATTAGATTAAATATACATGTTTTGAGGGGAGACAACACTGTAAACAGTCAGTTTTTTTTGGCAGTGAAAATTGAAAACTTATTTGCAGCCACTGTAGCTCTTTTCGGAGCAGGCGAACGTACCCTGAAGCATGAATTTTTTGAAAGACCAGGTAAAAATCTATGAAATTCATACAATTTTGATTATGAAAAAAGTACAGGTATCATGTCTTCAGGGGTGTGCACATGACCTGATTTCAGGTTTTTTAGGCAATGTTTTTCCCAGTTTCTCTGGATAAAACTTTTTTATACCATTAAAAGTACACTTTTTTTTTATTCCATTATAAACTAGAGAACATTCTGATTCCAGTGATATCTAGTTTTATACACGTATCTTTATTAATCAGTCCACCACTAAGGGTCACTTATACATGGTCCCTCAAAATATGAAGTTATAGAAAAAACTGTTGATTGCACCCACAACTTTGGCAAGGGTAACTTTTACAGTTCTTAAGTTATGCCCCTTTATATTGTTATATGCAAGGGGGACCATCATCTGTGTCCCATGGGCATATTCCCCATTCATTTACTACTTTAGTTACTCATGGTGTCAACATTGTATAGTATACTTCTATCAAGCATTCACACTGATTGGCTATATTTTATAAACTAATTTCCAGAGTGGTAACATTAAGCTGATGAAAACTTTGAAAAATAAGATGCTAACCCAAGTTATAATGATAGTTCTGAAAGAAAATTGTCCTTATTTCTTAAGATGTGTGTAGTTTTAAGTAAAAAAAACTAGGCTAAAAACAATATTGTTCAGTGCTATCAAATTATTAGCTCAATTGAGGCAGTGATCCACATTTGAAGAATTGTTAAGATATTTAATTTATTTTTTAATTTTAATTTATTTTGCTGATTTCTTTGTTTTGTCAACAGTACAGCGCTATCAGATGTGGTCTGATTACTGTGGAAGAAATTGAAATTCATGAAGTGAGAACATAATTATATTGTCCTTCCCTATAGGTATTCAATATCTCCTAGGACTAATTCTTGACTGAAAAATACCCCTTGCAGCAATGTTGTTAATGGACAACACTGTTCTTTAGATATCTAGATCAAGATTGTCTGATACTATTTTAAAAATTAGGAAAAAAGTATATTTGCTTCCTTAGGATGTTTTGTTGTGTAATAACATTGATGATACCTGTATATTTGTAGGTCTTACCAGATAGAAGGTGATGTTAAGGGATGCTAATTGGGAATCAGCTGACAGATTTTACAGGTAAAGAAAACAAGGTAAAAATTTATTTACCAGCCCAGTAGTCAACACTTCTGTATTGAAATGAATTATCATTGATATGGTCATAATTATAAATTAACTGTTTATACAAAATTTTGAATTTTTGAAATACTAACGCTTTTCTACCTCAGGAAGAGATTGTATTGTCAAAACTTTTAGGAATTTTGGTCCTCAATGCTCTTCAACTTTGTACTTATAATTGTAGCCTTTTTACCTTTTTTTATTTGAACATCACTGATGAGGCTTTTGTTGACAAAACACCTGTTTAGTGCAAATACAAAATTTCAATCCTGGTATCCATGATGATTTATTTACAACATCAGAAGGTAAAACTATAGTAAAAACACTTATCTGCACTAAATAAAGCTGTCCTAGAGAACAAAAGTATTATACAAATTTACTTTTTTTAGTAGACATTAATGATTAAAAGTAAACCAGTTCGTCTTAAGCAATAATCAATTCTAACTGTGAATGAATAAGAAACGCAAATAGAAATGAACTTAAAAAAAATCTTGTGAATGGTGTATTTGACTTCTGCGTCACATATTGCACCCTTCATACTTAACCTTAGTTAACAGTAAGGTGTGATATTTTATGAATAAATTGCTGTTTCTGTTGATATTGACAACAGAGAAGTTGTTATCATAAGTCAAAATAAACCTTTTCATTACAAACTTGTAATATTTCTCAACAGGATTTAGTATACTCAATAGTTTAGGCTATGGTAAAAAGGCAACTGGGAATTCACTGATTGTAAATTGTTGTTCCACACAAATTGCAGAAAAGAAATAAAAATATGTTTTGAACTGATCATATACATGTTTTTCTGAAACATCTTCCTATACACCAGAAGTTACCATAAGAAGGCAATCTTTCCATTACCAATCTTTTAACTTTCCATTGTTACAGCACAAAAGCTGCAGTCATTGGTACTGAATTTCATGGTACAGTAAACCACAAAATCCTTGAAAAGTTGTACCTAAGTAACAAACATGTACCTAAGTAACAAACATAAAGTATCAAACATCAATTAAAATCATTGGAAAGTTGTACCTAACAAACATAAAATATCAAAAGATATAAGAATATGTGGTATGTGTGCCAATGAGACAACTTTCTCATCCAAGTCACAATTTGTAAAAGTAAACCATTAAAGGTCAAAGTACGGTCTTCAACATGTTGCTTTGGCTCACACTGAACAGCAAGCTATGAAGGGCCCCAAAAATGACATGTGCAAAACCATTCAAAAACGAAAACCAATGGTCTAATCTATATAAAAAAAGAGAAACCAGAAACACTTATGAACAAACATTAACAAATGACAACTACTGAACATCAGATTCCAAACATGAATTCAATTAAAAGATTTTCTTGAATCAGGCATTTCAGTCACTCTCTGGTTCCTTGTTTATTGCAGCTTTCCTGTCTAATGTATACATGAATTAATGTTTAGATTTAATGCACAGATTCTTGTTAGAAGTTTTATTGTGATGTATGAATACCTTCTAATAGATATGATGGTGACATTCATTGATGAAACTATTAGAGTTTGTTTTTACCTTTATTTGAACCTTAATCACTAACTAAGCTATGTACTCAACAGTAGTTTTTATAATGTTCATCAGAAGTTTGTGATAAGCATGAAATCCATAATATCATATTTTTATGTGATTAAATGTCATCTAAAGTACATAAAAAGACAAAAAGAATTAATAATTAATTATGGAGTCTGTATATCAATAGGATGTGATGTGTTTTGAATAGGCTGCTGTGTTCATTAAGAATAGCTATTGTCTGACTTTTATCATATTTTAACTCTCAGTTTATAATGTTATATGAAAGGAAAATGAACAGTAGAGACTATTCAATAACAATGCACCTGATAGGATACAAAAATCAATGACATAAGTAATGACAATGTCACATGTCAAGGAGTGGTCAATATTTTGTTATAAATTCAAAGAAACAATCAATAATTTAGTAAAAGAGAAAGAATTCCTATTGAACCCCCTTCTGTTAGTGTAAGCAATATTTTATTGTGAAAATAATTACATAAACGTTACAGAAAACTGGGGATCAGAATATCTTTAAAGGACACCCCTCCCCCTTTTTGAGGTTAAATGGTTGTTCCCTTAGGATTGAAAAACAAATGTATTTTCACTTTTATAAATTTCTCCCCCCAACCCCTTTTCTGTTGACTAAATAAGCCTAGACATAAATCAAAGGTTCAGAAGCAAGTCTTGACAGTTAAAACAAATATACTGTTAATTGATAATAAAATATATGTGTTGTAGAATTATGTAGAATTAATTGTTGAATAATTTTATTTCTAAGGGAGATTGGAATTTAAGAGGGTTTCAGGCTTTGATCTGTGAGTTTCATTTCCTTTCATATTAGAATTTTTGTTGATGTGAAGTATAGGTTTAAGGCAGTTTGCTGCTAACAAAATGAAATAGCATCCTCAATGATGGATAGAATTTATCCTGAAAGGATCAAGTGACCAATAATTCATTGATTGGTTTAATTTGCAGTTAACCTATTATTGTAAAGATTTTGGTTTATTATAAGTAAAGTTTCAGGTTATGAAAGTAAGGTTTATGAAAGTTCACAGTTTAATGCATATATCAGTACACAAATATCGTATGTTCTCATTTAAAAGAAAGTGTATCCACCTCTGAGGTTTGTTTTGGTCCATATAGTAAGTTCTTTTGTCATGAGATATAAGTTAGATATTGTTCTTCAACTATATTCCTACATTTTAAAAGTCTCAATTGTGTTGTGCCATCTTAATTTCCATTATCAACACTGGTGTTTTATTGTCACAATTTATAAGTCAGGTATAATGAAACAAATTATCCTTTTTGTGCCAAAAGACAGTTCGTAGATCATTTAGGGACGACATCAAAAGTTCAATGTAGGATAACAAACTTAATTCATATAGTTTTTTCACTGACCCCCTACCCCCCTCTTAACTTAATTTGGGAAAAATTGATTGACCAATAAGGATATATATAAAAATCGATTTTATTTAACCAAAACTTGCAACTATTTTGACCCCCACCCACAAACTATTTGAATTAAGATTTTTATCCTTCTTTGATTTTTTGATGTCGTCCCTTAGTTATCTCTAAACAAAATATATAAGTGTCTGCAAACTGTTATTTGATCCTAAATACCATGAATTATTGAATGTTAAATGGTATTGGTATTACAGATCTCATATTTTCTAAAGCATGTTGCTATAGCAATAGTTTTATAAACTACATGTATTTAATTAAATAATGAAAATGTGAGGTAAACAGCACCCAGACAATATAAGGTTATGAAAATAGATATTTAGAGGTCACTATAGGACCTTGAATGATAGGCAAGAACCAGAAGAAAAGAAAAAATATTAGACAAAAAAAATATTTGTATGCACCTATCCTATGTCAGGAGTCTGTTGTGCAGTGGTCATCGTTTGTTGGTGTGGTTCATAAGTGTTTCTCATTTCCCATTTATTTCTTGTTTGGATTGTTTTACGCTAGTCATTTTTAAAGACTTTTATAGCTTGCTGTTCTGTGTGTGCAAAGGCTCTGTGTTGAAAGCCATACTTTAACCTATAATTGTTTACCTTTTATACATTGTAACTTGGATGAAGAGCTGTCTAGTTGGAACTCATACCACATTTTCATATTGATATTATAGTTGAATAATATATATATGTAACAAATAATTATTGGCAAAAAAAATATATAACTATTTTCCAATAAAGACATGTGTTATGATTGCAATGAGACAACTATTAAACCAGAGTATGCATATCATATTTGTTTTTCGCTCATATTTTTGTACATTAATTAGGCTGTTAGTTTTCTCGTTTAAAATATTAACATTTGTGATTTGAGGCCTTTTATAGCTGACTATGCTGTATGGGCTTTGCTCATTGTTAAAGGCTGCATGGAGATCTATAGCTGTTAATTTCTGTGTCATTTAGTCTGATAGTTGTATCACTGGCAATCATACCACATCTCCTTATTTTTTATACAAATTGTTTCTTTATAATAATTGATATAAAAGTATAACTGCTTTAATGCAAAGACAGCTTCATTATACTTTAAATGATTAATTAAATTGCTTTAATATATTTCTTAGGTTATTTTTTATTCCTAAATGCCACTGTCCCAGTCTTTTTAACTTAATGTTTACATGATGTGGGGAACTTTAAATTAGCATGTAAATTAGATTAAAGAAAATCTTGATCTATTTTTTTGTTTAAATTGAAAGTTTAAATAGTATACTTGGTGCCAGTCACTGTTAGCCTAAAGTGTTTACCTTTAGACAAGTTAATCACAAGTCTGAGTACGTGTTTTTCTGTTAGTTTTCTGTTGTGTGTTCAGCACTTGTTAAGCAATATTTCATCATTCTTTTTAATAACAGACCAAAACCACAAATTTTGGAAATTAAATATCAAATAGTTAATGAACTGGTTTCTCAACCTTCATTAAAGTTAATCTAAATGTATAAATAGTTACCAGATATGCTATATTTATGTTTGAGAATGTCTGTCCTCTAAACGGTTGTTCACTTAATTAACGGTAATGAGACTTCATTAGTAATTCCTCATGATACCAGTTTTCTTGAAATTGATTCCCAAAAATAGGAAAACAAACAAAGTACATGTAATTCAAAGAAAAGAACCAGTATTATAATTTTCAGATGAAGAGACAAAGTCATTCCACATGACGTTTTAAGCCTTGATTTAATTAGGAATCAACAAAAGAGAATGTTGCACACGTGCAATAAACTTTCTACCCAAGCAAATAATTTGGTTGATGACCAAGATACTAAATTTATGATTGATCCCTGTTTGAATAGCTCATTAAGAAATCTTTGATTTAAAATTGTACTACATTTATATGTTTAAAAGTAACATCAAACAAAATAATCCTGTACATAGTTTTTTTTTCTTTGAAAACAATTCTTTCACTAATAGAATGATATAGTGTCTTGGGCAAAGAAGTTGCCTTTTTCATCCGTTACTTTTCCCTAAAGTCAAAAGTGTCATCTAGCAGTATAGTTGCTTGAATGTTCACAACAATCGCTATTAGTCATTTTTGATATTGGCATTTTTTTAATTCAAAAAAGGAATCTTTGCATTACTATGTTAACATTACTATAAGGTGTCTGATTATAATAAGGAATTGCTTGACTATAATTCTTGTAATATTTGATATTGGATTTGAATATTTGATACCTGAGTACATTGTTGTATAAAGGTTGTTATCCTGCTTGGGTTCACACATTGTTGAAGGTTGCATGATGACCTCTAGATTTCTTTCTTAAGCTTACCTAGTCTGAAAGATCATTTGATCTATTGCTATTACATGGCTGTCCATCTGTAAACTTTCATAAATTTCATCTTTTTCACTAACTTTTAACCATGCTTGGCAAGAACGATGTATAGGAGATTCTATATAATAGATCCTTTTTGGTTCAGGAGAAAACATTATATTTCTGTACATCTTATCATTATTAGTGGCAAAACATTTTTGTTTTCATGTGAATGTGTCTTTTTTCCAGCAATAATGGGTTATACATATATATAACCAGGGATGAATAAAGATTTTACAGTAAACATAATTAAAGTATATTTGTTGATGTAAAAAAGTCAATATGGATTAGTTCTGTTAAATAAAGGTCTGGACATTAACAGGGTTAATATAGATTTATCCAGTCTTGACAGCAACTGGGCCAATATGTATTTATTCATGCCTGTAAATGAGATCTTGACAGTAAGGGGCGAATATGTATTTATCCATGCCTGTAAATAAGATATTGGCAGTAACTGGGCCAAAATGTATTTATTCATGCCTGTAAATTAGATCTTGACAGTAACTGGGCCATAAAATATGTATTTATCCTGCCTGTAAATGAGATCTTGACAGTAACTGGAACAATATGTAATTACTCATGCATGTAAATGAGATCTTGACAGTAACTGAGCCAATATGTATTTATCCATGCCTGTAAATGAGATCTTGACAGTAACTGGGGCAAAATGTATTTATTCATGCCTGTAAATGAGATCTTGACAGTAACTGGGCCAATATGTATTTATCCATGCCTGTAAATGAGATCTTGACAGTAACTGGGCCAATATGTATTTATCCTGCCTGTAAATGAGATCTTGACAGTAACTGGGCCAATATGTATTTACTCATGCATGTAAATGAGATCTTGACAGTAACTGGGCCAATATGTATTTATTCATGCCTGTAAATGAGATCTTGACAGTAACTGGGCCAATATGTATTTATCCTGCCTGTAAATGAGATCTTGACAGTAACTGGGCCAATATGTATTTACTCATGCCTGTAAATGAGATCTTGACAGTAACTGGGCCAATATGTATTTATCCAATCTGATACAATAAGTCTTATCCAGTCTAATATGCCTAATTTGTATTGTGCTAGTTTCAGAATTTATAAGATCACCTGGTATATTGTATGCACAGCCTTACACATGTTACGTCCAACTATACTGTAGTTGCTTATTGGATAATATTAACTGATCTAATGATTAAAAGAGCATTTGTTAATTTCAGATAATGAATTAAAGAAGTTTTAAAGGCATCATTGGTAGCCAAAGGTAAATTTATAATTATTGAGAAAAGCACAAAATAACCACAGTGTTAAATCATACAACAGAATATAAATATTTTTGCTACAGTGTTTTCATTATTATTCATTGGGTACCACTTTTGTGGTTTTTGTGGGTACAGATAAACCATTTAATTGTTACACATTTTCTGTAAGGTAGTATGCAGGCATGGCAAAACCATGAATAAGATTTCATCAACTCATATAACATAGAAAGCTTGTAAAGAGCCATTACATTGAGCTAGCAATGATGAAAACAATCTTGTTCATTAAAAAAACAAAATATAAGAACAATGAAGACACAGTTAAAATGTACAAGCAACAAACTAATAAAGAAATCCTTTAATACTTTATTTCTGTCTTTGGATGTGTTCTATTTTCAGATTTTTTTTTTAAGATATTAATGTTTCCCCTAGTTTTGTATACTCTATTGAAAAAGGTAGTAGTTGGTATAAGTATAGGTAAATCAGTATTAAGTTATACTCATAATGTGCTTTCAGATTCAATTTACCAATATATTCCTTAAGTAAAAGCTTGGAAGATTGTATTACATGTCAAAGCAAATATTTGAAAAAAAAAAAATCTTCAAAGGCTTGTCAAGAATGAAGAATCAATGTGCAAATTAGAATATAACAAAGGCATCACATCTTTGTCCAATCATCAACTTGACAATTGGTCAACATCTTCAGGTCTTCAGAAGATTAAAATATATAAGGTTAGAAATTTTACAGGAAATTGCTGATATGTAATTAGCCACATTTATCTTGATTTACTGTAAATGAATAATGTAAAAAGGATTTGTATATGTGTGACATTCATTTTGAACAAGATCGCACCGCTATGGAATTCATGTCTTATCTGGGTAGTTTTAAAGTATGGTCCTTGTCAAAAGTAGTTAGCCTATTACAGAAAGTCTAAAATCAATTTTCAACTGTTAGACTTTAAGCTGCAAAAAGACATTACATTTAAAATTTAGTTGTATGATGTACATCTAGGTTAGGAAAGTAAACAAACACATTGACAGAAGTAAAAAACAATCAATGGATTTAACCAAATCAAAATTGCACTGAAATTAACTCGCTTTGAACAGGTGGAAGTTTTATAGAAAAGGTCATATTCATTATAACATTTTAATCTGCAGTAATGAAAAGATGCACATGTTGGTTTGATGAAAGAGAATTGATTGGTTAAGGATGAAAGAGATAGATGAAGTTCCAACTAAGATTAGTGTTAGTAAGATCTGCCTCTTCAGGAAAGGATCAGATATTGATTTAGAGGTATGTATATAGGTAAATCAATCAATTGTGGATAGATCGTGATTTTATGGCCTACTTATTACCTAATTATTACCTAATTAATAATGGAAAATAAGGGGGATAAAAGGTATCAAGGTCTATATGGTCGTCTACGATATCTATTGGAATTAGATACATGAATATGTCGTTACTGGGTACCTGGGGAAAATGTTTCATGGTGTTAATTGATACAAGGTTAATGGAGGCAATAGATTGTAAATATTTCTAACAATACCTATCATTACCTGTTTTATAAAATTGGCTATTTGTTGCATTTTTATAAATGGTTATCTATATGAAGGGCTACAGGAACATTTTTTTTCTAAACAAGGAAAATTTACATTTTGGTCTATAGAATTTATTACATTCAGTCATATGCTGATCTATTTTTGATGAATCAGAATGATGACTATATGTCTATAATGGGAATGTATATTAATCCATGGTGAATATGAGAACTTTATGGACAACAATGAGAATGAGAAAAATATAAGGTAAAGTAAAGGTAATGCATTTTTATGTTAATATCTGTACAATTGAAACTGGCAGATTTGTTGAAACCGTTGCAGGTTTTCACTTTTTTCTTATTTTTTCTAAATTTTGGCAGAAAAATTAAATGTAATATAAATCTTCAGACTTGGTTATAATTCCCTCATTTTTATGAGATAAAAACTCAGCCATAATGTTATTTCAACAAAATTGATATGACTGTATTATTAAAGCATAAAGAGAAATCCACAATCAGTAAATTGTTAAGTTGTATTTAAAATTGAGATTTCAATTCAATAAGAAAATAAGAAGATGTGGTATGTTTGTTAATAAGACAACTCTCAAGCTAAGTCCAATTGATAAAAGTATGTCATTTTCAAGCTTAGCTAACTGGAAAACTATTTTTTTTTATTAGT
This sequence comes from Mytilus galloprovincialis, assembly GCF_965363235.1. Taxonomy (NCBI): domain Eukaryota; kingdom Metazoa; phylum Mollusca; class Bivalvia; order Mytilida; family Mytilidae; genus Mytilus; species Mytilus galloprovincialis. The sequence goes on from NC_134841.1 coordinate 27,228,943, forward strand.
AGCATATGTAGGTTTTAATAGAAGTGAATTCTTGATTTTGTTTCTGGCCTGGTAGTAGGCTCAGATGGTTGGAAAGGGGGAGGAGCTACTATTCTTTACTAAACTTCGCATACCTTGAATCAAATCATGAGGTGTACTCCACATTTCTTGCTATTTTTACAGTTTTAATGTATGATGTTTTCTTGATTCCCATGAGCTGTCCAGTGTATTTTCAATAGAATTGAAATGCCTGATTTGAAGTGCTGTGAAGGAACAAGGAACCTTCACAGTACCTTTATTCATGGGGTTCTAATTTTCTTGTGAGCTCACCTGCCCGAAGGGCCAAGTGAGCTTTTCCCATCACTTTGCGTCCGTCATCGTCCATCATCCGTCGTCGTCCGTCATTGTTAACTTTTATGCCCGCGTCACACTGTCCCGATTTTTACGCCGATGGCAACACGATAATGGAAATTTTCAAAATCGGGACTGATCGTATCTAGATCGGGCTATTCGTAGTGCCATCTTTAACCATCGTAGAACCATCGGCCACTTTTTCTAGGCTTCGGGGACAACTTCGGGAAGGGTTCTAAATTTTTTAACATGTTAAAAAATCCCCGAAGGTGCGTCCGATGTTGAGGGTTCGTATTGAGTTCGTATCACCATCTTCACCATCGTAATGTCACCGGGCATACATCTTTGCACATCGTATTGCATTCGTGTTTCCATCGTTTCCATCGGGCAGTTTTGACATTACGATGTCTACACGAATGAATCACGAAGATACCCGAAGGTCTTACGATGGCAACACGACTTCGTGAAGACCTCGTAATCCCGTCGTGTTGCCATCCAATAAAAGTACGAAGGCGACAAGATGGAACTACGACGGCAATAAATCCAGCTAAATGTAAGTTAATTTTCGCGCTAAAATACATTTAAAGTTCTATGCGCGATATGCACTGGTCAGTCTAATACGACAGTTAAGAAAGACGTTCACAAAACATGGAGCTCATATCATATGATTCTATGAGAACAAGAAAGGCGACAGCGTTGTTTCTATTAATTCAAATGGAACAAGAAGAGCAGCTATTACAGGCTCGGGATTTACTTTTACAAGTAAAATATTATTTTTTGTCAATTTTTCATATCAAGTAACATAATGAAAATCATAAACGCGCCTCGTACACCAACACTGCAGGTACACGTATATAGGGAAACCAACTTTGTCTTCATTATTCTGATTTTTTATGTATCGTCTGAGTTGTTGTCACACGAATGTTTACTCCATAACCATTTTGTTTAGTATATGACATATTTTGCCGCATTTGTTGCTTTCCCCACATCCTTCCTTTTGTCTATATTATTATGATATTCTCCTGGAAAGAGCTTTTTTTGAATAAAAGGGATTAACGAACCCATTACCTTACCTTTAAGATAGATCAGTAAACATGGGCCTAATTGTGGGTGATTATTCAGACTAGTGCATACATTTTACAGTTCAAACAAGGCAATGCCGAACGTGGCATCCCCTCGTATGTAACATATTGGGGACAAATATGGACCCTATATTTGTATATGACACATGCAGAAAATGGTAAATTGAATATGCATATTTGATACATAAACTATTTAGAAATCAATCAAAACATTCAGTAACTGGAAATACCTTTAATATTGTCTTTAGAACCAGCAGGTAAAAAATGAGCAACCAATTTCCTGTGTATTATGCTATTTCAAGGAGAAAAAACAAGTCCATCTGCATGACCTTAACCTTTGGCCTTGAACGTAAAAAATGTCAGATCATTACAAGGAGGAACAATATACCAAATGTGGTTAAAATCTTTTGAAGCATATTGGTTTTAGAGTGTCCACAAGGGTGATATTGCCTTGCATTACAACTGCCACTGTAACCTTGACATTTGAACTTTAAAGTCAATAGCGCTTAAGATATTCCTAACGAGTAACACCATACCAAGTTTTGAGCATTTTGGTTCTAGAGTGTCCATAATAATTTTATCTACACGCAACTTACATGTAGTATGCGAGGGGATAATAAACTAAGTTTTATAAGAATTAGACAAAAAGATCGATTTCCTGCCATGCATGGCAGACTTGTACAGAAACGATATGTTGTCGAAATTCTGTTCGTATCGTTTAGACATCGTATGGCCATCACGCCATCATCGTAATCCATCGCGTAGCCTTTGTAATCCATCGTGTAGCCTTCGTGATCCATCGTGTAGGTTTCGGCTGAGATATGAAGCTTAAATACCCGTCTTCGGTTAACCTTCGTATGTCCATCTTTTGCTATCGTATATAATTTCGGCACCATCGTATAGACTTCGTTATTCATCGTGCTTGCTTCGGTCACTTTTTGGTATTTTAACGAGATCGGGACCAACTTCGTACGAACTTACAATTTTCGCATTCGGGTGTCCATCGTATATAAAAATCGGGACAGTGTGATGCGGGCATTACAAAAATCTCCTCCTCTGAAACTACTGGGCCAAATTAAACCAAACTTGGCCACAATCATCATTGGGGTATCTTGTTTTAAAAATGTGTAGGGTGACCCGGCCATCAAATCAAGATGTCCGCAACGGCTAAAAATAGAACATAGGGGTAAAATACAGTTTTTGGCTTTTAAAGGGAAATCACACTATTTATACTACTAATAATAATTCATTGAAATTTTGCATGCAGACAGATCATACTTATTACAACATTTTAGGCGGAAAAAAATTTGGGGTCACCGATGTTGTTATCGAGATATGACGTCATCAAAAAGTAAAGAATCGCGTTATAACGAAATATAGAAATAGCGCTCTAAGTTGCTAATTGAAGGCGAAATTATTGAAAAACGATCTTTAACTGGTAAAACTAAAACATTCAATTGTAACTTTTACCTTATGCACATTTATTTTTCTCATTTTCCTTATTTTTCAAGGCCTTTGAACATTTCCCGCCATTTTTAATTTCTATTTATTATAGATTTTTCTTGAAATAAAAAAAATCTACTAATGTTTTTTCCTTCAAACTTCTGCATAAGTTGCAGCTTCAGGGGAGATTTTAAAAGCATAAATAAAAAAGGGGGGTCACCGATGTTTTAAATCCGCTAAAACGGAAATAATCTTATTATCGATTTTTGGCGGGAACTATATAACAAACGCTGAGAGAACGACGTTGCTAACATAGGAGCATTTCTTGCAATGCTTGGAACTATTGGGTTGACTTAAACCTTTTCACTACAAAATATAATAAAATTTTTTCAAGGTATTTCGATTATTAATTGATATTTTTATCAATCTAATGAAACGTTTTAACATTACATACAGTCTATTATAAAGTAATTGTCAAAGTTGAAGTCATCTGAATTTTTTAATTGCATTTGTTGTATAGGGAAAACGAATGTCTGCCTCATGCCGTATTAAAAATAATTTACGGATCCGGATTTACAGATTTAGAATCTTCTACTTCAGAATACTGAGGGTATCCGGGCTGAAAAGTAACACGTTCCATTTAGACTACAAACAGAATAAATTCACTAACTTGTCCATTCGCACAAGATAAAACCTGAAATGCTGTATTAAAAAGCCACAAACTCGGCACTTTTAAAAAAAGCCCGTAACGACACCATTTTCGGAAGAAATTTAAAATTGGTTAACATTTCCGTAATTACATAACGCTCCATAATCGCACCAACGTAAGTTCGACTTTCAGTGAAATTTTGAGTTAAAGTTCGAGTTTTATTTTGATTTCGAACATTTATTCCAGTACGAGTTCTAATCAAAGCTCGACTTACACTTAAAAACTTCCGAGTTATACTGTTAGATAGAGTAAAAATTCTGGTAAGAGTTAAAATTTTGAGATCCGATGAAATTAAGAGTAAATTACTAAGATTGCAGTTTCTAGTTTTCTGTGGGTGCACGTGTTTTTCTTTAAATGTATATTCTTTTATTACATTTATCTTTTATTACGGTATATGTACTTTTTTTTGCCAATACTGATTAATCATAGTTAATTTAAAAATAACTGATTGAATCTGTGTGCCAATTTAATCACTCTCTGCTATATCATATTGGGCATTTTTTTTCTCTCAAAAGAACCGAAGAATCAAGAGCTAATCAGCTACCTTTGTATTAAAACAACTGGTTGACCTTTTCAGTCATGGTCGGAATCCGACAATCTCACTGTGTCACTGTCTACAGCCAAGTGATCTGAACACGAACCTACATCTGAACTATTATTACTTGTTTTGGGTTTTTCTTTTTCTCCATTGTTTTCTTGAATTTTGCCAAACTTTCAGTTGCAAATATTACATAAACATCAGCACAAAACATTTGTCTATATGAGTGGAATATTCTTTCACCAGACGGACCATTAATGTGTTTGTTACTATTTAGCAGTACTCTTAAGACGTGTAACTCTACATAAATACATGTGTGTGTGTGTGTGTGTGTGTGTGTGTGTGTTAAATATTTCTATTGATATAGTCTAAGACTTTTAAAGCCAAATGTATAGTACGTGTTAAATTTTTATACGCTCGTTTACGGGACATATTATGGTATATCGTTGTCCGTCTGCCCGTCCGTCGTCATCATGTCGAACGCTTTAACCAATTGACATAAAACTTTGGTGAATTGTTTATATCTATTGACGTGAGCTCCCTTTCGTTTTTTATGAATTTTAGATTTTATGTTTCCGAGTTATAGGGTTTTATTCATTATAAAAGGGGGATTTTCCGTTTTCGGACAACAACTCAATATTGCTTTCAGCAGTTATCATGAAACTTTGGTGTCATATTTCGCACAATAGTTTTTTATGACCTTCGACCACATATATTTTGTGTCAGAAACCTCTATTATGTCAAAAATTTGATGATCACAATCCAAACTCAGACAGTATCAAGCTTGAATATTGTGTCCAAACGTGCCCAAACTGTTCATGGTTCAACATCTGCGGGCGTATCAGTCTGCTCTCAGTGAAGCATGTTATTGTTGTTGTAGTTAATCAATAGTACCAAAATATAAAACTAGGCATAGTGTTTGATATTCCCAGATTATTTGACGTCTATAGCGGCCTTATTTTTAACTTGCTGGTCCTACAGTGCGTCAACGACAGTTTAAAGAAATACAACAAAATATGATTTATTTTTGTGCCAAAATTATGTTAGCCGTTAGCCTGAACAAACTTTAAGCATTAAAGAAAGATTGAGCAACATGTACAATATAATACGGTGCTAAATTTTCTTTGACTTCGACAGCCAGCAACCGATGTAAAGTTTTGGATGATTTTCAACTAGCGTTATCTTATTAACGTTTAATATATCAATAGACATGATTAATAGATACGAATAACTCATTTCCATGCTCCCCCCCCCCCCCTCCACACAAAAAAAAAGAAGAAAAAAAAAGTAAGAGGCGTAAGATGTCAAAGGAACATTTGGGAACGATGGAAGACACTTTGATAATTTCTGTCGTCACATGTGAAATAAATAACGATTTCAAATAGCACTTCAAACATAATTTACGTCCAGTGGCAAGTTTAATGCATATTCAGAACTAGAACATATTAATTTTGACCCTGCTTTGTATTTACCCGATAGGCTGAGCCTGATAAATACAAATATGAAATGAGATTTTGGATGAGTTATTTATACATGTAGCATAGAAGACTATAGTTATGACGTTTCCGGCATGTGATATGAAAAAAAATGAAAGTCGAAACTCATTGTTCTTTTTTACAACACTCTGATGAAAAGAAAACTACAGATTCCAGAAGCTATACGCTAACATGCTGTTACTCTTTGATCTATTAATATCCCCCTCCCCCCGGAAATATACACTGAACCCTACATACCGCATCGCGACGATACGCTGCCGAAAAAAAGTATATGTTACCGACTTTGTTTTCGAGAAAATGGTTCGAGAGGGTACTAAATTATATTGAATATGCTATGAATTTCCAACGTTCTTAGTGTTGATTATGCATGATGATTATGTGTTTTGAATTGATATGTTCTTTTTATCATAAGGGTCTGGATAGAGGGTCATTCATTTATTAATATTTAGTTTGTGTTACCAATATTTTTTATTCTTTATATTTTAGCACCTCATCATTCTCTTATCTTTTCTTCTTTTTTTTTGCAATTTATTCTGCAGTATTAACCATTATTCTGTATTCCGTAAACCCCAATACAATCAGACCCTTCCTTATGGAAATGTATTTTTAATCTAATTATCACAGTTGTGAAAAACATGATATGTTCATTATCATTTTCCTGCTTTAGTGGAACGTCCCTTTGAGCGGCTCACTATTTTATAAATTAGCAGCCTTTGCGACGGACTCGAAAACGGCGACGTCATAATACAGTCACGACACTATAGCGGCGCCGAGAGCGATGCGTATAAACAATAGTGTGATTTCCCTTTAACTCTGAAATCAAAGCATTTAGAGCAAATCTGACTAGGTAAAATTGTTTATCAGGTCAAGATCTATCTGCCTTGAAATTTTCAGATGAATCGGACAACCCATTGTTGGGTTTCTGACCCAAGTTAGTAATTTTAAATAAAATTTTGCAGTCTTTGGTTATTATCTTGAATATTATTATAGATAGAGATAAACTGTAAACAGCAATAATGTTCAGCAAAGAAAGATCTACAATAAAGTCAACATGACCAAAATTTTCATATGACCCCTTAAGGAGTAATTGCCCTTTATAGTCAATTTTTAACAATTTTCATAAATTTTTGTAAATTTTTGTAAATTTTTAGAAAATATTTTCCACTGTAATTACTGGGCCTTGTTTATTATGGATATAGATAATTGTGGCAACAAAAATGTTCAGTAAAGTAAGATCTACAAACACATCACCATCACCAAAACACAATTTGTCATGAATTTATCTGTGTTTAATATGCACATAGACCAAGGTGAGCGAATAACCTTACTGTGATACTTCTATTTTCTATTTTTCTATCCTAGAAAATGTTATAAAGATGTAATTTGAAGTATGTTTAATAGTCTTGACCTCTGCAGGAAATCATGCACTTATTCCTCATCAAGTGATGTCTTTGGACTAAGGCATATATTGCTGACTTTATTGATTCAAAGGAAGCAATCATATATTGATGAGTTTTAAATGCTATTTGTTAGCCAATCTTTCTTCTACCACTAAATATCCTATTATGGTCTTGAATACATGTACATAAATGCAAATATAGATAGGTCGTAAACTTTTGTTAACATTTTGTTTCTAAAATAATGGTAATCTTATATAGAACGTGGTTTTCCTTTTCTTTTTCTTTTAATTTGTTCTTAAACCTTTTACATACAAACATAAAGTAGCAATAAAACAACAAACAGATAGTCATAGAGAACATATGTACATTAATATATTTACAAGTCCAATCAGGCAGATAATTTGTTACCAACACTTCTAATGTCTAGTGTCCAAGTAATTTCACTTTATCCATACATTTGTTACATTTCCAGATCAAATAAAAAATTTTAAATCTCTGCAAAGAATGCTATACCTTTCGTCCCCAGTTGACACCATTGCAATGCATTTTTGGGGACATAGAAATTTGGTTTTCATTTCATATGTCAAATCTTGTTAGAGCTCTCATGTGTACAATTCTTGCCAAATATTTATGAAATTCATATCAAAGGTTTATTCTTAAAATGTCTTGCTGATCAACTTTTTTCAAATGTATTATGCCCCTTTGAAATATTGATTTTATGGAAAATTGAATGTACAGTTCTTGCTTGATTTTTATCAAACTTATATTGAAGGTTAATCATGTCTCTGACAATTTTTGAAATCAGTGCAGATCAACTACTTTTACAAGAGTTATGCTCCTTTGAAATTTAAAATTTAATTATTTTGAAATTTACTGTGTAAGTGCTTTTTTAAATTTTTTTAGTTGAGAACCTTGAGCAAATGCATAATATGCAATGCTGGTGACATTGAAACTCGGTTCTTTTATTTTCATATTTCGAAAATGACATAATTTAAATAAAAGAATAATTTTTAATACTATTTTGTTGATACCCCAATTTCCCCTTGATTTCCTTAGTTATTCCACTATATAGGAAATATATAGCCATTATTAATATCAACCATTTATTTTATATATGATATCATTTCACAAAATTAGTTCTCCAGTATATTTTGTATTTAATGGATTTTTTGGTATCCTTGGTATTATAATTGTCAACCTTCGGCTTGTGATATATATTACATGTCAGATTTATAATCTTCATTATCAGCTCATTTTTATTTTGTATGGTAATGTTACCAGCAGCTGCAGAGGTTTACATCTTCCCAAATAACAAAGATACAATTTCTTTTACTGTGTAGAATTAATTACCAAATTTGATCTTTTACCATTGCTCCTATGAAGCTTCCTACATGTATTGCTGATTGACCTAAAACTAATGTGCTTTATCACATTCAATTAAGCTTACTGACGATCGTACAAGCTTGTCATTTATCAATGGTTTACCATATATAATTCTTCATTGGTTTTTTGTGTATTAGAATTTCACACCCAATAATCTGTTGACGTATTTTGGTCAAAAAAGTATGTGCAATAGATATATTTCAAAGCTTTAATTAGATATAATACCTGTCAGATAATTAGAAATAAGGTAACTTTGTTTCTTGTCAGAAAAATCAATATCTGAGATATGCCATCATCTTTCATAATGTTTTGTCACACCTCAGGGGGATGGAGGATATTATTACTTCACAGAGCAAGAAAAAATGGGTAGGTCCAACTATTCTTATCACAACCTTTGATTCATATTTTTATATTGGTGGGTAGAACATATATTTATTTGACAATTAAATTTTTAATCTTCTACATGTTAAATTTATTATGTAAATCTAAGCTTAATGATGAAAGACAACTAATGTTAGAATGGGTCTTCCTATGTCATATTTATTTATTTGAATATTTCTCCCATTTTGGCAAATACTCTTAAGTGGAAATAGTTTTAGATTTTGAAATAATTCTTTAATTCCGTAAATGTTTAAATAATAAAGCACTTATGTGTATCTGTTAATTGTTAAGGAAGAAGTACTATTATGAAAATCAAATCATCCAAGTAAACATCATTGTTTTACTATGCTGCATGTATGATATTGAACATATTATTATATTTGTATTCAAGGCCTTAAATATAATATAGCGGAATCAATATTTAAGGTACCTAGCTTCTCATCTTTCAAAAGACACCACAAATTTACTCAAAAACATGCAGCAGTCATATAAATCTTGGTATGGTGATCTACAGTTGTTATCATCTTTGTTCTCCAGTCACTGGAGTGTTGTCTCATTGGTGTTGCTATACAAATGTACTTTCCTTGCAAAATCCTTTACTGGAAAATATAGTTCAGGTCTTTTATATAGATTATACCATTGTTTTTCCAGTTTGAATGGTTTTACACTAGATATTTTATGGGGCCTTCTATAGATTGCTGTTCCGTGTGAGCCAAGACTCTGTGTTGAAGACTGTACTTTGACCTATAATGGTTCAGTTTTACAAATTGTGACTTGGATGGATGGAGAAGTCTCTCATCAGCACTCATACCACGTCTTCTTTTAAAAATCTAGTAGCTTATTAGCTACTTTTGTAATTCATCAATCAATAAAAAATATTTACTTTAAAATTATTAATGATCATGAGACACCAATTTTTGCTGATTTTGTCATACCTTTCAACCACAAAATTTTGTACCTAATGTAATGAATATTGCTTAGTTTGAATATGTTAATTTTAACATCATTAATTTTAAATACCACAAACCACAGAAACTGATTTACACATACAAATTAAAGGTACTTCTACAGTTAAAGATATATTGCAAGTTTTTACAGTAATTTATTGGTTGAAGCTTACCAATTAATGATCCTAAAATGTCAAAGTTGTTGACATTACAAAGTCAAATGCTTTTCTTAGTAGTTGCTTCTGAATGCTGATTTGAAAAACTTGCATTTAGTTCAGCATGAAATGTGAATTTTCAAATTTTGTTGTTTTTGATAAAACTGAATCCACTGTATAGAACATGTAGAATAATAGTATGACTTGTAAATGTACTGTCAGTCATGATACAATGATTAATTGGATGAGAAGTTTACCCTTTAAACCAAGTTAAAATTTTCAAATGTGTAAGTTTTGTTTGAAGTTACAAAGTCAATGCAGACCATGTTTGCTACTAGCAAGGACAAAAACTGCTGTAGCTTCTTAACAATAGATTTTAGGCTATAAATATATATGAGACACTCTTATATTCTGAGATGATATTATGTAATAACATTTCTCAAATTTCTTCTTAGGAAAGCACTGAATCCAATGTTTTAAGTACCCATAAATAGTGATTGCAGCCCAGATCACTCTTTAATAATTGGTCTTCAATGACTGGTTGACTTTACCTTCACTACCGTAATATGGGGTATCTCAAAATTGTATAAATCATGAAGGACACTTATTCAAGTTGTGCTCTCAATTAAGGTAAACTGTTACAGATATAGCAGCCATTTAAAAATTGGGGTCCCCAATCCCGGATAAAAGGGGAGGAGGGTTCCAGCCATATGTTTTCTTCAAATGCATTGATTGTCTAAAAAAGTGGGGTCAAACTGCTGGAAACCCCACCCCACCCCCTGGATCCACCACTGAAAATCATATATGTACGTAATCTGTCATTAATAAATATATAAGTTCTGATGAGATGAATAGTAGGCAGTATTACAGGATGTTTTTATCCTTGTAAGATTGATACTAAATAGTGGGGATTTTTATGATTAACAGATCATTATGTCTCCTGTTTGTGTCTCTATAACATGTGGTTTCTGTTCTATGTGGTTTATATGCTTTTTATAATTTGAATGTTAGGTAACTGTTTCTATTTCCTGTTACTGTCTGCTATTTGTATGCACTTTATTTTTTATAAACACAAACTATTTATTAAAGTTAATCTCAATAGCGTGAATCTTTATTTCATTATTAAGCTTTGTTTTTGACCAAATGGACCAAATGATAAAACATTATCCACAAAGATTACTGACTGTTATAGAGCTGGATGGATGACATTTCGAGAAATACTTTGGTCTTTTTGTAATTTCAAAGTTTAGGTAGTTTCACATTTCAAATAGGCATAAAAAAAAATCCTCAAAATTAAAGTTATGAAATTTTACAAATAACATACATTTCAATATACCATTTACACTGTCAATTACAAAAAAACAGGCTGCCTTTACAGGTTTCTTTTTAATCTCTAACTCCTAGTTTAAAAACACATGAAACCCTAAACATTTTTCTTTGGCCTTTGACTGTTTTCCGTTCTTTGGTCAGGTTGTTGTCTCTTTGACACATTCCCCATTTCCATACTCAATTTTATTTGTTTTAATCTCCATTAAAAAATTGATATCTTACCGAGATTTTAGTATTGATTTTTGTATACTTATGAATCTGATACTCTGTGCTTATTAGAAGATGCTGCATTACTACCTGAGAAAAGCTGTAGTAAATAAATAAATAATGAATCACCGTTTAATACTTCAACTTCAATTTTCATTAATAAAAAGAAATCAGATATTTCTCTGAATGAAAATAAGTAAAAATATATCCAAGGACTAAAACTTGATTTTATGCTTACGCTAGGGTTAAAGATCCTGGGGAAAAATTGATTTCTAATATCTATTTATCACATAAAAATTTCTGATTTTGAAGTTACGACACTTGAATGAAATAGAATGAAAATTGATTTTTTTTACATATATTATTGTATGTTTATCATGGTAAGAAAATGAACCCCAATGAAGCTCAAAATAATATTTCATAGGTTTGCAAGAAAATACAATAGACCTGAAAGAGTTTTAATTCCATTTTCATAAAGAGTTGTGTATTTATATTAACAATTTTTAGTCAAGATTAGGACAAAACCTACTTGATATCAAGGTAGTTTAGACAGTCATTTGAAATAGTTTCAGTGGGTAGCAGATGCTATGGTTTGCAATGTTTAACCATTAATGTTTTTGGTTGAAATGTGAATAATTTGTATATGGTCTTCTTGTATAAGTCATTGTATTAAAAAGGCAAGCCTTTAAAGCAAATGATGTTCTTTTAGGGATTATATGATGTTTATAAGAGAAAAAAAAAGGTAAACTTTTGATCTTGACAATGAAAGGGTATATTATTTTTAACCTTAAAAGGTGAAGTAACGAGACTGAAAGTGACAAGAGACAGATAAGCGTTATTTTGAAGTTTGTACGGTGACTGTTTAGATATGGAGAGGAAGATATTTAAGATGCTAGGAAGTGGAGATTGGTCGCCACCCTTGTTACTTTGTCTGATGATTTAATGCTGTCATAGTTATGTCTATATTTAATAAGGTTTTATATGAAGATAGGAGAAAACTTGGATTTCCATGGTCCTCTAGGGTAGGATGATTTTTTTTCTCATTTTAGATATTTTTATTCAGAGAAAATCTTCTTTTGAAAAGTATTACAAGATATAGTGCTAATTGTCTGATATTTTTGAAAAAAAAATCTTTTCAGATCAGTTCTGATCTATGTTTTATTAAATACAAAATTGGAAAGTTTGAAAAGAATTGATCATACTCCAAAAAAAAGAGTCAAATTAGCATTTTTTCTTCAACAATATTCAAAATAATTTCAATCTACTCAAGTTAAAATTTGATACTTAGTTCTCACCAGTAGCTCTGGGGTAATTATAAGGGAAATCTTAAAAGGTATAAATAAATAACCCAAACCAAATGCTAAAACCTGCCTAGAACACTTGTGCATTTCGAAGACAACTATTATAAATTTTGCATCTTTTTATCTCCTGAATTTATACTTTTGCACAGGTGCGGGTGATAATATGTTATTTATAAAAAGAAAAATCATAGGAAATATGGCAGGCTATTAAATTGGCTACTTTGTCAACTTTATGTTGGATTGATACTCAACAGAAAATATCAAATCTAAGTCATTACAAAATGGAGTACAACTTAAAGCGAACTTATCTGTAATCAGAAAAATTTCAAAAAACACCCTACACACCGAAAACATAGTTCTGCCATACAGCTGACATGCATCTGTCATGTTTTACTGTGATCCTGTTATATCCAGCTTCACAGATGACATACATCATAGTATTCCTTTTATATCCAGCTTCACAGCTGACATACTTATGAATTGTTTTACGGAAACCCTCTTATATCAAACACCACATATGACATGTTTTACTGTAATGATGTTATATCAAGCACCACAGCTGACATACATCCGACATGGTTTACTGTAGTTCTATTATATCCACCCTCACAACTGAGATACAAATGACACATTTATCGGTTCCTGTTATGTCAAGCCTCACAGCTGACATGCTTTATCCAATCATGTTATATCCAGCCTCAAAGCTGACATACATCTGACATGTTTTGCTGTAACCCTCTTATATCAACCTCACTGCTGGCATACCTATGACATGTTTTACCCTAATCCAGTGTTTTATCAGCTGTTCAAGGATTAATACATCCAACAATACTGTTTTGCAATTATTTTTTTCATTTCTGATGAGCTTTATCTGTATTCATATCTAACATAAATGACAAAAAAAATATTCTGTCCTTTCAAAATAGTGAATTTCCCTTTTCTTAGGAATTAATGCCTGCATCACCTGCATACTGTGTATATCATCATTGTTGTTTTGTTTCCAACGAGTGTGATGCTTAATTCTGCAAATTTGAATTAGTACAATCACTGGATCATAGTGAGTGTGGCATAGATGAGAATCAAGATACATCACTGGATCATAGTGAGTGTGGCATAGATGAGAATCAAGATACATCACTGGATCATAGTGAGTGTGGCATAGATGAGCATCAAGATACATCACTGGATCATAGTGAGTGTGGCATAGATGAGAATCAAGATACATACCCACTCAGGTTCACCTTTTAACGTGCTGATTTAAACCCTTACAAAATTCAATTCTGAAGCCACTTTGAACTCAAGCATCACTATTAGTGGTGTAAGACATGTTAGATAGACCCATAAAGGTATTTCAGCAATTAAGCCTTATTTCATGGTAAATCATGATAAATGTGGATATCCAATTACAGTAATGTGAATGGTTTCATGGTGTAAATAATAATGTGTTTGCTTTTTCAGAGCTTTTGTTAAAGCACACTTATGTTCTATTGGAGTTTTTCTTCCCCAAACTTCTCAGTATCAGTTAATTGTTTGATGTCTGGACTTGATTGTATTTCCCACCTTCTTAATTCCTATAAAGTGTCTTACATGTCCTCTGGATTTTGATTTTTTTATTACACTTTTTACATTTTTGTTTTTTTTATCATCTAACAATTCCAGTATGATATAACTCACACAAAAAAATTAATGAAAAATGGCTTAAGATTTATTGAAACCTTTGAAAAAAATATCCAATCTTTGATCCAGGAAATGAGAAAAACAAATGATCAATTCATCGACTGACATACATACATATTTATTTTCTTTTCTGCATGTTAATATATTTTTATTTGTCTCCATATAAGGAAACCAATTACTAGTAAAATAGAAAAAGTTGTCAGACACATTAAGGAATAAGGAAGCTTTTACATGTTTTTGTTTGTACATTTTGTACACCTGTTATTTAATTTAACATAAGTTTAGATGTTAATCTTGTACGTATTTGTAATTTCAAAAGATAATATTTTTTTAAAACACCTCCAGGGAGAGAATTCATCAGTAGAAAAGTGAAATGTTTCTGGATCAAAGATTTGTGTTGATTTTTCACACCTTTGGATTTAACAGATAATTGCCATTAAAGTCACCACACATTAAAACTTACACTATGATGTGTCAAATGGTGATGGATAACACTTCAATGTAATCAAGTCGCTTTTTGTATTATTATAAAATTGCATATATTTGTGTATTGCCTGATGGTATGATAAGTGTGGGAATTTCCATCTGGTAAGAATTTTCAGTTTTAACTTTAATTTTCGGAATACATAAGATTATTAGATTTTTGTACAGTGATTCTATAGAAAAAGATTATATATACGGATAAAATCTGTCGTAGAGTTGTCACTGGTTCAGACGTACTTATTATATATATATACATGTGTATGTATATAAAGCAACATATGAAAAGGTTACTTGTTATTGACTGAGTACAGTATGATAAAATATTCATGCCAGATTGAAAAGATAATTTGTTTGAATTAGAATATTATAAAGTTACATGTACAATGAATAATATTAGACTCATTGTAAAATTTTTCCTTTTCAAACATATTATTTCCTGTATGATAGAAATATTAAAATTCTTTTTTATATAATTTTGTGAGTGTATGATCAAAGTCATAAAATCACAGACTTTGTTATCTCTGTATTAATTTATATCTTTGAAGAGAAAAAGACTGAGGATTTTTTTTTTGTAGAAATTTTCTATAAAACATTGCCTCATATTCCATTTGCAAACCCACCTTCAAATAATGGATAAACTGTCAGATATTGTTTTTTATGGCCTCAGTGAAATAAAATCACAAGGCTAGTCTTGGACAGTGATCTAGGTAACTTATATCTTTGATGTATAAATGATTAAGAGAAACAGACAGTGGAATATTTTTTAGTAGAAATTCATATTTTTCTATAAAATGATGCTTCATATTCCATTTGCTTACCAACCTTCAAGACTAATAATGAATTAACTGATATTGTTTTTTTTTTGGCCTAAGAGAAATAAAATCACAAGGCTACTAGCCTTGGACAGAAAGGAAGTGATTATATATAATTATATACTATGGTAGATATACTCTGGTCACTAACAGGTACTATTGACAGGTTAAATTGAGTAATGGATCAAAAATACCTGTAATTAGTAACTAATTAAGATTAGACAGGTGAATGTTAAAATGGAGGGCACCTGTTCTAGCACTCACATGACAAACTGATAATGATGACAAGATGTGCATTATTTCAACCGTTAGGGCATCAGCCTCGTCTGGAACAGCACAACCAAACACTATTTCTTATAACGGATAGATACTTTGGACAAACACATCAGACTAAAGTAAGTCAGACAAACAAATAACTTGTGTAGCCCAGATACAGCAGAATGTTATCTATAGATGATTGCTTGTTCAAGCTTTTACCCCATCCTCTTAGAAGATGCGACTTGCAGCTTTGTTTACACAGTCCAAATATACCAGAGATCTATTTGTGTGCAATTAATGGATGAGGATGTTCATATGTACATAAAAGAGGGGACAAAGACACCAGAGGGACATTCAAACTCATTGATCCAAAATAAACTGACAAACGCCATTGCTAGAAAAGAAAAAAACAAACAGACAAATAATAGTACAATAATTCTTCAATTACTTTGATGAAATCCATGTTTAGAATGTACTTCTGGAGAATATGGTTTATATAAAATTTGTACCTGTTGATTGTGAAATTGATATTTTTCAATAATTATTGTAAGTGTTAAGTAGGATTGTTTAGGTTGTTTTTAAGCAGCATGAAATTACAGTCAGCAAAAAATACCATTTAACACTTCCTACACAAAAGTATCATATCTTAATATAACCAGAATATCCGATATGATATACAATTACGGGAGTTAGTTGGTGTTAAAAAAGATTATATCCGATATAATATACAATTCCGGGAGTTAGTTGGTGTTAAAAAAGGTTTGTCAGCTATCTTCATATTGATAAAAAAAATAATCAAATGTTTCTTAAACCTGCTCTCCTAATATTTTTTTGAATTGAAAACCAACATGATTGTAATAGTGGTTGTTCATGTGTTTGGTCACATGTCACATCTCTTTATTTGCATCAGTGAAACTCTCTTACTCTTGATACAGGATATGAAGATGTGCTTCACTTATTTCAAATTTCATTTACCGTAAAGTACTTTATTTTGTGTAGTTTAAACATAAATGATAATGCTATCTTGGACCTAATCTGTTGTTAGGTTTTATTTTACTTTACATGTATCTCATTTCTGATTCCTATACATCAGGTTGGAGTAGGAACCTTCAATCGTATACATCATGTTAGGTGAGTTCCATGCACCCTGCTTAATAAAGAATCAGAATCTTTGTATGGAACTATCTCCATGGTCAGTAGGTAGCCTCTTATTGTAAGGCAAATTTCTGCCTTATACAACATACCCTCACTTTTCTGTGGCAGTCTGAAATTCCTGCCCTTTTATCCCTGTTGCCCAAACAAAATTGTTTTTGCTGCTGAAATTGAGTACTTAAAGCCGAAATAATACTGTGGATTCATTTATTTTCGTGGTTACCAATTTTCGTGGATTAAGGAAAACTTGCATGTTCATGGATATTTAATTTTGTGGTTTGCCTAAGACTGCATACAAGCATATAGAAAATTTGTTTTTCGTTGAACATTTAATTTCGTGGTTGCCTGTACCCACAAAATCCATGAAAAATTGGTATCCCACGAATAATACTGAATCCACAGTATTGATAAGAGTAATATAATGTTGATAGCCTATTTCTTTGAACTTAATTGTTTTCTAGGCCATGATACTAGTAAACTGACAGTTCATATTTTTCTTTTTCTATTTTTAGGCAATATTTGGTGGACGTATAAGTAATAAAAAGATCAATGTTATCAAAACAAATCCAGTGTACAAAGATGGAAATGGAATGAAAAAGGGAAGTAACTCTAGCAAGGAAAATGATATGGGTGGTATAGAAATTCAGGTTTATAATAACATACCAAAATCATCATTGGAAAATTCATCAAAACATGAAAATTTGATAATGAAAGAACAATTGATGAATGAAAATTCACGAACAGAGCGTGATAAAGTAACAGTAACAAACGGTGATGTTTGTGTGGGCGATATAATTATAGAAAATGGGTACAGAAATCCGTCATTTATATCTGATACTGATAGTGTGGCAGGACTTGATGTGATGGAGCATACAGTGAAATACTCTGGGGAAGGGGAGGGGAAAGGTAACATGTCAGGGTCAGAGTGGCCAGATATTGATGATATTGCTCTGCCACCACTGTCACATGATGAAATTGACAAATCAAAGAATAGTGATGATGAAGCTTATGAAATGATAGACTACAACAGAAATAAAACAAAATTCAAAAATGGCATTGATCCTGGTGACATTGAAATTAATATAAGTCAGGACATGGAAGCCAAAGTTAAGTCTGAGGTTAAAGTAAATGAAAATGTTGTACAAGATACAAAGGAAGAAGTTCAAACAGTCTCGGCAACGTTAATCCAGTCTGAGGCTCAAGATCAAACAGTTTTAGAAGTTCAATCAATGTCTGTGTCTGTGGATGAAAAAGAAACTTTAGAAAAACAACCAAATGAAAGTGAAAATACCCTTGAAAACACAGTAAATGAAAGTGATAATAACCTTGAAAAACAAGGAAATGAAAATGGTGACATGGCGCACATGACAACAAGTGATCTCAGTTCTAAAGATTCCAACGAAAATGAGAAAAAGTACACTAAAAGTGATGCTCAAAACGAAAACACAAATGAAACTAATCACCAAAAGACAAATGGTTCCATTAACAAAGAACCAAAAATAAATGGATCTGTGAATTCAACATATTCTCTTGATGAAGACAGCTATGTAAATGAGAAAGGAAAATCGAAAAAGAAGAAAAAATTAAAACAAAGAAAGAATTCACTTCCAGATCATATATTAAACTCATTGAATATGAAACCATCTAAGCCTATTCTTGTCCCTGTAGTCATGGATGATTGTGCTATGTCAGTAGGTCGTTCAAGGTCAACGGACAATTCAAATGAACAAAAGTCAGTCAAATTTTCTGATGACACTGTGTTTAATGATACAAAACCAAATAAATACAAACAAGAAAGATTAACTTTAAAGGATATTTATAAGGGAAAAATTTCCAGCAAGGATGCTGTTGCCAAACTTAATCCCGTGTTTCTTGATGAGGACAATCAGGCTTTACAAGACAGGAACACAGAAGATGGTGACCAGGTAATATACTTAGATAACTAATAATTAAGACATGTTAAAACAGTCAAGGATTTGACGGGTTTTTTCCACTTTATTATTTCATAGAAATTCAATTTTGAAAATGTAATAAATTAGTTATTATATTAAGAGGGTACAGAACACATAAGGGAGTTTTTTAAAATTAGTTGAACGTTTTAATCACATACTATTGATGAGGACTTCCTTTGGGTGCTGGATTTTCTCAGTGTTGAAGACTCATTGCCTGGTGGCCTTCGGCTATTTTCTGCTCTTTGGACAGGTTGTTGTCTCTTTGACATATTCCCCATTTCCATTATCAATTTTAATTGTAAAGGGAATTCAAGCTTCAGGCTGATGAACTTTAGTGCTTGTCAAACTTCTATATTATATAGATTCAATGCAATAATTCTTGTAAATTATGTGGTTCAAATTTCTTGAAATTTTTATATTTTAGTCAACAGATCAAAGTTTATATAATCTCTAAATTTTGTGAAAATAAAATTAGCCGAATCTATTTTAGTCTTAAGTGTTCAGTAATTGGTACCCCCTTTCATACACATCAAAAAGCCACAAATGATTAATGTTGCCTTTCAGTTTTATTGGAAAAATAAATATGAGTAATGATAAAAAAACATCTTTTACATATTTATGATATTAAGCATTTTTTCCTTTTAACGGTTTTCAGCCTTTTTTTTTTTATATTTCAATAGAATATTAATCACCTGTTTAAAATATTGTTTAATAATGTTACAGTTACTTGGTTTGTGACAATGTAGCAGTAAAGTACTATGTAAATATGGAGACAGCATAATGTTACACCTACTCAAAGATTAAAGAGAGGAGATTTGATTTTTTTTAAAACCCAGTATAATTTTTGAAAGTTCAGTCAAACAAATTAATGGCCTTGAAATCTATCTGAAACACCCAATTATCTTGCACTTTTGGATGTCTGTGTGGTTAGGTTGTACTTTATATTTTTTCAGTTTCCTATTTTGGATAATGACATAATGTTTCAACTAGATTTTTTTTTATTACAAAAAATCACCTTAGATATAGTAGTCTGACTCAGCTTGATAACCATAAAATTCTAATAAAATTAAATACTCACTTTCAATAAAAAAAAAATAAAGTGCATCTTGATATGCAAGTCAAATCAGTCAAAAGAATAATTTATAACCAGAAAATGAAAAGTTATTGAAGCATTATAAAATGGTATACATGACTAAAATTTTTGAACTTTAATTAAATGTCAGTGTTGTGGTATACCAATGTTGTTGAGCTGTAATATCTAAAAGTTTTCTATATATATGGAAACATCAATGCAGCAACACAGAAATGTTTGACACTTTCGTTCTAGTTTTCATGGGACTTTATTTTAATGCCAAAGGGACCTTTTGCTATAATTTTGTGTCCTTTGTCTGTTTTTAAATCTATCTTCTGTTATCTTTTACAAAAGTCTAATTTCGAAAAAAGTACTTAGCCAAATAAAACCAAACTTGGACACAATAATCCTTAATAGGGTATCTCGTTGAAAAAAAATGTGCCTGCCAACCAACATGGCTGCCAGGGCTGAAAAAAGAACTGTTCACCATATGTATAAAATGCAAGTGTAATTGTATTGTCTATTATCGTGTTAGCCTTTACAAAAAGAGAAAATTGAGAGGTATAAAAGTTGTTATAAGGTCTACTTATCATCTACTTATTGGAAAAAAATATACCAGACAGTCTACTTCTTATAGGAGTCATTGTAGTAATATAGAATCAGGCTATGGGTTTTCTCTTTTGAATTGTTTTAGATTTTGTAAGTCATAGCCGTTTACAGTGGGGTTTTGCTCATTGTTGAACACTGCACATGATCTGTAATTGTTTGGCCTTGTCATTTGGTCTTTAATGGATAGTTGTCTCATTCATACGACTTCTCTTTATTTTTAAATTGAAAGATCAGATGCTGCTATGGATAATTTTTGATTCTTTCACCAAAGAACTTTAAAGTAGAACAATAAAAAAAATCTTTAATAACATTGTAAACTACTAAAACTAAATAAAAAAAATATCAATTAAAGATCAGAAATAAATATCAATCTTAATCCTGACAAGCTGTGATGTCCATACTTATAGATATTTTATGTAGCCATTTCATCACAAAAGTAAATATATATAAGTTTAGTCTGTATGGTTGTTTTTTTAAATTTTTGGTTCATTTATATGTTTCAGAGTTAAGTGTGACGTCCATTTTTACTGAACTAGTATACATTTTTGTTTAGGGTCCATTTGAAGTCTGTCTCTGGGTGCAGGATTTTCTAATTGTGTTGAAGACCTATTGGTGGCCTTTGGCTGTTTTCTGCTCTTTGGTCAAGTTGTTGTCTCTATGCTTTAATTCCCATTTTTATTTTCAATATTACATATGTTTGGATTTGTGTTTCAGTATGATGATAACCTGAATACACCAGCCTACATGAAGAATTATTTAACCTCTCATGGTGGAGAACAGGGACCAAGCAGACATGCTGGACTCGTAATTACTTTTATTATTTCTTTATTTTGTTATGCCTGTTTCAGTAAACAGTTACTTAAAGATTGAGATCAGATTAATGAAATATACTTTCTTTTATTACAAAAATTTCACTTCTACGAGTTCTAGAATTTAAAAATTAGTCTAAGTAACTTTCTGAAATTTTCTAAATTTCATGGAGTAAATTGTCTTTTTTCATTTGATTCTTGTCCTGTTATTGTATGTTTTCACTTGTATTGATCAGAAAGGTTGTTTCCACATGAAAGCAACTTTAGTGAAGAAAACATCCTCATATAAAAATAGAAATTTCTGTACACCATATATAGAACAGATAAAATCTTTACAATACAGTTTAATCATGGTTGACGACTCCAACTGCCTTTTATTAGTAGTAAAAACAAAATTGGTAAAAGAATTCTATGCATTTAGGAAAGGCTGATTGCATCCAAACTTTAGGTAATTGATACATTTATGATCTCTTTAAAGAATGATGATTTATTATCAAATAAAGTTACATAAAAAATGTCTATTACATAATAAACTGAATATAGAATAGAACACAAAAAAATCAACAAATACTTATTTTGTATGTTAAGTGTAAATTGCTACTAAGCTAAAGGTAAATGATGTTATAACATTTATAGATGTAGAAAATAACTAACTAAAAAAATCCTTCATTGTTGGTAATACATTTTGTACTTAGATATTTTGTAATAAGTTCCTAGGAATAAGTTACAACTTGTTTAATTTGGATTGCTTATTGCACTGGTTTTAGCCTGTCCAAATCAGTTTTCAAATACTGAAATAAATTTTCCCTATGTAGGTTTTCAAACACTACCTGTATATATATTTTAAAACAATTTAAGTTAGCATCCTCCTTTGTAACTGGAAGTAATAAGTTAATGTATGCAGGAATTTGCTCTCAGTGTCAACATGATAGATGTCCTCTTTAATTGTTGTAATTATTTCACATCTATAAATGTGTCATAACACTTACATCTCTTATTTCTAAATAATTAATTTACTTAATTATCTACACCAAGTATGTTACAGATTTAATAACTGTAGGTTAATTGGACTGATGTTACTTATTTTGAATTTAATAACTGTATAGGTTAATTGGACTAATGTTTGCTCTTGTTGTCACTTACAGGTAGTAATGGGGGTACCTTCATAATGTATAAAAGTAAAAATCTTGTTAATTTTAATGGCCCCACAACGAAGTTGTCGGTGCCATATAGTTTTACCCTTGTTCCGCTCCACTAATTTTTGCCAAAATTAAGGGTTTACAACTTTGAAAATTGTTGAAAATCACAGATTACAGACTTTTTTTTCTAACGCATCCAGATTTTGAGCTAATTTTTTATATGTAAGACTACCATCATGTTTGTGTCCACATGTGTTATTGAAATTGCAGATTTTTCAACTTTTTGAGCTGGGACCATTCGTGTCGCTTTGACACATCTAGTTTTTATGAATGTTTCTTCTTGTATTGGTGCTGATTTAATGAAAAAGATGTGACGTAAAATTTCAAGTGAAAATTAAATGGGATTTTTATTTTTCTAAGTATGGCAGGAGTAATTTATTGATAAAATACATCTCAGTAAGGTAAACTGTATTCTGTGTCAAATGGTCATGCTAGAATTATTGTCTGGATGACAATATTAGACAAACACATCACATGCATAGTTTGGTCTAAGGGAGGTAATAAATGATTGACTTGACAGTTAAATACTTGAGTGATATCTAAATTATTGTAATTTGTCATTTCAATGAAATAATTGTGACCTTCTTTGATAGACAGAATGAAAATTAACATTTGACTTCAAACCAATATACAATCTTAATCTTCAGTCCTGAATAAATTGTGATCAATTGCTACACGCACCTTTTTGTTACAAATCCATCAATTACACTTTAATTTCACTAGAAGTACATGCATGGTGTAACCCAGTCATAAACCATAGTGCAGTAGTTTTACATTGTTAGCTCAAGAGATATCTTAATCTTTTGTCCTGAATAAATGCAATCAAGTGATATAGACATTTTTTTTACGACTTGATAAATTAATAGAAAAACAAAGGTTATGGCATTATACATCCTATTGTTTCAGAAAAAGGGAGAAGGTTTTGTACCATTAAAACGTTGTTTATGTAATTTATACATGTTTCTCATTTCTTGTTTTTTATATAGATTAGACCATTGGTTTTCTTGTTTGAATGGTTTTACTAGTATTTTGGGGCCCTTTATAGCTTGTTGTTCGGTGTGAGCCAAGGCTCCGTGTTGAAGGCTATAAATTGACCTATAATGGTTTACTTTTATAAATTGTTATTTGGATGGAGAGTTGCCTCATTGGCACTCATACCACATCTTCCTATATCTATGACACAAAATCAAGTCGATGCACAACAACAAAAAAACACATACAAAGTGCAAAGGATCAGTGCTTTTATTGCTGTTCTTCATCACAAAGTCACAGTGAAGCCTTCAACATGAAGGAGGAAAAACTCTCATTTTAAGTTTAAGACCGCCCGTATAAGTCCATATAAAAGTGTGGCTCGCGGGTACAAAAATTTCAGCAAAAAAACTAAACATTTGTTTTTTTCATTACAAATTTTATTTATTACACTATAAGAAATTACTTTATGATATGATACAAAAATCAACCAAAAAGAATCGATTCGGTTTGGCCCCAGATGACTTTTAAAATGTTAATATCATTGAAAAAGCTCCAAATTATCTCCCTTTGGTGCAAAAAATGCCATTTTTGGCATCAAAATTGAAATATCTTTTTGAACACAGTAGTGACCTATATTTTTTATTATTGTTTTCAAATAAGCTGTACATAAACTAAAAAATTGTAAAATTTAAGAGATTTCTGTAATTAGGTTGTTTTTTATTTCGATATTACCTCTATTTCTCCTATTAGTTCAACAGAAAAAATAAACATTAACAAAAATGTATGCTTCTTTCGGAGGCAGATTGTGAGCCTAAATGAATGGTGACCCAATTTTTTTTTATTTCATTTTTCTATTAAGTATATGATAAAGTTCATTTATAAAAAATTATAGCGAAATCCTAAATTAAAAAAAATAATTATTTATACCCCGAGCCCCCTTGAGAAAATAAGGAGATGTGGGATGATTTCAAATGGAGACAACTATCCACAAGAATCCAAATGTCATATGGATGTAAGCAGCTACAGGTTAAGTGTTTAGCCTTCAACAAGGAGCAAAACCCATAATGTATTGTTAGCTAGAGCCCAACATGACAAAATGTAAAACTGTATACATGATAAAATCAAGGGCTTGCTTAATGACAAAACAAGAAATGAAAATAAATATGACATATTTTAAATGACAAAAGAAGAGGAAATAATTTTTCTATTAATAAAACAAATGTTGATGACTATTGTTTATTACTTAGAATTGTGTTTATTGAAGTACACAAATATTTACTTTATAACATTACAGGATGTAGACAATGACATAGAAAGTATTGGCAGTGAAGGGGCGGTCAACTATGACAAACTAATCCAACAAACAATAGCAAGAAAGAGACGAAGTCGAATTCTACGCCTTATATGTGCAGTATTTACATTTTGTGTTGTGATTGGAGTTGTGGTGGTTTTAGTCATATTTGTTGGGCAAAAGCAGTCATGATTAGAATAAAAATGGGGCTTTATATACAGTTATGTAGTCATAAAGCAGCAAACATAATTACAAAATGTGGAGATGAAAAAAGCAGGGTATTATATTAGATGCAAACAGAATTTATGATCATTTTAATAAGATGTCCCTACAAATTATATTTACCATTGATGAAAAATGGGCAGAACAATTTTCTTGATGTCAGTACGTCATCTATTCATGGTCAAAGAATATGAAGATATTATTTTTATTGTAAAAGATTTTGGAGAAAAGATATTGCATTAAAATTCAAATCATTTTATCATAACATTATGTAGTTCCTTTTATATGAATTTTACTATATAGCTAAAAATTTGGAATTTCAATTTAAAAAGTTGTGGATGAGAGAATTTTTGTTGGTACAAATGTACAGCATTTAGATATTTGTACAAAATCACATGATTGTCTATTTTTTATAGTTTTTAATTGATTGAATTTGATTGATTATTTTTTAACGTAACTTCAGCACATACAATTGTATTACAACAAGGGACACATACTTTTTATTCTGCTACCAAACATTAATCAATTTCCAACTACAGCATAGGATAAGGTTCACTTTTACCCAAATATGGCCATGGATTTCAACATTATCATTAATGATTAAAAAAAATCGCTACTTGGTTTTAAAAGGGATAAATTTTAAAATCCTAAATGCCTGATAAATCAATTCTTTCATATAAATAAATAATGTCCCAAAGTCAGCATTATTTAAAGATGTCAAAAAAATAATGCTTATGTGTATTTCTGTGATAAAAAAAAAACCCTTCATGAAAACATTGGCCACAACTTGCCATCCAAAGTTTTCTGTAACCAAAAGGTGCCAATGTTTATATTGAATCATTGGACATAACAAATTTGGGAAGCAATGATGTTGGCCAAAGTTAACATTTTCCATAAACTGTTATAATTATTAAAAAGAGGACCAAAATTGGCATTTAACTAAAATAATGCATGTGTAAGGGGACATAACTTTGTAGTTAATAATGTGTTGTGCAAATAAGAAATTACAGTGTATAAATAGTAGTGGTATTATGGCCAGATTAGGCTAATTTTGACCCTTTGTAAACCTTGTCCTCTGCTATATGTTTTAATAAATAAAAAACACCATCAGGTCAGGTACTGTGTAAAAAATAGTACAAAATCTGAATACATTTGCAGTGTTGTATTAAATACATATGCATATCACTGCAAAACAAATTCTTCTTTTTTAAATTCTGATATTCTAAAGAAATTTGTTATTCTAATTTTAAACATTAGTTCTTTGAACAATTTTTCATAGCATCATCATTTTTTTTTTAATTTCTTTTTTTATTACATTTTTCACCGTTACATTACATTACGAAATCTGCAAAAATTGAATGAAAATATTTGTGAAGTAAGTGATACGGGTAAAAGTTAGCTATGTGATTAATTTATAAACAGCAGAGCCAAAAATGTTTCTCATTAAAATATTTTTTGTATTGAAATATGACTGATTTGAAAACATGGATGATTTTCTTGCTTTATAAGTTTTAATATTAATGTTAAATTCACTACTTACTAAAAAATCTGTTGGAAATAAGATTAATTTATGACTTGCATATACAATTGTTAATTTCTGTGTCATTTCATGATTTGGTCTCTTGTGGAGAGTTGTCTCATTGGCAATCATACCATATCTTTTTATACTTGTGTATAAAACTAAGGGGTCAGTTCAGTTTTCAATGATGAAAAGTTCATGAAATAAGATATGAAGTAAAATATTTTTTTTATAAATGTATCATAAATTTGTATGCAATGTTAACATGATTGTTTTCTGAAATGAAACAACTCCATGAGACCAAACTGCATACCTGCCAACTTTCACGATTTAGGCCTGTATTACACGATTTTGACCCTTTGTCACGATTGCACGATCGTGATCGTGAAAAACCCTCTAAAACATGATTTTGTGAAAATCTACACGAAAATATGATGGTTCCCGATTTTGAACTGTGTCCAAGGAAGACATACGTGTTCAGCCAATCAAATTCTATGTTTCTCTTAACTGTGGCATAGACAAACTTGTTTAAACCACCTATGCAGTATTGACTGTATATAGCAAAGATTTTATATACATGATGGGAACATGTTTTATACTGACAATGCATTCATTTTATAATATTGACTGAGTGTTTTTTAGCAAATGCAATATCTACTTCATTGATGAGATAAAAAAACATTCTAGGGATGTCCGAAACACAAAATGAAAATTCTTTGATTGATAACAGTGTATATTTGTCTTGCCAGAAAAAACTTACAAATATTTATGTATATTTTATTGATTTATTTATATTGTATCAGAATTATTATACAGTGAATTATCACGTTCATAAATCTCATTGCTTACTTGTTTATATATATCATTACTCATTTGTTTTCTAAAAGTATTTACAGCTTATTGTAAACTCATTTTTTATGTTTTTTGTAGTACATTGTTCATGGTTTCATATTCTTCAAATATTTGTTACTGTACACCAAAAAATGATCAACTCTAAACAGAGCAGTCATTAAAATTGCTCTCAAATCACTTAAGAATTTTATATCTTTTGTTAATATGCCTTCTTGAATGTCCCATATTTGTTTAATGTTAATGAAAGTATCAAAACCATATTTAAACTGAACCTTGTCAATTATAGTTAACTGTTAAACCTAACTTTCTGGAATTTGTCTACTGTGAAACTTAACTTGGTTGGATCTTTCTTTATACTGATGTTAACTGTGAAACCTAACTTGGTGGACTCTTTTTATGTAATAATGTAATCAGAAAACCATTTTTTTTGGAACCCTGTACAAAGAATTTTGACTTTGATAAACTTTGACTACCTCCATCCCTCATAGCTGTGTCAAAAATTCATATTCAAAATGGTGCTATATTATTAGAATTGAATGATTATAACTATATCATCTAATTATCCATCTGAATACATGGAGTCTGTTTCTTTGTAAATTATAATTCTGGTTACAGCCTGGTACTAAACTCAATGCCTCATAATAATTCAGCATGATAATTACTACATATATAAAATCAGAAAGATACCTCATGAAGCCAAACCATTAAACATTCCTAAAATTAAAATTGTGGAAGGGGGTTAAGTAATATGAGTAAAAGGAGATGTGTGGTTAATGTAATGGGGAACGCCCTACAGCACAAGTAAAACAAAAATAAACAGGTTATCTGTTGTCTGCTCTATGGTCGGGTTGTTGTTGCTTTGACACATTCCCCATTTCCTTCCTCAATTTTATAATGGCTTCAGGGAGTTAGTCAGATCTTAACAATTTTTGAATGAGTTTGACATGTTTTGTCCTTCTTTACTTGTGCATAAAACCCTTGTTGGCATATAAAAAACTCAAACCTGACAAAAAAAAACTCATCAAGCTTGGTATAATGTTTGCCCTATTGTCAAATGAAATGTTCCATTTTATTTTCATTGTTGTTTGCTGCTCATCTCCTTTTATTCCTTTTAATTTTATCATACTCTGCTCTTTTCAAAACAGATAGTGCTAATGGTATCCGATATACAGCTAGTAAATTATATTTGTGTCTTTTTTTTTATTAAAGTTGTAAATATAGAAAACACCATCCATTGTATAGAGTTCAATATGTTTCTGTAATTGGTTATTTATACCAGATCCCTAGTGCCTTTTTCAATTTACTGTGTAATCCCATGTTAAATGTATAATATTTAGAGTTGTCTCCCTTGGTAACTAAAATGACATTATAACCAGTGCACATGTACAAGTTGATGATAGTATATGATATTATTATACCCCACGCAACGAAGTTGCGGAGGGTATAATGTTTTTGACCCGTCCGTCCGTCCGTCCGTCCGTCCGTCCGTCAGTCCGTCAGTCCTGTTTCTTGTCATCGCAACTCCTCTCAAACCACACAACAGAATTTCAGGAAACCTTTTCAGATAATAAGGACATGCTATGTTATGTAGTTGTGCATATCGACGGGAAATTGCGATTCAATTTTTTTTCTAGGAGTTACGCCCCTTTGAACTTATTTACTTTAATGTACTACTGCAACAGTTTGTCATCGCAACTCCTCTCAAACCACACTACAGAATTTCACGAAACCTTTTCAGATAATAAGGACAAACTATGTAGTTGTGCATATCGACGGGAAATTGCGATTCAATTTTTTTTCTAGGAGTTACGCCCCTTTGAACTTATTTACTTTAATGTACTACTGCAACAGTTTGTCATTGCAACTCCTCTCAAACCACACAACAGAATTTCACGAAACCTTTTCAGATAATAAGGACATACTATGTAGTTGTGCCTATCGACGGGAAATTGCGATTCAATTTTTTTTCTAGGAGTTACGCCCCTTTGAACTTATTTCCTTTAATGTACTACTGCAACAGTTTGTCATCGCAACTCCTCTCAAACCACACAACAGAATTTCATGAAACTTTGTAGATGTGCATATCAACAGGAAATTACGGTTCAATTTTTTTTCTAGGAGTTATGCCCCTTTGAACTTATTCTCAATGTACTTCTGCAACAGTTTGTCATCTCAACTCCTCTGAAAACACACAACAGAATTTCATGAAATTTTGTAGATAATAAGGACATACTATGTATATTGACAGGAAATTATTATTCAATATTTTTTCTTATACAATTTTTTTTTCTTATACTTATTTAATTTCTCCAATGACAATGTGGGGACGTGGGGTATGTGAGCGTGCTCACTAAGGTTCTTTAATTTGTAATGGCATTGGAAAGTCTTTAGAAAAGCTACCATCAAAAGTTATCCATTCTATGCTAAAAATCTTATTTCAAATCTGTTATAGACCAATATGTCAATTTGTATTATGATATCTTATGTTTCTTTTCCTTTTCAGTAATTAAATACTGTGGATTCATCATTATTCATTAGATACTGATATTCATGGGTTTTGTTGGTATAGTCCAAGTTTATATAGGCTTTGTATGCAGAGATTGGCAAAACCCTGAAATCAAGTATACACAAAATACAAGTTTTCCTCAATCCATGAATATTGTAACCAATGAAAATAAATGAGACCACTGTCATAATTTTAAAGTCATCCCTTATAAGAATTGTGAAAAATGACTCAATGCAAGCAAACATCAAAAGAGATGATTCATGTTGCTGTGAAAAGAGTATAGGAAATAAAACTTCATATATTTAGATCTGTTCTCTGTCATTGATGAGGTCTGGTGATGCTTCAATATGACAACCTTTCTGATGGCTCATACAACCATCCTAAATCATTTATCAATTAGCTTCTTATGCTGAAGATAAAAAAAAATGTGGTCTGTAAACTGAATGATACTGTCTCCTTCAAATATCTCATTTTATAGTTTAACCCAACACCAGTTTGAAAGTCAATGCAATTTATGTGTCTTGAAATACTTTGAAAAATAATAGGACAATGTCAATGTTCTGAAAGAAAAATGGAAAATTTGTGATATTAAATAAGGTTGTGATATGGGAGATAACTCCTGGGTACAAAACTTAATGTCTATGTTGTTACAGATAGTGTATATTTTTTGTTGATGTTTGTTGCTCAATAGAAATACCATATTTATAAAGAAAATCCTACAAACTATTATTTCATAGTTTAAATATGAAGTTAAGTAATAAATATTTATAAACCTAAAAATTGTGTTTTTATTGATCGAGCTACATGGTCTGATGCAGTTAAATTTTCAGGTTTAAGATTGTTCCTCAGTATATATATACCATAGGATTTGATTTGATTTTCTGTATTTAAATGCCAGTTTTAAGCACTGCTTTTATGCTATTTTGTGGCAGCCAGTTTAATATTGGCAGAGGAAGCCAGAGTCCCTGGCGAAAACCATGACCTTCGATAGGAAAAATGACAATCCTAGTCAATTAAGGTCACTCACAATCTCAGTGTTGACTGGCTAGGGATTACAGTATTAACTACTTAGACCACTCGGCCATTGAGGCCCCATATATACGATAGAACATTAACATTTAAAATTTGTTGTCGGAGGTATACTACCATATGGCATATAAATTATCCTTGTCATAAACCAAGAACTTCAAAATTAGTATTTGCTGCTTCTCCTCAAATGATGCACTATTTAAGAATAGGAGTAATGATAGGTTAGCTCAGAGTAAAATAAATGTTTTAAGGTATGGTAACCTGTTGTTCTGGGGATTGTTACATAGTGAATTAGGGAAATATTTTGGTGTTGAATATTCATTTTGTATAAATATGACAATTCCAATATGATAGGTGTAAAGGGTGTTAACATATGAATACTCATTTTACTTGTAACAAGATCCTTATCTTTTTAACCGGATTTTTGTGTCAAAAATGTCGGTTATTGATTTGGGGATGTAAGGCGGGCGGCAACCAAATGTTGTCCGTGCATTTACTCATGAAGCATTCAACCAAACCTTTTAAAATTTTAATATGTTGTTACTGACAACAAAATGGAGGTCAAGTTCAATAATGACGATTTTGACTTTTACCGTTCAGGAGTTACGGTTCTTGAAAGTTTAAAAACTGTTGTGTCCGTGCATTTACTCATGAACCGTTCAACCAAACCTTTTAAAATTTTAATATGTTGTTACTGACAACATAACGGAGGTCAAGTTCAATAATGACGATTTTTACTTTTACCGTTCAGGAGTTACGGTTCTTGAAAGTTTAAAAAATGACTAGTCCAGCCCTGGCCTCAGTGACTCATTTTTTTTTTATTTTTTTTTTTTTTTTTGTTGTCACCGAGTCCAGCTCGCCCTCCATTACCTTCAATGGTGCAAGCCCCCGGGTAGATTACCCGGGGACGATAGAGACAATGCCAGAGAGCTCAAGTACGAAAAATGTATCACAAATGGTAAATGGTAAAGTTACATAGTACCTGAAATGCTTGTACACTATATGGAAACTCATCTTAACAGAAGGAAATCCCTTGCAGTCGGAGCTGTGGACATCTTGTTTACATCAGTAACGCTATATTACGGAACGTGACGTTTCTACGCTATAACGTTAGATGAAACGAATTCAATGTATCGATACAGATTTTCAACGTTTAACTCGTTAAATCAACTATTTTGCACCTCAAACTATTTAAACGCGGACCTTAGGGCACTGAATGCTGCTGGTAAATTATGACACTTTAAATCATGTTTATATATGTGTACCTTCTGTTGTTCGGATGAAGTTTACTTCATGATTGTGTTTTTTTTTTCTTCAGTTCCCGGCAAGTGACAGAAAGTTCAAACCAAATTAATCAGTTTTAACTTTCCACATATCATGGTTTCTTTCAGTAAATGACCGGACAATTATTATAATAAATTTCTTCATTAATTTATCATCACACTTTTATTTTTTTTAACATTTTTTTATCCCGAAATTCCATCAAAAATCCCGAATATTTAATTTGGGGTTGCCGTACGGCCAACAGGCGGCTCTGTCCATTTCCCTGCGATGACATATAATATATCAACCTTTTTGAATGTGAATTAATTGTTACTTATGACAAAATGAAGAACAACTTTAATACTGACGATTTTCATTTTCTCTCATTTTTTTTAAGTTCTTGTTAATACTTTAACGCGGTAAGTCTTTTTTTTTTTTTTTCTTAAGCAGCGAATGATAAGTCTGAAATTGTTTTTCACTTAAAGTCTTTTATTAGTGTATTCAATTTAACATTGTAATTTAATGCAATTTAATACATTTTTCTTTCTTTCAAATTAAAGAAACACATACCCGCTATTAACATATGGACCAAAATAAAGTATTTTGGATGGTGATCGATAAATCATTTTCCAAGTCCAGTTTCCAAAATCGTATCAGGGCCAGACCATCTCCGTTAACATTCGGATAGAAAAATTGTTAAAAAATAAAAGCTAGTGTAATGGTTAGTTGATGAAGAGATTTCATATTGTCCTGTCATTGACTGAAAATTTACGAAGAAACGGAATAATCGTTCGAGTTATATTAGATTCTATTTTTTTAGTCCTAGAAGATATGGCCTACTATGAAAACATTGACGTTACGTGCGATGTTCGTACATGTAAGCGTAACACAACGTCGCGAATATTTCGTAACGTTCAAACCGAAAATTCGACTGAAACGTTGTTTTTAAGCAAGTGCGACATTCTTGTAAGACTCGGCAAAATTGACGATGCTTTTTAACTACTTATCGAAAATTGATGTATTTTAGTTTTTTGATAATGGAAAAACCCGTTTTTCAAAATATTAAATAGTTTTGACGAAAATCATAGTTTAGTGGTTACAATAAATGAAATATGTTACGCGGGACAACCTAAAAATCGCCGTTTTAAAAAAATTAAGCTTGTCGCATGCAGCATAAAACATAGTTTCAACAATTATTTTTTTCGTTTTTATTTTAAAAATCGTTATTTTTTAAAATACGTACAATAACAATGCATATGATATCACACAATTATATATTTTGGACTTGCGTCTTGCCAACTACACCGAATTTCCAATGAGGTACGAACATTGTGCGTAACGTCATTCCTTTACAGGTGTGAATGGGTTTTTTTACCCGAAGAAAACGTTCATACATCCGAGTTAATGCAGCAAGTTCTTTAATTATAAAATCATTAGAAAATAAAAATTATTTTTGTTTTGGTAACTATGTGACATTTTTAACTGTTAATTTCCCTAGATGCAGAGTGCCGACAGATTTGTTGCAAAACGTAACAGTTATTTGACATTGATTGCTTTATCGTTTTCCCCGGAATATTCTGCTGATTGTTGACCTTCAAAAATATCATTTTTGAAAATTCTATTGATACCTAAGCATCTGCAAGATTTATCTATATATATATAACACTAGAACACACCCGTGATATCGCGGGTCCGTGACTGAATTAAAGTATTTAACTATGCGCAAGCCTTATTTTAGTATTAGTATTGTCATCTGATAAAGTCATGCCGATTGTAAGATACACAGTTTTCTCTGCTTTCAAATCTTTCTGTTTGAACCCGTCGAACTGGAACTTATCAATTATTGATAATATCAATTATTTGGAAAACAAAAGGTCCTGGAATGGAGTACTTTTTAATCAACAGCATTGTCCTATATTAGTTATAAATAAAGTTGAATTCTTTGATTGGCTGTTTTACATCATGCCCGATAACAAATTGAAAACTGTACCTATACGCCTTATTTTAGTCCAGATTTTAAGTATTCGTATTGTTATCTTAGAAAGTCTAACTGATTAAAATACTACAATAGGTAACAATTTGACAATTAAGTAGTGACAACCCTGTGATTATGACCCGTGTAATACTATATAGCATATTAATCCTGAATACACCGTTTGGTGGTGCGCCTGGCAGATGCGGAACGTACAGATAAGGTAATCGGTAACAGGTGAATATACTATTGGTATCGGTATCGGACTCGACCCGGAACTTCTTAATTATTGGCAATATTAATTACGTGGAAAACAAAAGGGCCTGGAGTGGTGTAATTTTTAATCTACACCTTTGTACAATATTAGTTATATATAAAGTTGAATTCTTTGATTCGTCGTTTTTACGTGATGACGGCTGACAAATTGGACCTCGTAATTTTAGTATTATAGATATCTTCCGAGTTATGCATTACGGACTGAGTTTTAACACTTTATTTTTATTCTTGCAATAACTTCTCATTTATATTCTTGCAAAAACTTCTCATTTATAATGCACGCCGTATCCCTATGAAATTTTGTTTTGGAAGTAGGAATTTAATTTATAGAAACTCAGGTTGGTGTATGAAAATCCGGGAATTGTAACCCTATTAATGCAATTTCGTTAATCCCATCCGTTTGAATATGATCACAAAAAACACCAATAGAAAAATAGATAAACGAAATTTATTGGACTGAAAGAATACGGATTGAATAAGGAAAAAGCAAAACACAAGCAGACGTTGAAACTCATGATCATACAAAAATTAGTTTGTCAGCATGGAATGAGAAAAAAAAATGGTTATTGTTCGAATAACTTTCCCTGTATTCCAAGTAAAAACAGTCTCTGAAATTCATTGTTCTGTACAGAAGAAATCCGATATAGAACCGAAATGGTTTCTGGATTTTTTTTTAGTGTTGGTGTTTTTTTGTGTGAATAAATGGAGGTATGGGATATACAATAAGATAGCAAAGGCTATACAATTAACGACATCAAAACCATAGACATTTTTCAGTTTCCTAGTACATATTTGTTTAAGTCCTTAAACTTCTAATTGAACTTCTGGAGAAAAATCAAACCATAATGAAATCAGGAGATGTGGTATAGTTGACAATGAAACAATTTTCCACCAAAGACCAACTGACGTACATGATAGATTGCTAACATTGCTACATTTGATAACACCAGTTTACCATTTCACTACCATGCATATTCACTGATACATGAATTGTCACCACATTCCTTATAAAATAGCACCATCATATTGTTTAACCGTTCGGCAGTCCAATTTGCACTGGGTATATATATATAGGTTTCATATATACGGCTTATCTATTAGGACGGCTTTTAAATAGTATACCTGCTTGCATGCTTGTACTAAAGCTGCGTATATCGTCAGGGTTTTTTTTGGAAATGACAGGTTGCTGGATTTGGCATTATGATACATAATATAAAATAACACGCAGAATACAGACTCCGGCTTACATGTCGTACATGCACAATTTCAAACTGGAATTTTTGCGGGGAGTGTTTTACTTATATAGAGGGTGCATATGTTAGCGTAATTTCATTCCACCGTGTGTTTATTCCGGGTATCTGTTTTTCACTAGAGAATATTGGAAGTAAAAAGTGTCACGAGCGTCGATCTTGGTATCGTTGTTTTGTTTATATTGACCGGTTTATTGTTTACATATACATTTATGGGTTGAAATTAGAATAATTTTCATGGGCGTCAAGTTGGTTACCTATTCCCTATTCCCTATTCGTTACCTATTCCCTATTCCCTATTCGTTGCCTATTCGTTACCTTTTCCCTATTCCCTATTCGTTACCTATTCGTTACCTATTCCCTATTCCCTATTCGTTGCCTATTCGTTACCTATTCCCTATTCCCTATTCGTTACCTATTCGTTACCTATTCCCTATTCCCTATTCGTTACCTATTCGTTACTTATTTGATTTTTAATATCCTTCCCCCTTTTTAAGTATGGCATGGAATAGTTAAATATGGCTGCCGTTACCATGGAAACGGCACAATTGTGAAAAAAATGAGCTTTTGGTTTTTGGTGAACTGTTTGGATATGCTTCAACTCAGAATCATCATATTTTAAAACAATGTAGGTGCCCACTATATACAATTTTCAAAATGGCCGCCGTAACCATGGAAACAGCAAAAATATCAAAAATTCAAAATGTTCAAACTTAATGAAACTTTGCAAAAATGTTACTAGACATCTGTAGATGCTCTCTTTGACTTTGGAATTGTCAAAATGGCTGTCGCTCACCTGGTAATAGGGGGAAGGGGTGCCTGCCGTTATTGCTAGCAATTACAAATCTAGTTGTTAATAGTCTTACATATGGTAATAGTTCTGAATTGGTTGAGGTAAAATGATCTTTTTATGACCTATTTATATGTGTTTGTGCTCAACCGATCCTTTTACTGCATGTTCGATACGCATTTGTTCCTTACTTGTTTTTTATACGTTCTACCTTTTAACTGCTTTATGTCCGTATGTTTGAAGATGGATCTTGGTTCGACGGGATGAAATCACCGTGTTAGCGCTTGCGTAAAAACAAAGATATGGTATGATTGCCAATGAGACAACACTCCACATTAGACCAAAATGACACAGAAATTATCAACTATAGTTCACTGTACGGCCTTCAACAATGAGCATAGCCCAAACCGTGTAGTCACCTATAAAAGGCCCAGACATGACAACCTCATACAATTCAAACAACAAAACTGACGGCCGTATTTCATATACAAAAAAATAAACGGAAATATGTAACACAAAAACAAACGATAACTACTTAATTTCAGGCTCTTGTCTAGGGACAGGCACATACTTACATAATGTGGTAGAGTTAAACATGTAAGCAGGGTGTACATCGTTTCGGAGCATGCTATTACCTTGTTTAATTCGTTCCATCACTCGCTTATAATTCGCTTATAATACGTGTATCTTACGTTGCACCTTTTAAAACATGATTTTCAATTGTTTTGTTGTCTCTGGTGGAAGATTTGGGCTCTTAGAGGTGATATAACTCTATAAGTGCATTTGTATCCGTTCCAGCGGTCGGATAATACCCTGTTAAATATTCGTTACTATTTCGCTTTTAAAAAGTTTGTTGTACGTTGCACCTTTTAGAAAAGGATTTCCAATTGTGTTCATATCTATGGTGGTAATAATGTGTTCTTATAGATGAAATACCCCTATAAGTGCATATGTACTCGTTCCAGCGATCGGTTAATACCCTGTTACCTATTCGTTACCTATTCACTTATAGTACGTTTGTTGTACGTTGCACCTTTTAGAAAAGGATTTTCAATTAAATTCATATCTCTGATGGTAACAATGTGTTCTTAGAGATGAAATGATCCCATTAGAGCGCATGTACCCGTTCCAGCGCTCGGTAAATAACCTGTTACCTATTCGTTACTTATTCGCTTTTAATGCGCGGGGTATACGGTGCACCTTGAAATAAATCGTTTTTTAATTATGTTCAGGTCTCTGGTGGTAAGAATGTGTTCTTAGAGATGAAATGACCCTATTAGCGCGCATGTACCCGTTCCAGCGCTCGGTTAATACCCTGTTACCTATTCGTTACCTATTCGTTACCTATTCGCTTATAATACATTTTTTTATACGTTGCACCTGTTAGAAAAGGATTTTCAATTATGTCCAGGTCTCAGACGGTAACAATGTGTTCTTAGAGATGAAATGACCCCATTAGAGCGCATGTACCCGTTCCAGCGCTCGGTAAATAACCTGTTACCTATTCATTACCTATTCGCTTTTAATGCGCGGGGTATACGGTGCACCTTGAAATAAATCGTTTTTTAATTGTGTTCAGGTCTCTGGTGGTAAGAATGTGTTCTTAGAGATGAAATGACCCTATTAGCGCGCATGTACCCGTTCCAGCGCTCGGTTAATACCCTGTTACCTATTCGTTACCTATTCGCTTATAATACATTTTTTTATACGTTTCACCTCTTAGAAAAGGATTTTCAATTATGTCCATGTCTCAGGTGGTAACAATGTGTTCTTAGAGATGAAATTACCCTATTAGCGCTCATGTACCTGTTCCAGCGCTCGGTTAATACCCTGTTACCTATTCGTTACCTATTCGCTTATAATACATTTTTTTATACGTTGCACCTGTTAGAAAAGGATTTTTAATTCAGTTCATATCTCTGGTGGTAATAATGTGTTCTTTTAGATGAAATACCCCTATTAGCGCGTATGCACTCGTTCCAGCGCTCGGATAATACCCTGTTACTGATTCGTTCCCTATTCTCTTTTAATGCGCGGGTTATACGCTGCACCTTGAAATAAATCGTTTTTCAATTGTGCCAATGTCTCTAGTGGTAACAATGTGCTCTTGCATGTACCCGTTCCAGCGCTCGCTTTATACCCTGTTACCTATTCGTTATCTATTCACTTATAATACGTTTGTTGTACGTTGCACCTTTCAGAAAAAGGATTTTCAATGGTGTCCGTGTCTCTGGTGGTAACAATGTGTTCTTAGAGATGAAATGATCCTATAAGCGCATGTACCCGTTCCAGCGCTCGATAAATACCCTGTTACCTATTCGTTACCTATTCACTTATAATACGTTTGTTGTATGTTGCACCTTTTAGAAAAGGATTTTTAATTGTCTCTATGTCTTTTGTGGTAACAATGTGTTCTTAGAGATGAAATTACCCTATTAGCGCGCATGTACCCGTTCCAGCGCTCGGTTAATACCCTGTTACCTATTCGTTACCTATTCGTTACCTATTCACTTATAATACGTTTGTTGTACGTTGCACCTTTCAAAAAAGGATTTTCAATGGTGTCCGTGTCTCTGGTGGTAACAATGTGTTCTTAGAGATGAAATGACCCCATTAGAGCGCATGTACCCGTTCCAGCGCTCGATAAATACCCTGTTACCTATTCGTTACCTATTCACTTATAATACGTTTGTTGTACGTTGCACCTTTTAGAAAAGGATTTTTAATTCAGTTCATATCTCTGGTGGTAATAATGTGTTCTTTTAGATGAAATACCCCTATTAGCGCGTATGTACTCGTTCCAGCGCTCAGTTAATACCCTGCTACTTATTCGTTCCTTATTTGCTTTTAATGCACGAGGTATACGTTGCACCTTGAAATAAATCGTTTTTTTAATTGTGTCCAGGTCTCTGGTGGTAACAATGTGTTCTTAGAGATGAAATGACCCTATTAGAGCGCATGAACCCGTTCCAGCGCTCGTTTAATACCCTGTTACTGATTCGTTACCTATTCACTTATAATACGTTTGTTGTATGTTGCACCTTTTAGAAAAGGATTTTTAATTGTCTCCATGTCTTTTGTGGTAACAATGTGTTCTTAGAGATGAAATTACCCTATTAGCGCGCATGTAACCGTTCCAGCGCTCGGTAAATACCCTGTTACCTATTCGTTACCTATTCACTTATGATACGTTTGTTGTACGTTGCACCTTTCAGAAAAGGATTTTCAATGGTGTCCGTGTCTCTGGTGGTAACAATGTGTTCATAGAGATGAAATGACCCTATTAGCGCGCATGTACCCGTTCCAGCGCTCGATAAATACCATGTTACCTATTCGTTACATATTCACTTATAATACGTTTGTTGTACGTTGCACCTTTTAGAAAAGGATTTTTAATTCAGTTCATATCTCTGGTGGTAATAATGTGTTCTTTTAGATGAAATACCCCTATTAGCGCGTATGTACTCGTTCCAGCGCTCAGTTAATACCCTGCTTCTTATTCGTTCCTTATTTGCTTTTAATGCACGAGGTATACGTTGCACCTTGAAATAAATCGTTTTTTAATTGTGTTCATGTCTCTGGTGGTAACAATGTGTTCTTAGAGATGAAATGACCCTATTAGAGCGCATGAACCCGTTCCAGCGCTCGTTTAATACCCTATTACCTATTCGTTACCTATTCGTTACCTATTCGTTACCTATTCACTTATAATACGTTTGTTGTATGTTGCACCTTTTAGAAAAGGATTTTTAATTGTGTCCATGTCTCTTGTGGTAACAATGTGTTCTTAGAGATGAAATTACCCTATTAGCGCGCATGTACCCGTTCCAGCGCTCGGTGAATACCCTGTTACCTATTCGTTACCTATTCGTTACCTATTCACTTATAATACTTTTGTTGTATGTTGCACCTTTTAGAAAAGGATTTTTAATTGTCTCCATGTCTCTGGTGGTAACAATGTGTTCTTAGAGATGAAATGACCCTATTAGCGTGCATGTAACCGTTCCAGCGCTCGATAAATACCCTGTTACCTATTCGTTACATATTCACTTATATTACGTTTGTTGTACGTTGCATCTTTTAGAAAAGGATTTTTAATTCAGTTCATATCTCTGGTGGTAATAATGTGTTCTTTTAGATGAAATACCCCTATTAGCGCATATGTACTCGTTCCAGCGCTCAGTTAATACCCTGCTTCTTATTCGTTCCTTATTTGCTTTGAATGCACGAGGTATACGTTGCACCTTGAAATAAATCGTTTTTTAATTGTGTTCATGTCTTTGGTGGAACGGGTACATGAGCGCTAATAGGGTAATTTCATCTCTAAGAACACATTGTTACCACCTGAGACATGGACATAATTGAAAATCCTTTTCTAACAGTTGAAACGTATAAAAAAATGTATTATATGCGAATAGGTAACGAATAGGTAACAGGGTATTAACCGAGCGCTGGAACGGGTACATGCGCGCTAATAGGGTAATTTCATCTCTAAGAACACATTGTTACCACCAGACATGAACACAATTAAAAAACAATTTATTTCAAGGTGCACCGTATACCCCGCGCATTAAAAGCGAATAGGTAACGAATAGGTAACAGGTTATTTACCGAGCGCTGGAACGGGTACATGCGCTCTAATGGGGTGATTTCATCTCTAAGAACACATTGTTACCACCTGAGACATGAACACAATTAAAACACGATTTATTTCAAGTTGCAGCGTATACCCTGCGCATTAAAAGCGAATAGGTAACGAATAGGTAACAAGATTATTTACCGAGCACTGGAACGGGTACATGAGCGCTAATAGGGTAATTTCATCTCTAAGAACACATTGTTACCACCTGAGACATGAACACAATTAAAACACGATTTATTTCAAGTTGCAGCGTATACCCCGCGCATTAAAAGCGAATAGGTAACGAATAGGTAACGAATGGGTAACAGGGTATTAACCGAGCGCTGGAACGGGTACATGCGCGCTAATAGGGTCATTTCATCTCTAAGAACACATTCTTACCACCAGAGACCTGAACACAATTAAAAAACGATTTATTTCAAGGTGCACCGTATACCCCGCTCATTAAAAGCAAATAGGTAACGAATAGGTAACAGGTTATTTACCGAGCGCTGGAACGGGTACATGCGCTCTAATGGGGTCATTTCATCTCTAAGAACACATTGTTACCACCAGACATGAACACAATTAAAACACGATTTATTTCAAGTTGCAGCGTATACCCCGCGCATTAAAAGCGAATAGGTAGCGACTAGGTAACAGGTTATTTACCGAGCGAAGGAACGGGTACATGCGCTCTAATGGGGTCATTTCATCTCTAAGAACACATTGTTACCGTCTGAGACCTGGACATAATTGAAAATCCTTTTCTAACAGGTGAAACGTATAAAAAATGTATTATAAGCGAATAGGTAACGAATTGGTAACGAATAGGTAACAGGGTATTAACCGAGCGCTGGAACGGGTACATGCGCGCTAATAGGGTCATTTCATCTCTAAGAACACATTTTTACCACCAGAGACCTGAACACAATTAAAAATCGATTTATTTCAAGGTGCACCGTATACCCCGCGCATTAAAAGCGAAAAGTTAACGAATAGGTAACAGGTTATTTACCGAGCGCTGGAACGGGTACATGCGCTCTAATGGGGTCATTTCATCT
This sequence comes from Mytilus galloprovincialis, assembly GCF_965363235.1. Lineage (NCBI taxonomy): Eukaryota > Metazoa > Mollusca > Bivalvia > Mytilida > Mytilidae > Mytilus > Mytilus galloprovincialis. The sequence goes on from NC_134841.1 coordinate 27,271,294, forward strand.
CTAAGAACACATTGTTACCGTCTGAGACCTGGACATAATTGAAAATCCTTTTCTAACAGGTGAAACGTATAAAAAAATGTATTATAAGCGAATAGGTAACGAATAGGTAACAGGGTATTAACCGAGCGCTGGAACGGGTACATGCGCGCTGATGGGGTAATTTCATTTCTAAGAACACATTCTTACCACCAGAGACCTGAACACAATTAAAAAACGATTTATTTCAAGGTGCACCGTATACCCCGCGCATTAAAAGCGAATAAGTAACGAATAGGTAACAGGTTATTTACCGAGCGCTGGAACGGGTACCTGCGCTCTAATGGGGTCATTTCATCTCTAAGAACACATTGTTACCACCAGACATGAACACAATTAAAACACGATTTATTTCAAGTTGCAGCGTATACCCCGCGCATTAAAAGCGAATAGGTAACGAATAGGTAACAGGTTATTTACCGAGCGCTGGAACGGGTACATGCGCTCTAATGGGGTCATTTCATCTCTAAGAACACATTGTTACCGTCTGAGACCTGGACATAATTGAAAATCCTTTTCTAACAGGTGAAACGTATAAAAAAATGTATTATAAGAGAATAGGTAACGAATAGGTAACAGGGTATTAACCGAGCGCTGGAACGGGTACATGCGCGCTTATAGGGTAATTTCATCTCTAAGAACACATTGTTACCACCAGACATGAACACAATTAAAAAACAATTTATTTCAAGGTGCACCGTATACCCCGCGCATTAAAAGCGAATAGGTAACGAATAGGTAACAGGTTATTTACCGAGCGCTGGAACGGGTACATGCGCTCTAATGGGGTCATTTCATCTCTAAGAACACATTGTTACCACCAGACATGAACACAATTAAAACACGATTTATTTCAAGGTGCAGCGTATACCCCGCGCATTAAAAGCGAATAGGTAACGAATAGGTAACAGGTTATTTACCGAGCGCTGGAACGGGTACATGCGCTCTAATGGGGTCATTTCATCTCTAAGAACACATTGTTACCGTCTGAGACCTGGACATAATTGAAAATCCTTTTCTAACAGGTGAAACGTATAAAAAAATGTATTATAAGCGAATAGGTAACGAATAGGTAACGAATAGGTAACAGGGTATTAACCGAGCGCTGGAACGGGTACATGCGCGCTTATAGGGTAATTTCATCTCTAAGAACACATTGTTACCACCAGACATGAACACAATTAAAAAACAATTTATTTCAAGGTGCACCGTATACCCCGCGCATTAAAAGCGAATAGGTAACGAATAGGTAACAGGTTATTTACCGAGCGCTGGAACGGGTACATGCGCTCTAATGGGGTCATTTCATCTCTAAGAACACATTGTTACCACCTGAGACATGAACACAATTAAAACACGATTTATTTCAAGTTGCAGCGTATACCCTGCGCATTAAAAGTGAATAGGTAACGAATAGGTAACAAGATTATTTACCGAGCACTGGAACGGGTACATGAGCGCTAATAAGGTAATTTCATCTCTAAGAACACATTGTTACCACCTGAGACATGAACACAATTAAAACACGATTTATTTCAAGTTGCAGCGTATACCCCGCGCATTAAAAGCGAATAGGTAACGAATAGGTAACAGGTTATTTACCGAGCGCTGGAACGGGTACATGCGCTCTAATGGGGTCATTTCATCTCTAAGAACACATTGTTACCACCTGAGACCTGAACACAATTAAAAAACGATTTATTTCAAGATGCACCGTATACCCCGCTAATTAAAAGCGAATAGGTAACGAATAGGTAACAGGTTATTTACCGAGCGCTGGAACGGGTACATGCGCTCTAATGGGGTCATTTCATCTCTAAGAACACATTGTTACCACCAGACATGAACACAATTAAAACACGATTTATTTCAAGTTGCAGCGTATACCCCGCGCATTAAAAGCGAATAGGTAGCGACTAGGTAACAGGTTATTTACCGAGCGCAGGAACGGGTACATGCGCTCTAATGGGGGTCATTTCATCTCTAAGAACACATTGTTACCGTCTGAGACCTGGACATAATTGAAAATCCTTTTCTAACAGGTGAAACGTATAAAAAAATGTATTATAAGCGAATAGGTAACGAATAGGTAACGAATAGGTAACAGGGTATTAACCGAGCGCTGGAACGGGTACATGCGCGCTAATAGGGTCATTTCATCTCTAAGAACACATTCTTACCACCAGAGACCTGAACACAATTAAAAAACGATTTATTTCAAGGTGCACCGTATACCCCGCTCATTAAAAGCAAATAGGTAACGAATAGGTAACAGGTTATTAACCGAGCGCTGGAACGGGTACATGCGCTCTAATGGGGTCATTTCATCTCTAAGAACACATTGTTACCACCTGAGACATGAACACAATTAAAACACGATTTATTTCAAGTTGCAGCGTATACCCCGCGCATTAAAAGCGAATAGGTAACGAATAGGTAACAAGATTATTTACCGAGCACTGGAACGGGTACATGAGCGCTAATACGGTAATTTCATCTCTAAGAACACATTGTTACCACCTGAGACATGGACATAATTGAAAATCCTTTTCTAACAGGTGAAACTTATAAAAAAATGTATTATAAGCGAATAGGTAACGAATAGGTAACGAATGGATAACAGGGTATTAACCGAGCGCTGGAACGGGTACATGCGCGCTAATAGGGTCATTTCATCTCTAAGAACACATTCGTACCACCAGAGACCTGAACACAATTAAAAAACGATTTATTTCAAGGTGCACCGTATACCCCGCGCATTAAAAGCGAATAGGTAATGAATAGGTAACAGGTTATTTACCGAGCGCAGGAACGGGTACATGCGCGCTAATAGGGTAATTTCATCTCTAAGAACAGATTGTTATTACCTGAGACATGGACATAATTGAAAATCCTTTTCTAACAGGTGAAACGTATAAAAAAATGTATTATAAGCGAATAGGTAACGAATAGGTAACGAATAGGTAACAGGGTATTAACCGAGCGCTGGAACGGGTACATGCGCGCTAATAGGGTCATTTCATCTCTAAGAACACATTCTTACCACCAGAGACCTGAACACAATTAAAAAACGATTTATTTCAAGGTGCACCGTATACCCCGCGCATTAAAAGCGAATAGGTAACGAATAGGTAACAGGTTATTTACCGAGCGCTGGAACGGGTACATGCGCTTATAGGATCATTTCATCTCTAAGAACACATTGTTACCATCAGAGATATGAATTTAATTGAAAATCCTTTTCTAAAAGGTGCAACAAACGTACTATAAGTGAATAGGTAACGAATAGGTAACAGGGTATTAACCGATCGCTGGAACGAGTACATATGCGCTTATAGGGGTATTTCATCTATAAGAACACATTATTACCACCAGAGATATGAACACAATTGGAAATCCTTTTCTAAAAGGTGCAACGTACAACAAACTTTTTAAAAGCGAATTAGTAACGAATATTTAACAGGGTATTATCCGACCGCTGGAACGGATACAAATGCACTTATAGAGTTATATCATCTCTAAGAGCCCAAATCTTCCACCAGAGACAACAAAACAATTGAAAATCATGTTTTAAAAGGTGCAACGTAAGATACACGTATTATAAGCGAATTATAAGCGAGTGATGGAACGAATTAAACAAGGTAATAGCATGCTCCGAAACGATGTACACCCTGCTTACATGTTTAACTCTACCACATTATGTAAGTATGTGCCTGTCCCTAGACAAGAGCCTGAAATTAAGTAGTTATCGTTTGTTTTTGTGTTACATATTTCCGTTTATTTTTTTGTATAGGAAATACGGCCGTCAGTTTTGTTGTTTGAATTGTATGAGGTTGTCATGTCTGGGCCTTTTATAGGTGACTACACGGTTTGGGCTATGCTCATTGTTGAAGGCCGTACAGTGAACTATAGTTGATAATTTCTGTGTCATTTTGGTCTAATGTGGAGTGTTGTCTCATTGGTAATCATACCACATCTTCGTTTTTACGCAAGCGCTAACACGGTGATTTCATCCCGTCGAACCAAGATCCATCTTCAAACATACGGACATAAAGCAGTTAAAAGGTAGAACGTATAAAAAACAAGTAAGGAACAAATGCATATCGAACATGAAGTAAAAGGATCGGTTGAGCACAAACACATATAAATAGGTCATAAAAAGATCATTTTACCTCAAGCAATTCAGAACTATTACCATATGTAAGACTATTAACAACTAGATTTGTAATTGCTAGCAATAACGGAAGGCACCCCTTCCCCCTATTACCAGGTGAGCGACAGCCATTTTGACAATTCCAAAGTCAAAGAGAGCATCTACAGATGTCTAGTAACATTTTTGCAAAGTTTCATTAAGTTTGAACATTTTGAATTTTTGATATTTTTGCTGTTTCCATGGTTACGGCGGCCATTTTGAAAATTCTAACTTCAAAATCCAACTCTGCCTATGCCAGTTACCATTCCTGTAAAGTTTCTTCCAGTTTGCGGAAAATTCTTATTATTGAAATTTTTGACCTTTTTGCATTGTTTCCATGGTAACAAGACCTGTTTTGGAAATTCCAACTCCAATGTTGCTCATCATTACTGTGAAGTTTCATGAAGTTTTGAGCATTTTGAGAATTTTGAAAATTTTGGTGTAGTTTCCATGGCAACATAGTAGTTCCAATGATCGCCAAAATCATCCAACACCTGTATATAGTGGGCACCTACATTGTTTTAAAATATGATGATTCTGAGTTGAAGCATATCCAAACAGTTCACCAAAAACCAAAAGCTCATTTTTTTCACAATTGTGCCGTTTCCATGGTAACGGCAGCCATATTAAACTATTCCATGCCATAATTAAAAAGGGGGAAGGATATTAAAAATCAAATAAGTAACGAATAGGTAACGAATAGGGAATAGGGAATAGGTAACGAATAGGTAACGAATAGGGAATAGGGAATAGGTAACGAATAGGCAACGAATAGGGAATAGGGAATAGGTAACGAATAGGGAATAGGGAATAGGTAACGAATAGGTAACGAATAGGGAATAGGGAATAGGTAACGAATAGGCAACGAATAGGGAATAGGGAATAGGTAACGAATAGGGAATAGGGAATAGGTAACCAACTTGACGCCCATATAATTTTCAGGGAACCAGTTTAATAGGTCCTTCATTACTGAGTAAAAATATATAAATTTTTCGTCAAAAGACAAGTTATAAAATTGATCGTTATGTTTTACTGCTTCATTATACAATATATTTCGAAGGTCTGCATATAAAGGACATAAAGTAACTACCTGTTTCTCATCTTCAATTTCGTTTTTACACATGAAACAACATCTTTCATTTACTGGCTTTTTCTCATATCGTCCTGTTTCTATTTTAATTGGCGCAACGCCACATCTAAATTTTGCATAAGCACTTCTAAATTTAATAGACATATTTTGTTTTAAATATAACTCTGTACAATATTGTGATTTATATCGCTTATAAGTACGAAGCATGTTACCATTATTCTGTGACAAAATTTTCGTTTGCCATTCTGCAATATATTTATTAAATAAAACATTTTCAATTTGTAGAACAATTTTCTTTATGCAGCACACTATCAATACTAGTATACAAATCAAAGTTACAATATTTAAGTTTTTTTCATGACTCTATTACACTAGTTTTTTTTTATTATTTACAGCATTTTTATGTGACCATTTGAAAACTTTATAATTTATTCTGTCATTGGTCATGGCACTACATCTTGCCCAATGCCTTAAGACACATGTCCATTGTTTTACACTAGGAGATCTCCATCCCATGTCCCCGTTAATTTCATCATTTGGCGTATACTTACCAACACCTATAAAAAAAACCTGATAGCTCTGTTCTGGACAGCGTTGATACAAGAAAAAGAACGAGTGCCCCAAATGGATGCACCGTAGCTTATTACTGACCAGACCAGAGTATCAAATAATGTTTTAAAGGTACTGTGCTAGAAACCACAATGTGCTTTACATTTAACAATTAATAAACTTAGAGCTCGACTGGCAGACATGGCTACAGCTTTAGCCATGATATTATGATGAGTGGTGGATATTTGGAACTGGATTCGGATTAACCAACCTTTTAAATTCTGTTGATGGATAAAAAGCAATATGTGAATTTGTCGCAAAAATTGACGTTTTCCTATAAAATTACAAGACCAAAAATGGTGACCAAAGTTTTTATGCATACAATGACTTATACTGATGTAACTAGATTCAAAATACAAGTGTGCCAAAAAGTTTAGAAATCGGGAGATATGCCATTCGGTATCGTGTTACGAGTTTAAACGTTGAAAATCTTTATCGATACATTGAATTCGTTTCGTCTAACGTTATAGCGTAGAAACGTCACGTTCCGTAATATAGCGTTACTGATGTAAACAAGATGTCCACGGCTCCGACTGCAAGGGATTTCCTTTTGTTAAGATGAGTTTCTATACAGTGTACAAGCATTTCAGGTATGTAACTTGTTTATTTTATCAAGTTTTACCATTTATGATACATTTTTCGTACTTGAGCGCTCTGGCATTGTCTCTATCGTCCCCGGGTAATCTACCCGGGAGCTTGCACCATTGAAGGTAATGGAGGGCGAGCTGGACTCAGTGACAACAAAAAAAAAAAAAAAAATTAAAAAAAATGAGTCACTGAGGCCAGGGCTGGACTAAAAAAATGACGTGTCCGTGCATTTACTCATGAACCAGTCAACCAAACCTTTTAAAATTTTAATATGTTGTTACTGACAACAAAATGGAGGTCAAGTTCAATAATGACGATTTTGACTTTTACCGTTCAGGAGTTACGGTTCTTGAAAGTTTAAAAAATGTGTCCGTGCATTTACTCATGAACCGTTCAACCAAACCTTTTAAAATTTTAATATGTTGTTACTGACAACAAAATGGAGGTCAAGTTCATTTTTTAGATATTTTCAAAATCCTAGGTAGGTGGACTTAGTAATTTTTTCTTACTTTATGCATTAAGGGCACACAGTTTGTCCTGCTAGAGGGTCATTTTCTATCTAGTTTATATGTTGTTATTGTTGACAACATGGAAGTCAAGTTTGATATTGATAATCATAAATTTTACCTATTAGGAGTTTTGGTCCTTGTAATATTGATAAATGCCAGAACACAAATAAATGTTAAAGAATTCGGTTTACTGTCATTTTGACAGCTCTTGTTCATTTGTCAGACAAGTATAATCTTCTACAGATTAAACACCTACACATTTGATATAAAAATCAGAAAATGCAGCACAATTGTCAATGAGACAACTCCGCACCAGAGATCATATAGCAAAGAAGTTAAAACATTTATAGGTCACTATACTGCCTTTAACAATGAGCAAAACTAATATTGCATAGTAAGCTATAGAAAGCCCAAAAATGACTAACTTAAACAAGAAAACTAACTATTAGCCAAAGTTATGTACAAAACAATCGAAACAAATATGATATACAGCAACTAAAGAAAAACCAAAAATAAAATATTACAGAATAATTCTTCCACTTTGAACTTGTAGTATTAACTTGAGGGCACAAACTTCTATTTCATGAGCAATTGACAATAACCATCTGACTTAAAGTCAATGCACAGTTGAACGAATTCTAGTCATTTTGTTTGGTCGTATGCATAAATTTATCACTATTTCTTCCACTTGGATCTTGTATTATTAAGGACAGCCAAACTTCTATTTCATGACAAAATTGACAATATCTTGTATGCATCTGACTTCATGAAATTCACATGTACAGCTGAATAAATTCTAGTAACTTTGTATGGCAGCATGCATAAATTTATCACACAGGTTTTTCATTTTAATGATTTATTAGCTATCTGGAAACAAAACTAAATCCAACTTTTTGTCATGAGTGTCTGTTGGTATAGATTCACATATCTGTTCTTTAAAGGCTAAGGCAACAGTGTATGGTCTGTATCCCATGTCTTCACATTTCTGAAGATATGTATCATAATATCCTTTTCCACGACCAAGTCTATCACCATCGGAAGAGAAACCTAAACCAGGCATAATTATCAAATCTAAACCTCCTGAAACACAAAAAAGAATATGTATCAAACGATGTTAACTTGCTTGTAACGCTATTAATAGATATAGGAAGATGTGGTATGAGTGCCAATGAGACAACTCTCCATCCAAATAACAATTTAGAAAAGTAAACCATAATAGGTCAAGGTACAGCCTTTAACACAGAGCCTTGGCTCACACCAAACAGCAAGCCATAAAAGGGCCAAAAAAATTAGTAATGTAAAACCATTCAAACGGGAAAACCAACTGTCTAATCTATATAAAAACATATATATTAAACATGCATATTTCTTAATGAGAATTCTAACTTATAATCTTAACATTTGACTGTCCTACAAGTGAGAGGTTAAGCTCACTGCAAGGCCAGGTTTAATACACCATATTCTACATAAGGAAATACCTGCATGTCCCAAGTCAGGAATATGACAGTTGCTTTCCACTTGTTTGATGTGCTTCTGATTTTGCAATTTGATAAAGGACTTATCCCCATTTTGAATTTTTGCTGGAGTTTGGTATTTGGTATATTAGTTTATTTTATGAGCCAATCATATATTGCCATCATTTTCAGCAATCCTGTTAGTGCTTTGCCATCCTGGCAGTTTCCCTGCTTACAATTTATTTTTCCATAAGCATGACAATGATGTGCTAACAACTGTTTTTTTTTTTTTTTTAATAACAGAAAATTTTGAAAAGCAGAAGGAAATCATAGCTGTTAGTTAAACTACAAGTCCCGTCCCAAATAAAACATGGGCTTATAATTTCCAAATTAATCAATTTGATAAACATTGCTCTCTCTTCCTGATGACTGTCAATAGTTTACCTGTATCAATAGCATCAGGTCTGACATCGTCATCTGCTGGCTGTTTTATTTTCCATTTTGTTTCTGGAAGTTCTGTATAATCTTGCCATGAGTTTAGCTTGACCATTTTCATTTTAGGTCCAATGTATTGTGGTATAAAACATTCCTTGTTCTTTATCAAGTGTTGTAGAATAGCTACAGTCTGGATTTCATCAGACATGTGTAGATATACAGATACCCTTTTACTGGCCTGGAACTTTTCTAGAGAAAACAACTAAAAAAAATATATTGATTTTGTGTATTTTAATATTTAACATTTCAGTTTATTCAATTTTATAGTGTAAACAATGTGACAAAAAATAACCCAGAGCTATGTTTAATAGACACAACAATGTAAACCAAAAAGCTCATATGAACTCTTTTATCAGATCATTTTCTATACGACCGAAAAAACAATTTGGGATCGTATAATGGTATGGTGTTGTTGTCTGCATCATTGTCCAAAGACACATTGGTTTCCAGACAATAACTTTAGTTAAAATGAATAGATCTTTATGAAATTTTTTTGGAACGTTCAATACTACAAAAGGAAGGTTGGGATTGATTTTGGGGATGATGGTCCCAACCGTTTAGGAATTAGGGACCCAAAACAAGCAATTTCTAGTTTCAGGATAATAACTTGTGTATAAGTATTTCAATTGCTCTGAAATTGTACCACAATATTTAAAAACACAAGTAGAAGGTTGGGATTCATTTAAGGGGTTATGGGGCCAACAGTTTAGGAATTAGGGGGGGGGAAAGGGCCAAAAAGAAGTATGTTTCTAGTTTTCAGACAATAGCTTGTGTTTAAGTGTATGGATCTCTCTGAAATTGTGGTACAAGGTTCCAAACTACAAAGGAAAGGCTATGATTGAGTTTTTGGGTTATTGCTCTAAGGGGAGTTTCAATAAGTGGGGGGGGGGGGGATTTTTTGTTTACAATTTTTTTAAGAGATTTATATTTTTTTCAAAAAGTTTCAAATTTCGATTTTTTGAAAAGTTTCAAGAAGAAATCTTCAACTGCACAATATTGCGCAATAGATTTGTAAGATCTTTGACCAGATTTATTTTGTGTAAAAAATTTGATCACAATCCAAATTCAGACAGTATCAAGCTTGAATACTGTGACCAAATTTGCCCCCACTGTTCAGGGTTCAACCACTAGGGTTGTATCAGGCTGCACTCAGCGAAGCATTTTATTTTTATTTAATCCATCTGATTTGTATATCAACAAACAAAACCAGCAAACAATCACATTATGGCATATCAATTGAGTAGAATAAAAGTAATCATATATTCTTAAGGGTGCATAAAAATACCCCTTTATAACTATAAGTCTTATCCATCAAAACATTCAGTCTTATCCATATGAAGTTTGGTTTACTTTTCAAGGTTTCAACAAAAAAAATCTACATAACTAGTACATCATTAGTACATTCACACTACAATATAGCAGTAACCAATGAAAGTCAAATTTTCCAAAATGTAAAAATGAAAGGACTGAATCACAACCTGTATAAAAGAGAGGCGAAAGATACTAGAGGGACATTTGGCCATAACTACAATCAAAACAAAAACAGCAGCACCTCTCCCCCACCCCCCTTGATCAAATCCTATAACAAGAAATGTAAACATTATATCAGGACTAGATCATTTACAATTATTACAACTATTGTATTAAATAAAATTACAAAAAAAAAAAAGAAATGCAATGTCTTTTAGATATTCCCTTCAAGTTATTCCTAACTAATAAAAGTCCAACACAGTGGGAGTATACAAAACTATAAAGTTTATTAGACTTTGTATTTACCTTTTCTGTTACAATTTTTGACTGTCTCTGTTTTTCAGTTTCTGTCAAACCTGCTGCTCTCTGTTTAATTTCTTTCCTTAACAAACCTTTTGCTGCTTTTAAACTATTCATAGTATCTGTTGTAGAATACGAAATAAATAAAATTAAAAGAACACTGAACATTGCTAAATAATTTTGTCAATGATTAGAAAAGACAGGATTGATCTGGGACAGATATATATGTATACATAAAACAATACTGATGAATATTTTAATTTAAGAAATGTGTAAAGATAACCAAATATAAAGTGTTTTGCTTGAAAAAAAATCTGATCCCCAATTTGATGAAAATAAATATTCGGGTCAAGCAGATACAAAAAGTTTGCAGATTTGCAGATTTCCCTCATAACTTTTAGGCAACAACCATTTTCTTATCGCAGGTGGGGGGGGTTCCTGGGATTTTTTTGAAAAAAATATTTTGATGGCCTAGCTGAACGAAAAAAAAATTATGTTTTGCACTGTAGCTGAAAAAAAAATTATGCTGTCACCTGCTTGAAAAAAAAAAAATTTGCACTGCTGAATTTGAGAATAGTGAAAATAACAACAGTTGAGACAGTGGAACAGCAGATTATAAACATCTGTCCAGTCTACAGATTAAGCTAAGATTTATATTTATACCTTATTACTTTTTGTATTTTCCTGTAATAGTGTTTGATCCAGAAATATTTAAAAGCATTCCAAATCTCCCGCATGTATGCTACTACATTAAGACATACTTAAAACTGCAACTATTATAAACATGATATGGTCATTTTATAAAAGGGATAGATATGGTATCATATTAAAACAGTCTTTTAAAGTAGCCCTGACTGTGTATGACACAGACTTGTATACCGGTAGTATTTTCCTTTGTATCATTCTGTATCATTCTTTATACCTCTTTTTTCAATGGAATGTCAATTATCATAGTTGGAAACAGTGGATGTTTATAATTTGGAGCTACTCACTCTTTGCCATTACATATGGCAATGGTGGCCACTTCAATTGCAGTATTAAAATTCAAAGACTGTGGTACCTGTATGACGGACTCAGAGAATATCATAATGTAGAAAGTGGGCTAAAAAAACAACAGAGACAACAGCCAATGCCAGGATACAGACAGAGCCATGCACTTTACATTTTACATCGATTAAAAAATTAAAATGAATTTTATGGTTTTGAGAAAAAAAAATGTATTTCTGTTCCACATTATGGGAAAAAAATTTTTGCTTTCCTTCTCATAAGAAAAAACAAATTTTATCGGAGGAAGGTTCTGAAAAAAAAATTATGAACATAATAAAAATCCCAAGCCCCCCCCCCCAGATAAGAAAATGGTTGTTGCCTTAGTGTTCAACTTTGAAAAAAATAATTTGATCAATAGCTTAAAAAAACTAAACAAATTTGTTTATCATTTTAATTATCTCCCCTTTAAACTCAAGTTAAAAACAAAACTATATAAGGGAGCTACCATTTGATTTTTATGGGGGGGGGGGGGGGGGGGGCTAGGATGAAAAATTTTGTCCTGCATTTTTTTTTAGTTGTAATCTCTGTCCTGCCTTTTTATTTTTCACTCTATTCGGTCGTGCCTTTTTTTTTATTAGTTTATCCTGACTTTTTTTACCTAAATTGTCATCCTGCCTTTTTTTTTTGTTGCAAAGTGTCTCATCCGGCCTTTTTTTTTTTTTACTCAAAACTCCTGTCCTGCCTATTTTTTTCAAATTTCATCCTAGCCCCCCCATAAAAATCAAATGGTAGCTCCCTAAAGAATTTGTTTTAGTATTTTTAAAAAACAAAATAATTCTACTAGCTAAGATACTTCATATGCATTTTTCCATTCAGATAAAATTATCAGTAGAAAATCTCATTTCTAAAGCCAATTTGTTAAATTGCAAAACTGTGAGTACAATTGATTACAATTGTCAGAAGATTTATAATAAACTGCATGAATTGGTATTAACACAACCCTAAAGGACAAATACTCCTTTTCCACTTTTAGAAAATAAAACATTAACATTTTCGGTTTTTCGGTTAAACCAATAATTACAAATACAATCTGTTTTAATATCACCAACTTTCAGTTCTAATCACAAATGATGTTACTCAAAGGCAGCCGTACATTTTACCTAATGTATTCTCGAAAAAATCGTTTCAAAACCAACATTCTAAAACTGCATTTTCTTAAATAAATAACTGTTAGTCTTTACCTGCTCTTTTTCTTGCTTTAACTTTAAGTCTGTTATTCTAAGTGACTGATATTTTGCCAAATCATAAATAAAATACTCTTTTGATGATATACACTTGGGTTAGTTCCCTTTCATCATCTAAAAGAATATGTATGAAAAACCATCAGAGACATCTATTCAATTCAATGAATTCAACGTTTTATTTAAAGACCTTTAAGTCAATATTAAATAAACAGCTGCGCCACGAGCGCATGATACGCCTTCCGTATTGTCTTTGAACATGTGAAACCCCCCTCCTTTAGTACAAAAAACTCAATAACTCAAAAATAAAAAAATTGAATCATCACCAAAAAGTAATCAGATCTTTAGATTAGTATAAATAAGAAGTGTGTACAGTTTTAAGCAATAATCGATTCATAAATCGTTTTTGAGATAATGCACAACATGTGACCCTCCCCCTTCTTTTTTTTTTTTTTTTTTACAAAGTACTCAATAGAATATACCTCTTAAATAAGATTTTGAATCAGCACCAAAAAGTATACAGGTCTTCATATCAATATAACTTAAAAGTGTGTAAAGTTTTAAGCAATAATCATAGATCGTTTTTGAGAAATGGTGCGACATGGCCGGGAAAAAACACACCCCTGTTTTAGTTATAAAGTCCTGTAACTTAACTCAAAGAGGTCAACATTTTGACGGGCGTATAAAAACTATATCAACACAACCTTTGTCAAATACACTTTTAAACATAACAGTGCATAGTTAGCAGGAACATATCTACTGAGATATACTATTCCCAGATAGAAAGATACCATTGATGACAACTAAGACTTCTGTAGTACTGTAGTATTCAGGATCAGATGACATATAAAAAATAAGAAAAGCATCTAAAATAAAATCCGACTATTCTATATATAAAAAGTAAAAGTGCTCAAAATAATGTTGTTGTGCTCTCTTCCTAAGATTTTTACCAACTATAGATCATCTCCACATCTCATGTAAAAAGTATCATCAAAATATACAGAAACACAACAAACCACATTAAAAAACATTATTACCAAAAATCTGCGTCAGTCAAAACGACACAAACAGTCACTGATCCAGGTCTATACTATTCATAAGCGTTCCACAAACGAACTTTGAATAAGCTGACTATGCGGCCGTACGGTGACATATAGCTGTTAGTTTCTGTGTCATGTATTCTCTTGTGGAGATTTGTCTCATTGGCAAACATACCATTTTTTTTTATTTTAATAGATGCGTCTTAAGCCTTTTTTTAAATGGTTCAAGTAACTGTTCATTTTTAAGACTTATTGGAAGACTATTCCACACAGAGTCCTGACCACCACATCGAACCGACGCTTACCTCAAATTTTGGTCCCTGCAGGGTTTTTTTAGATTGCATCTCGACCAGAGCAGCATTTCAAGTCAGATTGCAAGGATCGTGCCGGTTTGTAAAAATGTATGAGTTCACTAAGATACAAAGGACCAAGTCCATGCAAGGCCTAATCTGCGTACAGCAATATTTGATATTGACATCTGAATTGAAATGGTAACCAGTGAAGAGTCACAAGTGTTGGAGTTATATGTCCAAGTGTTAAACAAATTGAAATATTTTAAGTTATTTTACTTTAAATATTGCATTAGGCAGTGGGTTTTAAGTAATCCGAATTGCATATAAATATGCGTGCGTGCAAGTACTATACACACTAAATATTTTGTTTCATAGATTGACAAAATTATTATAACCATTATCTGCTTTAGTAATAACCAGCTTCAGTTATCATCGTTTTTAGTACTTGAGCGTCTTACATGCCAACAATAGAAACACTCGATGAGAATTTACTCCTATAAATAGTTTCGATCGGTCCTGTATAGACTGAGGAGTTCTATAATGACATAACTAGATTTAGCTTTTGTTTAACTCTGGTCGTCAGATTTTAAGATTATTTGCAATGGTCGGATTTTATTTTACCGATAGTGAACACAGTGCTATATATTTGTTTGATTTTTGAAACCAAGAAGACAGAGAGTGAAAGAAGTACTAGGTTCAACATAAATACAATTTTAACTTAACCTTGTTCCTTGTCCTTTGAAATGTTCGAGTCCAATCACTGACCAATATAAATTATAATTTTCTTTCCTAACACAAGACAAAAGTTCCTTATTTATAGCTACCCTATTTCATGACGTCAATCTTAAACAAATGGAATAAAATGTCTTCATCAACGTTTCTCAAGTACACGTACTCTGTTCGACTTATTGTAATGGCGATCAATGTTACATCAAAACTGATTTTAAAGTCAATTGTTTGATACATTCAGTTAATTGTTCTAACTTCCGTTTGCCGTAGATTAATTTATGCTGATTTCACATAGATTCCAAGACTTGTCGTAAAGAATAGCTATACTGACTGAGACTGAGAAGCTAATAACATTTCAAACATGCTATGTTGCTATGGGTTAAACAAGGTAAGCAAGGTATATTTTCTAAGAATTTCAAAACATTATTCTTTCATTTATCGTTACTTTCGTTTTTATAAAATTATTATTGTTAAAACTTTCAACAAATGGGTCTTCCATATATACTTTTTTGTACAGGGAGGGGTCACGGGAAACAATAGTTCCATAAATCATACTCCCAAACTTCAATTCATATAATTTATGCTATTATTTTCGATGTACTCTCGTGTTTGCCTAAAAGTATTTGACTTAATGAAAGATGAAGTTCTTCCTAAAAACAGACGAGAGCTCTGACTCCGTTAAGAGAGCTCTGACTCCGTTAAGAAATTACTACGGAGGAAGAGATTCAATTAAATGAAACAAATCCTTTCTTTAGACTAGGAAAACATCAGATATTTAGTAAAATGTTAACTTGACTTGTGTTCACTAAAACCTAAAAAAATTTTCAAAATTCAACAGTATTTGGTCCATGCATACTCAAGTTGGAGACAAACAAAACATTGACAGTGGAATGGTATGCAGTCACCGGTATTACACGCCTGGTGGTCAATGTTCATTGCGTGTATTTATATGAATTTTCAGTTTACCAGCTAAGTATAACAAATGCTAACATGCAAGATCATTGATACTATCACTTCTTGTATTAAATTAACTTTTAAGGAAACAATGAAATGATTTTAAAAAAATCAGTTAACTAGAAATATCCATCTCCCTTATTCTGATAATCTAGGACAGTATTTTTTTATCATTTGATTATCTTGTTAAAAAAAGAATGAGTATATATGTGATTATATTGGCAAACAAAATGTGATTATGTGATTACATGGACAGCCAATGAGGGGGACTCTACTTTAGGGGCTTTTTTTTACTGATCTTTGCGTGGAAGAGTGTTATATATGAAGACCTTCTCTAATCTTTTTTGGAGCGATAAAGCCTGCACAGGAATTAAACTTAGTCCAAACGTTTTTACATATACAGTCATTTGAATACTATAACAGACACGCCTAGCTTGGTTTTTACAACGTTATCAAATAAACTCAACGGGCTTTGGTGCAGCATTTGTTCCAAAATTTGTGTTTTATAAACCCTTCAGTGTTTTTTTTTTTCATCTGTTATATGAGCTTTGTTTATCTTGAGCAACTGTATAATGAGCTTCAAAACTGTTATGTTTTGTCTCGTCAAATCAAAAACAGAAACAGAAATATTTGTATCTACTAGGTTACGACAGTATAGTATACGCAGTATACATTCAACTATTCATTATCCACTGTTATTTGAGATAAAACAAAAAATCTGTTCTTATTGTCTGTATGTGAGGCTTGTAAACTGATCAATTTAAAAAAAGGGGGGACGGGGGTAAAGATTCAGAGACCATTTTTTTACCAGCTACTTATTAATGAGGCTCTCCCAAATTAGGAACCTTATCAGTGGTTGTCTTTTGTCGTATCCTTTATGTTGTTCTTTGTTATTCAGAGAATTTTGAGAATTTAGCGATGATGATTCGCCATTTTTCGTTTAATTCATTACTTAACTGTAGACGAGTAAGATTTTGGCATATTGAATAGACATTTTTCTCTTGTTGAAGATAATTTGTTGTCCTCCTAGTTGTGTTATGGTAAGTTGTGTTGTTGTGGTTCTGTCCACCGGTGTTCTGTCTCATTGAACTCCAGTCTTAATTGACTAGGATTGTTAGTTTTCCTATCAAAGGTCAGTGGTTTTCTCCCAGCACTTTGGCTTCCTCCTGCCATAAAAAGTCACTGCCACAAAATAGCCAAAACAAGAATGTGTCCCAAGTACACGGATGCCCCACTCGCACTATCATTTTCTATGTTCAGTGGACCGTGAAATTGGGGTCAAAACTTTAATTTGGAATTAAAATGAGAAAGATCATATCATAGGGAACATGTGTACTAAGTTTCAAGTTGATTAGACTTCAACTTCTTCAAAAACTACCTTGACCAAAAACTTTAACCTGAAGCGAACGGACGCACAGACGGACGAACGGAGGCACGGACGAACGGAGGCACAGACCAGAAAACATAATGCCCCTCTACTATCGTAGGTGGGGCATAAAAATGGCGTTAAAACACAAACAATCAACCAATAAATCTGTCATATTGGCGTATTCTCCGTATTTGTACTCCATAAATTCCTATTTACTGATATTAGTCATTGACTGCATGTCATCGACATAAAATGTGTACATTATATAATTAAATTATTTTGAATAAAAGTACTTCGACATGCATTCATTGGTTGGTACAAAACATGATGAATGGTTTCTATCCATGGAACTAAATGTTTAATTAACATATATTTGAATTAAGCCAATTAATACTAAAGGCATTGGAAGTTTATGTATATTTTTGGTTTATAAGAAATGTACATATGGTTAAAGACATACTTTAAATTTTAGATAAACAAGGATTAAACGTTTGTAAAGTTCTATGGATCTCGGAATTCATATCAGGCACGATCTTTGTACAATATGTTAAAGTACATGTCAATATGTCTTTCGTGTTATTAGGTGTACTATAAGATGTGCAAAGGAAAAATATAAAGGTTATATGTACGCAGAAGGCTTGTTTACGTACAAAAAAGGGGAGAAAAAACACCAGCGAACAATACACAAAAAACGCCCACAATTTTTTCACAGATTTACGTTTTTAATTCGTGTCTTAAAACTGTCGACTTGAGAAACGAATACGAAACATTAAATAGTGAAACATGAAGAAAAATCTAGAAAAATAACAAACAAAAGTTTCATAGCTCTATTCTAGAAGGGGAAATATATTGGGCGTATTCGTCCTATATCGACATGTGTGAGGGCTGTATAGCCAGTCAAGGCCGTTAAACACTTCCATCATCTATCATCTATCGACATCATGGAAGCATTTGATCAACAAAAAGAAACGTATAATTGCAGAATTGAGAAATATATTGGGCGTATATAGGGCTGTGCGGCATATTTTCAACGTTTATATGCCCTGAACTTTTCAGAATTTAAACTGACACTAATTTTCTTAACTACCTCTACCTCGAATTAAGGGTTACCACAGATTTCAATGTAAACAATATGCACATGTATATTTACTGGTAACATTCCCAAGTTATGTCTCTATTAGATGGAACACAGAGAGCATAACTGGGAACCAGTATGTAAACAAAATTAATTTTCTATGAATATTCTCTCCCAAAAAGAGGTGTGGTTTGAGAAACAGCTGTATTTACAAAGTGCAACCTATAGAACCTTACTAAACTCGTTAACCTTTCGAATTCCACAACTGAAATAAGTAAAGATGTGAAGTATCTGTTACAGTACTGTGTACATAAAGTTCATTCTGATCGATGGTGGACATATTTTAAATCATTCCGTAAGGAAGCAACCATTTCATTTTCGGGGGGGGGGGGGGGAGGGGTGGGACAAGTCGAAATTATTTTTTTTCTTTCAATTCTAGCATTACACGCAGTGACAGCTGATCGTGAAACAAACAAATATTTTTTTTCTCCAAAAACTGGAAACAAACTTTTTTTCCAAAAAATCCAACGCCCCCCCCCCTTCGAAAATCAAATGGTTGCTGCCTAAGAAGGCATTCTCTTTGTAGATGTTCTTTTCGTTATGCTCTAAAAGCCCCTGTATGAGATATATCTCTTTAAAAAAACTTATAATGGTTCCAATTATGAGTCTGTGAATATTGCATGGATAAAAGTGGTTATATAAGATATCAATTTGTCTACTCATTGTCAGAGAAGAAATTAGTCAGTAAAATACATCGGCAACAATTATTGCAATAACTCCCACGAAAACAAAAACCTTTTAAATTTACTGCTGTATAATTATAATTCTCTTAGACTCTTAGACGTTAAGAGTTATATTTCCGGATTGCGTATCAGGATTTCTATAAGCGACCAAAGTAGAAGCTGAAGTACCTCCATGGTTATTAGCATCACGCTCTGTTTGATTGTATAATTATAAAGCGATCAATATTACACCAAAAGCTGCTTTAAAATCGTCTCTTCATGCAATTCATTAATTGCCTTTCTTCCGTTGTCACAGATTTCACACCTGATTCAAACAAAATAGTAATATGGTGATTGTACATAAAGATTATAATTTGCCTGTCACTGCACTGACATAGCTGAGTCTTGGGGGTATTCACGAGTTTTTAGAAGGTAAGGAAGTTATAAACATAAGATAAAAACTTTACACACATCTTTTTATCTTTTTAATTAATATGATAAATGACATATTTTACGGAATCATATCTTGTTTATTCCAACCTGGCTTTTCAGAGAGAAAAAATCCACAGTTAATAGTTACTATTACCAGTAAGTAAATTGTACAATAAACACTAAAACAGGATTCAAACTACCTTTAATGAAGTAACATCATTGCCAGTTCAAAATGATTAAATAAACAACTCGACACAAGTTAAAACACTACGGAATAAATCTAACAATACTAAAAACAATTTAAAAATCCAAGTCAACAAACATGAAAGAAGTTTTTTTTCTCACTGAAATGAGGGTTTCGGTTTGTACAATTAAACCGATTCACATTTGTGTTTATTTTGAAAATCAAAAGTGCCATATGCATAGAGTCTTTAAAATTCGAACTTTTGTCTAATTTAATTTCTTATCAAATTGTATGTGTTTCAAAGTTTGTTAGTACGAAAAGATACAGTTTATCAAAACAAATCTGACTTAAATTTATGAGCTTTGACATTTGTAACCTTAGAATTGAAAATAAATCAGGGATATCCATAGAAGATTAGGAAAGACTGTCATTTCTTTATATATTGATTCACCGTAACTAAACAGTACACTGATTTTAAATCAAATTTATTGAAATGTGACCACATGTTTCAATTTATATGTAAGTAAGACATTTGTTTTTCTATATCATACCATCAGTGTTACAAGGGTAAGTAATCTTATATTTTACAGTTGGTTTCCTTTAATTGTTAAAAAAAATAACATAAAAAAATTGTAAAAGGAGAAATCTATTAATTTTCATGGCAGTCAATTTGTCTACTTTCAGATGTTTTTTTTTATCACACAAGGCATCTGTTTCTTCTATCCCGCAACACTTCCTTTTCATATAACTTTTATTATTTTTTTATTTTAGGCATTTGGTGTAATACATTTGTATGATAATATACAATCTGTAATTATGCTATAAGTCCCTGTTATAGAAATTTCTATAAATTGTCCAAAAATTAAGTTCAAAGTTTTTGGAAAATATAAGACTGAAACGCGAAACTTTTTTTTTTCTTAATTTTGTTTTTAAAGAAATGAAGCTTTTATAAACTTTAGTGTATAGAAACTAAACATGTACTGCCATGAACGATACTAACAAGAAATTCTGAACTTGTAAGCCGAACGATAGTTCTATATGTTGAAATATTAACCAAAACATGAGACAACTCGATCTCCTTTTATTGTACTGGATATAAAACCTTCTAACAAAAATTAATTGCTGAATCTTCTCAACACAATATCTTTTTGTAAACTTTAAATATCAATTGTTTGTTGTCAGCCAACAAATGCGGGTTTCAAAGTTACTATTTAAACTACCAACTTTAAGGCGTTTTAGTCAGAGTGCATACAACCTATCTCTATTTCTTCCTGCTATGATTTTTTTCCCTGTACATATTCATAATTTATTTAGACCAAGTGTTGCTGTAAAAACTTTTCCAGGAGCACACGTTTGCACTCAGAGTAAAGTTTGTTGTTTGACTTGGCGGTGTCCATTTGAATGAATTAGGTTGAAATGATTGAATGAAAACTGCTCTTTACCGGTTTTAACGAGATTGCAAGTGTCAAAGTTCTATAGGTTATGAAAGTTCCAGAGTTATAAGGGAATTACGTTTCAAAATAAAAGTATCGTTCTTATATTTAGGGTATTGAGTTTCATATTTAATGTAATGCCTCATTTTTATTTGGACAATCTGGTTTCTTGGTGATACGTATATGTACTATGGCCAGGTAAATATCAGGATATAGTTCCTTGATAGATTTTAGGGCCAGGTATAGGGTTATCTTGGATTGATTTAAGGGCAAGGGTCAGGTTTATGATGTCTGATCTGCCTGAACATAAATTATTTGTAACAAATCTTGTTTTAAGATTTTTCACTTTTTATAGAAAAAAAATATTGAACAATCTATAATACTAAAATTACGAGGTTCAATTTGTCAGCCGTCATCACGTAAAAACGACGAATCAAAGAATTCAACTTTATATACAACTAATATAGTACAAAGGTGTAGATTAAAAATTACACCACTCCAGGCCCTTTTGTTTTCCACGTAATTAATATTGCCAATAATTAGGAAGTTCCGGGTCGAGTCCGATACCGATACCAATAGTATAATCACCTGTTACCTATTACCTTATCTGTACGTTCCGCATCTGACAGGCGCACCACCAAACGGTGTATTCAGGATTAATATGCTATATACACGGGTCATAATCACAGGGTTGACACTACTAAATTGTCAAATTGTTACCTATTGTAGTATTTTAATCCGTAAGACTTTCTAAGATAACAATACGAATACTAAAAATCTGGACTAAAAATAAGTTTCAATTTGTTAGCGGGCATGACGTAAAACAGCGAATCAAAGAATTCAACTTTATTTATAACTAATATAGGACAATGCTGTTGATTAAAAAATACTCCATTCCAGCACCTTTTGTTTTCCAAATAATTAATATTACCAATAATTGATAAGTTCCAGTTCGACGGGTTCAAACAGAAAGATTTGAAAGCAGAGAAAATTGTGTATCTTATAATCGGCATGACTTTATCAGATGACAGTACTAATACTAAGATAAGACTTGCCCATAGTTATATACTTTAATTCAGTCACGGACCCGCGATATCACGGGTGTGTTCTAGTATAATATAAAAAAGAAAAATGTACATACTCTATTCTATTGACAAAGAATAAGTATTTACAGAATACTATAAAGAGAACAATCAACGTTCTGTTTTGAATCACCTTTTCAATTTCAAACGAGGTTTCCTACAATCTTACCGTCCTACACTTCAATATGCATTTCTGTACTATATGGAAGATTTCATACATACGTTTTATAAAACTTGGTAGACTTGATCAACACAGTGTCGACTTTTCTTATGGGAACCAACTGTGTGCCACTTTTTGCTTTTTTATATGAACGAGGCGAGACTACAGGCAGGGTTTGTAAGCACAATTATAAGTATTATCTAATCACTCCGCTTTCAACTATACACATTTGAGGTAATTTCAATAAATAATTAATCATAAATCCGTTTGCGGTTCACTGATCGATATATTAGTCTGTGGAACAAATTTTATTTATAAGTTGGGCTTTGAACTAGCTTTCAGCAACTGTTTGATCAGTCTGCAGTCTTTTTGTTTATAGTTGTTCTATGTTTTAGCTTACTGTAAGGCATGTCGTTTGTTGACGTACTATGAACAGTAAACATAAATAATGTTATTAAAATCACGTAATATTTGAGCCTTTAATAGTTGAAAACATTTTATTAAAACGCTAATTGCGGTATAGAATAAAGCTGTCAACCATACTATTACAGCATTTATTTTAAAGAGACAAGAGTTAAAAAGAGCTTTTCCAATAAATGTGATACTCTAAAGACTAATCTTGCGATTTTTTTTAAAGCTACTATGACGTCTTTTAAGTCATTGAACATTAATAAAATTATGTTTGGACTTTTTGGTATGTACTTATGCCTTCTTTTTAAGAACATTCCATATTAGGTTGAACTGTCTGAGGTTTCTGACTCACAATGAATGCACGTAATAGGATTTTAATTCCCGAGACAATATTTAAAAAACAATGATTGAAGTTAACGGTCAGTTATGTCAAATGTCCTTGATTCTTCCGTCAATCAAATTATTTCTGTAAGGTATTAATGTTTCGCGTAATGAATGACTCAGGAATCATGGACATTTCATTTTGGACAATCTAGATTTTGGACACATTCATCATTTTATGGCAAAAATTAAATGTCTTAAAATTTAATTCATTTTTGCAGAAAAGTTTAAAAGATGATTTTGTAGAATATGCCATTGCATGTTTCGATCTTAAAATTGTGTATATATATCTTTTCACTGTTTGATAGAATTAAATACAAATAAGACGCATATCCTACAAGACAAGAAAGTATTTTAATCACATAAGAATCTTTAAATGCTAAGAAAATAAAACGTAATTATAGATTCGTGCTGAAATGTATAATGTATCGTTTTTTATATATATATATAGATGAGACCGTTGTTTTTCCCGTTTGAATGGTTTTACACGAGTAATTTTTGGGGCCCTTTATCATGTTTATAGCTTGCTGTGCGGTGTGAGCCGAGTCTCCGTGATGGAGACCGTAATTTGACATAGAATGGTTTACTTTTATAAATTGTGGCTTGTCTGGAGAGTTGACTCATTGGCACTCAAATCACATGGTATATCTATTGAAAATTACAGACAGAATACATAGTTAAAGCCTCGGTCACACCTTAAGGAATGCCAGTACTGGCTACAAACTGGATATCATCGGCAATTGATGTTTCACGAGTAAAGTTACTCCTCTTTCATTGTTCAAAACCTAAGATACGGATCTGCGTGCGAATAAGACGTGTGTTTTTTGAAAATAAAATTCACTATGGGACCAGTAGATAACTGTAGTAGTTCCATATTCTATGGTGGCCGGTTAAGGCCATTTCGCGTTTTCGACTTTCATATTCTATAGGACGAAAACGCGAAAACGCGAAATCACGAACTCGAAAACGGGAAAACGCGAAGTCAAAAACGACTAATTTTCTAGTTTATGAAAAAATTTAAAATACGTCACAGATATGAAATTTATATGACAATCATTTGAATGACTTATACTTTGAAGTCTTGTCTCCAGTTATATTTAAAATGTTATGTTATAATAACATGCATATCGTAAAAACGCAAAAAGGCAAAAACGCGAAATCGCGAGCGTGCGAAAAGTCGAAAACGAGAAGTCGAAAACGCAAAAACGCGAAACTGATTTCGCGTTTCCAAATCTGTTTCGCGTTTTCGACTTCACGATTCCGCTTTTTCGCCCTATGGAATATGTATTCTCCTAAATATCATTATTAAGTTTCGGTTGCTTTATGTTTTTAAAAAAACTGAATTCTCTTTGTTTCGTCGACGTTCATGACCCACAGCATCACAGCATGATATATTATTGGTTTTCTTTATTGTTTTTAGATATATGATATATTTTTCTCCGAATATTTATACACCATCGAGAATTTTAATGGAGTTCAGATAGACAGGTTAACTTTAGTTCAAAATATTATTTTACATAAGAAAAGTCCTTCAAATATTTATTAAAGCAAATACTTTGTCGGTTTAAAATCTAGTCGACTTTCTAACCAATGTAAATTTTGTTAGTATTATATATTGTTTAATAATAGGTAGGGACTACTTACTTTTATTAAGACTTAATATAAATATTGTTATATCATGATAAGCACCAATACGATAGGAATAAGTAAGAGACAATATTTCGTCACAACCACACAGCTTTCGAAAGACAAGAGGTAGGATACACAAACTTGGATCTTCCTTAATTGTTTATTTTTAATATCAATTCTAGATTAAACAAAATTAATATTCATTTTTTTTTATAGATTGAATTGTCAAATTTTCAAGAGAAACAAATTGTTTATAAATAATGAACATTGATGAAACATGATACCAACGCATACAACTAAGTTGTAAATAGTCTACAAATTCTTCAGAATCTCTTTTATGAACCACAAAAGATTGACTGGGAAATACAAATAAAATAATCTCGTTGGCTTTTATGTCGCATCTTCTAATATTTTTATCTGCATTTCTCCCATTCTTGTTTAAAACCCATGCATGCCAAGAAAGGTTTGCACGTTTGGCTATGAGAGATGTATAAGTACGCAGCTTCGTCCAGTCCATAGCCTTGTGTTGGGCACAGTGAGAGGATCGTGATATAGACTCTTTGATGCAAATGTCAAGGATTTTTACAAGAACAGTAATATATCGTTCAACAAAATCTACAGACTAATGAGGCTTTCTTAAAGTTTTTTTGTAAATTGATCTTAATGATGAACGTGTACATTTGTAGTTAAAGGGTGTGTCCTTTCGTATAATTTAAATATTTGCTTAAATATTCAGTTTTAATTGTTCTGTTTGAAAAGCTTAGGATAGTTATGTAATTTCATTTACATACATTCATTAATTCAAGGCAAAAAGTACAATTACAGTAATTCACACTTTAAATGAATGAATATTATAGCTTAAAAAATATTTTCACATTCGAGGTCTTTAAATAGAACTTATGGCTTTAATTGAATCTTTGCCTCTGTAATTCAAAAAAAATACAAAATGTGTGAAAACAGGCACAAACATAGGTTTTAAAATCCACATTAATTCTTCTCTATGAGATAAAGGCTATTGAAAAAAAAACAGGTTTTTTTTTGCATCTTCAATTGTGAAAGAAATAGTAGGATTTTTTAAGAATAAATGAACATATTTCTACGTGTGACAATGAATACTAATATACTATAACTTAAAGGGATCATAATTCATCTGTAGAAAATTCACAAACATCTCGGAAGCTATGATATAGTACAATCACTGAAAAGGTAGGTCTATCTTAAGATATTTTGTAATGAACAGTTTTTTCAGTCTTAAATATTAATATATACTAGTATAAAACATAAACATAAGCAATGTGTTTGATTTCATAAAATTAATATTAGAAAAGTTATGAAAAAAATATATAGCACACCATCTATTATAATTAGTAGAACGTAATTTTTATTTTATTTGCACAGAGATATGTAAATTGTATAAAAACAATATCATATTAAAAATATTATCTTAAATGGAATTAAAAAGTTGTGGAGCACATTATCACTTATAAAGATAAAGACAATTCTATATACGATCATTTTCCTGTGTGTTTTCTCCTGAAAGGGGGTAACATTTAACTTTATTTTTACCATGAACACTGTATTGATTAATACTCGTTCTGAACTCAGATTTTCAAATATAGAGCTAATGTTACAAAAACGTTTTTCTCTGATATATTGATTGTTAAGATTCATTCCAAATTTTTGTATTCCTTTCATCTCAAACTTCCCTGAGAGTTAGAAATTAAGAATAACACAGGGACAAGAAATTCAGTTTCATATATGAATTTTTTTTTTCTTCTCCTTATGTAAACAACTGACAATTAGATCTATGATAAAGACGTTAATTTCAATTTTCCTATCGTTACCTTCTCATTCTTCAGTAGTAGCATGCAAAAGGCTCATTGACACGAATACCACACCTTCTTAACTGTATATAGCTTGTTTTTGCTATGCAACTCCCTAACAGAGTTACACCCTAAGCTCAATTGTGAAATTTACTCGAGCAAGAATGCGAAGAACAACATGATTACTTCTTAAACTTCCGGGGTCAAGTAATTGCCAGCCCCTGTCTATCCCATGCAGTATAGCAAATGGTCCAGCATATTCTAAATATGGAAATACCTGTATCAGATATTACAGATCATTGCCATTCGTTTGAAGTGTTTGAGGGTTGCTTTTGCCATTTAATAAAGGGCTTCCCAGTTTTAATTTTCCTTGCAGGTCAAACAAAAGGTTAGAAAAATTAAAATGTGTCTGATTACCCTATTTTGACGACGGTAAAATGAATTTACAGAAAGAGAAGTCAATTTTTCACTTGCTTGAAATTTTGGAACTTTTTACATGCTTGAACTATATTAAAGAATATTGTATACTTAACCCTTGGTCATACATGTACGTTTATATTAAACTAATAGTTTGAACTTCTTTTGAATTTTCCAACTATTGACCTCTTGTTCCATTAGTTAGACATCTAGTATTATTAAATCATAATATATCACCATAATACTTACTACGTCAGATCACGAAATTGTCTACTTAAGGTAATCTGAAAGTTTTTCTCAAAATTAATGGGTTTGATTAGTATACACTTGGTGATAAAAGTTCAAAATTAATAGCGTTAAAAATCTTTGTTTTTCTATCTTTGAAGATTGGAAATTAACATTGCTATCATATTTATAAATTGCTCCGAAATTGGTTAATAATATGCAAGGCCCAATTGGAATTTAAATGGAAGACCATGGTGCTATTAAATGTCCGTTGGAGAGTTTAATGTTTTAGTAATCATCTTTAATTACTGGTTGTACAATAACTCAACACCTGAACGCGAAATTTTTAAGTAGCGAAAATAAATAGAAATGTAAGAAAAAAAACTAGAAAAATATGATAAAGGATTAAGAAGGTACATGAACGAGAAGGTACTGTGATTTTTAAATGGAAATCAATTGAAAGGTGATAGAAAAATTACTTTTGTGATGAAGGAATCAGAAGTCAATTAGTGAGTTATAACATATAATAGTAGGTAGGAATTGTATTGGATTTACTATATAATTATATTTCTGACATCTACGTTAATATAAAAGGAAATATTTATTTCAATTTTTCACACAAGCTTACATTTGTTAAATTTCATTATCCATTGTAAATGTAACGTGTAATATCATTATAAGATATTGAACGAAAGAGTGAGTTTTACTGAAAAAAAAATATAGGTACTAATGTAAATTCAGCATACATTGAAATACAACGTCAGTAATTTTGGAGTCAAATATTTTCTGTAAGGTGAACAAATAATAAATATGGTAATACTGTCTTTGGGTTATTAGCTCATTGGGATGGGGACGGTTGGTGTCTTCAAACTAGTTTAACCCCGCCACATTCTATATCTGCCTGTCACAAGTCAGTAGCATGTGGTTGTCGTTTGTGGCTGTCTATCGTATTTGTTTTTCGTTCTTTATCTGTACATAAATCAGGTCGTTAGTTTTCTCGTTAGAATTGTTTTTCATTTGGGTTGTATAGCTGAATACATGCGGTACGGGCTTTGTCTGTTGTTGATGACCATATGGTGACCTGTAGCTGTTTATTTTTATGTCATTTAGTCCTTAGTAGAGAGTCGTCTCAGTGGAAATTATGCCGCATCTTCTTATTTTCATATCTCGGATCTACATTAATATTCACATTAAATTTCCAAGTCTTAACTTGTTTGGACTTTTTTCAGCGGTACCCAAGTTCAGCTAAACACTATCATTATGAAAGCTTCAATAGCGCGGATGGGTATTTCTGTGTGACTGACTGTATTGATGTATATTTAGATGAAACCTGGGAACAGTATAACAACAGTTAATATATACAACGAAATTTGTTTTACATGCCCACGTATAAAAATTGCGGTTTTTATCCAACGCAATCATAGGTTTGAACTTAGTTTTCAATTTAGACTCGTTTACATTTTTTCGTTTGGGCTTGTATCATATTTTCCCTCCGGTTTATATGATCCGTTCATCCTATATCGACTCTTAAAATTCAAGAGTCTATCTAAAAATGAGGGTACTTTTTCTAAAAATGAGGGTACTTTTTATATGGCCTTCCAAATACCGTTTCGATCCCTAACATCACTGAAGACATTTATTTTGGAAATCCGGATCTGGTGTACTAAAAAATATTGACACCGTATGTTTGTGGCATAACATCGTGGCCACAAGTTAATTTTTTTTTCTGTTTAGTATTAAATTTATATTAAGATCCATTTTGTTACATCTTGTGATCAATTTTATTTGGCAATCTCCAATGGCAGTCAGCAGGGTTAAAGAACATCAGTTGTTCGACCTGTTAGTCAAATGCGTTTTGTTTAAATATACTTTTTTTTCACTTTTTTGGTCTTTTGGAAAATGTTGTTTGTGCTGTTTTTAGACCCTTCTACAACGAAATTTGTTTTACATGCACACGTATAAAAATTGTGGTTTTTATCCAACGCAATCATAGGTTTGAACGTAGTTTTCAATTTAGACTCGTATCTTACATTAATTTGTATGATCCTTTACTATAGGTAATTTAGCTGATCTGTAAAAATAACATCTTCATGCCTTATACATCATGTACTGTAGTACGACGCTAGATTAAAACTGACGTGGAAAGGTAACACCCGGCCACCAAAAGCTTCATTTTTATGAAGCCCAGGTGGTCGTGTGGTCTAGCACTTCGGTTACAGTGCAGGCGATTTGGTGTCACAATATCTCAGTAGCATGGGTTCGAATTCCGGCGAGGGAAGAACCAAAAAATTGCGAATTAAATTCATAGATCTAACATTGTTGGGCTGATGTTTAGACGAGTTATATGTAAAAATATATAATCCTGTTGAAGCTAAGTAACAACACTTACATAATAGTATGCTTTTTTTTTTATATAAAGTGTATCATGAAATAACTTTTAATATAATTTTAAGCTAGTTTGCTCTTTCTCTTTTACGTCGTCAATTCGTGCTTTGTATTGTTTAATATATAGATTTTCAGAAAATTCGGAGACTTTAATATAGTAAACCATGGAAAAACAATTACGACTCCATAATAGTGAAAATAAAGACCAGAAGAACTGGACAAAATGTAGCATCGATTTAGTTCTGTTCTAGGCAGGGTCACAAGTTTTCTCATTTAGTAAATAGAAAATAAATTGAGTGTTGCGTTTCTATAATCACCAAGTATATATTATTGTAAATGGATTATTATTTCTTAATAGAATATCTTAAATGTAATAAGATAAAACCAATGCTTTATATATATCATATATTCATAACCGACCACCAACCAAGTTCCCGAGTCAACAACTCCTGATTGATTAGCTACTGGGAAGAAAATTCAAAAGATTATAAATTTCGATTAGTTCTGCTATTTAGTAGTTACACAAGTCTTAACTCATCATAGTTAAATGCTTAAGCTAGGACCTCCGGGTGCGGGAATTCTCCCTGCGCTAAGACACATTGGTGACCTTTGGATGTTGTCTGCTCTTTGTCGGGTTGGTGTCTCTCTGACATATTCCCCATTTCTATTCTCAATTTCATTTTGTACAACACTCTATTTTTTTTTATATCGCCTGGTTAGCACCAATTCAGAGAAATTTTTAATACTGCAGTTTTTATAGATTTTAGTACAAACGTGTTTCACCTTACTGTAGGAAAGTTGTTCAAACGCGGAAAAGAAACAAGTTCACCGAGTACAAATCATGATGATGAGTAAAATTATAGATATAGGAAGAAGTGGTACGAGTGCCAATGAGACAACTCTCCATCCAAGTCACAATTTATAAAGTTAACCATTATAGGTCAAGGTTCGTTCTTTAACACGGAGCCTTGGCTCACACCGAACAACAAACTATAAAGGGCCCCAAAAATACTAGTGTTAAACCTTTCAAACTGAAAAACCAACGGTCCAATCTGTATAAAAAAAAACGACAAACGACAACTACTGAACATCAGATTCCTGACTTCGGACAGGTAAAAACATTTGCAGCGGGATTAAACGTTTTAATAGTACCAAACCCTCAGCTTTATCTGAAACAATAATGTATTATAACAACATAGAAAAACACACTATAAAATATAAATTGGAATGGCTTAACTCAATCAAAAAGAGTTCTGAAACTGAAATTGCAGTCTCACTTAATTTCTTCCAACCTTGAATTCATGTGTGTACCAATAACATGTACCTAACTTTCCAACCCAACAAAGCTGTCTAGATATATGATAAATAATTTGAGTACCTTGCCATTATAAGTACATTTTAGTATGTTGTCTATATGTGATTTGTACCTAGATTGGCATCCTGTTAGTGAAGCAAATCTGTCATGTTATATGTCTTGCTGCGGATTTTTCACATTTAAAGCTTGTACACTGAAATTGGACACAACTTGTACTTGTCAAAAACACAGCTCATAAACCGTTTGTGAGATAAACCACTTATGAGTTAAACTGGACATCTGTTATAAGAAGCTGGAGGTGTTTAGATAACCTCTTAATATGGCTTCTTTAATAAACTACTTGAATTTTTGTTTATCTTGTTGGGTGTATTTAAATAAATGATTTTATGCTCTACGTAAAATATTTTTGAAGGATTGTGGAAATTGGATGAATGAAATCTCCCGGACTTTCTTTATCTTGATCCAGTTGTGACAGTAATTCTTTACTTTCTATATAGTTGAAACATAGCATACACCAATTTCTGATATATTAAAGAACAATGATAGTGTTCTAGAGAAAAACAATCTCTGTAAAACATTGTGAAAACTCGATAATTCTAAATAAACACAGGTCAGCCTATTGTCAATAATATTAAATGTCTTGTTCAATATCTCCCACCAACGTTTTAAATGCATTTTGTCGTGATATCTATTTTCCTTAAATAAATTGGTTTTTAATATGAAACCTTTTCTTTTGCTGATTGTCATTACAGCTCCCAAGTACACTGAAAAGATACAATTAGTATGAATATATATTTAATGGTTCATATCCTGAACAAAATATTCAAAATTTTATTTGATATTTAATTTTATCTTTTTCTGCAGGAAATGGAATAGTTTTGCTATTGTGCAATATTCAGATACTACTTGATGATCTCTGAGGCGACCATCCGTCCATTACAATGAGCTACTTTAAACAAATGATCAATAAGGTATGCATATTATCTAATCAAATATTAGTTGTAAATGTTCAAAAAAT
Organism: Mytilus galloprovincialis; assembly: GCF_965363235.1. Classification (NCBI taxonomy): domain Eukaryota; kingdom Metazoa; phylum Mollusca; class Bivalvia; order Mytilida; family Mytilidae; genus Mytilus; species Mytilus galloprovincialis. The sequence goes on from NC_134841.1 coordinate 27,303,342, forward strand.
TACTTTATGGAATTCTATAATTGAATATAATTTTACAGGAATTTACAACCAGGGTTATTAAATAATGTAATATTGTCAGAATCGAGTAACATCCCTAGTTGTATGATACTGTACGCCTTGCCATCGTTTCAATTCTCAAAAGCAAACTTTGTTTCTCCGAAAATCCCTGCCCCATCCCCCCGCCCCCTATCAACTGTTACCCCTAAAAAGTTTCACCCAACACCAAAACTGACCTTATTTTCAAAGCATTTGGTATGTCGAATTATATTTGTGTTCAACATTTATACAACCCTTAATATAAAGGAAACCTGTACGTGTTAAACGATCATTATCAATTAACACAATTTGAACTAGAACACACCCGCGAAATCGCGGTCATATACAGCTTGTGAAGTGTTGTAGGATGATTTTTTGTAAAAGATATTATGTATGAAGAATTTCACAAAAGGTATCAAAAGCCCTCTCTCTTTTTCCAAAAGTCCGATATTTGTTTCCTTTCTGTTAAATTCAAATATTTTCGTGTTTCTGGCCTCAGACCACAATTATTCTTCTCCTTTGCTACAATGCGTTTTTGGTAAAAGTCAAATAAAATTAAAAATTTGCACCGTTTCAAACATGAAATAAATGTAACTGCTTATATATAGACCATTATTAGTCTAATAAAATATGCTTCTAGGACAATCCATCAGTGCCTTTTCTTTTGGGAGCCTTATTAACATACCAATGGTAGGTTATGAATCATGTATAAATGACTAAGACCGACTTAGGCTAATTTGAGGGGTGGTCGGAGGGGTCCTGATCTCGAAATCCCGGGCTTAAAATCATGAAATCCCGAGATGCAGAATTTGAAGAAATTCATATTCCGAAATCCCGAAATCGAAAAACATATTCCTGGATTCCGTAAGGATCAATCCCCAAATCCCGAGCTTAAAAACACCCGATCCCGACGCCCCTAAAAAGGTCCTGCCTCCCTCTAATCTCTACCTTACTTTCGTTTTTGCCAAATCACTATTTTCCCTTTCAACCATAAATTTTTATGCCCCATTTATGGGCAATATGTTTCTAGTCCGTGCATCTGTGCGTGCGTTCGTTCGGTCGGTCGTCCGTCCGTCCGTCCGTCCGTCGTACCGTCCGTCCGTCCGTCCCGCTTCAGGTTAAAGTTTTTGGTCGAGGTAGTTTTAGATGAAGTTGAGCATGTTTTACTTATTAATATATATGCAAGTGGTATGACCCCTAAAAAAGTAAACATTTCAAAGAAAACAGTAGACAGAATCAGGGACTTTCTATACTAACATAGAAAGTCCCTGGCAGAATACAGAGAGTCTACATATTAAAGTAGTATAATCGTAGTTTACATGTAGATAAACGCCGAAAATAATTCTCCTATCTAAGGAGGTATAATAATTGTGGTTCTTGCGATCTAAACACCATGATATGAAACGCGAAAAATAATTGTCCTTTCTAAGGAGGTATAATAGTTGTGATTCTTGCGATCTAAACACCACGATATGAAAAATGCTCTGAATGGCTTATTTATTTTTCATTTTTGTTATCTATCATACGATTGGTTGTATTTGTGCACGTTTCAAACCGGAAGTCTTATCTGTGACAAAAATTCAGTCTGATGACGGAATCATATCCGGACTCCTTTTTTTGTCGTTTTTCTCCCAAAATAACTCAATCTGAATAGTCATAAGAATGGATGACCAAATGTTACCTATAGGACACAGAGACATGATGATTAATTTATTGTGGAAGGAAGAGAAGCGACACACAAAATGAGGTCTTCTCGTTTAATATTATAGATAATATCTGAACTTAAGGATAATGAATCGTTGGAACGAATACATTTGTTATGGATCTTTTTTTCTACTACTTCAAAAAACTTGTAGACCTTATTTGTAAATGTATTTTGTAAATGTATTTCCAACTGTGAATGTTAAGACACGAATGACTGAAACCGGAAAGCAAGACCGTTTTACCGTGATTTGTTTATTCTTTCTTAAAGATGTCTTTCATTCGAAGAATGTCATTGTCTAGTGCTTAATAAGTAATATAAAATTTCTAATGGAATCATCTTTAATTTGATTATAAATAACTGTTGTTTGCAGTGCTTTTGATTTTTTTATTAAAGAAATCAAAGTGCATTACGGTAACGGATCCATTCAGCACAGCGTGTGGATGTCCTAATATAGAAAAATAGCGGGAGTCCATTCAGCAGTCTTGTTCACGACAACAAAAGGGCAACTCGATACATTTTAAATAACAGCTATGCTTGTAATTGATTTTTTATTTGATTTTCTTGTATAAGGTTATTTTATAGTGAAAACAGGTTCATCCACGACATAAGTTTAATGGCTGATGTATAAAAATCGAAATTCACGTTCAGAATGCTAGATGTCCTAAATATTAAACGTTTTCCACACACACACAAAATGTTATAAGTGCACGACTGTGGAAAATTTCCTTTGACACGAAACAAAATTAAAAAAAACCAAACTTTTTCGTACAAATTGCAATAGAATTAAAATTATAAACCATCATGACTATTCCATATTTTAAAAAAAATCTATTTTATTTCAAGACATATCAGACTTATATTTTCTTACTATTTGTTTTTGCGTTACCATAACAACAGCAGTATAAGTTTCTATCTACTTATTAATTTTTCATTCGACTAAAGAAGTATTTTCATGTATTATATATACAAGCTGGTCACAGTATACATATTTGTTTGTAAGATTCTTTAACGAAAGACAAAAGTGTGTCCACATTTGAATATAGTTTATAATAAATTTTTAGCTATAAGGAACATGAAACCCCCAGCAATTCTGACTTTTTATCCGGTAAGTGATTTAACGAAACCACATTTAAGGATAAAAATTTAGATTTCTGTAAATTGCAAATATAAGACACTATAAATTAATGGAAATAAAAACTCTTAAACTTACACATAAAGGAGATCTCAATAGGACATAACTTTAAAAGAGGACAGTTTGAGTGATCTTTTGTTTTTATTTGTAAAAATGAGAAAGATTTGGTATGATTGCCAATGAGAAAACTCTCACACAGAAACCAACTGACGTAGAAGGAAACAACTAAAGGTTAATGTACGACCTTCATCAATGAGCATGATTTTTTTAATATTTATAATTAATGACTCTAGGCTGGACTGAGAGTAATAAAAAGCGTTATATTGAGTATTTGGAGCACTTTGTCCCCAGCAATAAAACAATACACAGAGAGTAGTTTTAGACATTTTGAAAAGTAAAGTTCTATGATAAGGACAGTTTAAAGCGTCATCTTATTTTAACTAAAACACGATGTTCAATTCGTTTTAAAGAACCGTTTTACGCAAGATATTGTTAACAATTAAAAGCAAAATTTTGATAACCGTTTAATGCACTATTCCAGCAGCTCAAAAGAACTTCAGAGCATTTTAGTAGGCGGAATATAAGGAATTATTTCACGAATGATTGCTGCTCAGTTTAACTCAAATAGCTACATTTGCACATATGATGTTTTTCAAATAGACAATGTTCAGTACATTGAATTATTGAAAAACATAAAATGGTCCCTGTTTGTGTCATGGCAATTAAAATATTTGATAAAGACAGAACGTTTGACGGGACAAACAAGTCTCTGAATTATTAAATGAAATGTACATAGATATATGAATGTTAAAGTGTTTGTATGTTTCAAACATCAAATATTTCTAAATATTTACCTTGGGTGTTCTTTTGAATCAAAATGTTTAAAAACAAGTGATAATATAGAAGTTGTTTGGTGAAATGCTTATTGCTTTGCATGTTTTTTTTTTAAAGTTGATTTAAATTCAAAGCTCTTTTTTATGCAATTTTCACGAATTATACTATCTTTAGTCCCATTTAATGAATTATGTTAAATCCACGCGACTGTCATTCAAGTGAGAGGTTCAGCTAGCTATAAAACCTGGTTCAATCAACCATTTTCTACATGAGAAAAAGCCTGTTCCAAATCAGGAATATGACAGTTGTTATCCATTCGTGTAATTTTCGAGCTTTTGATTTTACCATTTGATTAGGGACTTTCCGTTTTGAATTTTCCACGGAATTCAGTATTTTTGTGATTTTACTTTTTTTGTACATCACAAGAACAATTGCAGTGATAAGTACATTAGTACTACTCGGTGACGAGTCCATGGATTACGAAAGAATAAAACGAATTCAGCAGACAGAATTATTCACCGTCGGTAGCCTTGATGAACTTGAATTCCATAAGGGTTAACAAGCCATAAAGGAATCCTTTCACTATAGGGGCAATTCATAAATGCCTCCGAAAGAAAAAAAAAACAACATTTAAAGTCATAGTTAAGAATCTTTGGTTATTAGATTCCGTGTAATTAGCAAGCCACTATCAAGAAGGTCTGACAAAAAGCACATGATTGAAACTGTCCTAGCTTTGTTGGGTATCTATTTCAAGGTGTAGTTTGTCCATGCAGTACATGTATTGTGCATTCACATAAGGCTGCGAAAACAATGTTATGTAGTTAATTGAACTACCTCATCAAAAGTTATCATTCATTTTACATTCTTCGGTTAGTTGAAATCTAATTTGCTTTTATCTACGCAAAGGGAAAAGATATTTGAGTACAGTGAAAAAGACTTAAGCCCATTTTACAGTGGTATTCTAAATTTCAATACTTGAGGATTTAAAAAACCTTTATGATCATTTGGACTTTTTGACGCAGTTTTACAATTATGTAAACATAAAGATCCTGTAATAAATAGCTAAAAAGACATACCCAACTATTCTTTTGTCAGTCAGTAGTTTATGATTACCTTCACAATGATTGTATGTAAACATATTAATATTAATATCTCTTGACTCTGTCAAATATATGTTTGCTTGCTCGAAAAGTGTACAGAACATCAAACTTTTATCTTTCGTGCATACTTTCAATTAATAAACTTCAGTTGACAGCCATTCATTTGAATATAGTGTTTGTTATACTTGCTCCTTGTTGCTACCTATTCACGTGGAAGTCTATAAGATTATGTCTGTTGGCTTTATCATTATTGGAACGGATGCAGTTGCTATGTAGACATCTTGAATGGTTGTTTCAAAGATTAATCTTTCATCCTTGTCTGAAAATCTATTTCCTGCGACTCGACGATCGGATTTGTTCAGATAATTGTGGAATTTAAATTAAATCACATAGGAAAAGTTTGTTTGCATTTCGTAGTTCACACATTGTGAACAAATAGCAGAATTGTGTGATTTGAAATCGCGTTACAAACAAGAATAAATTAAATCAGTTTAGTGTAAGGTATTCAAAGAAGAATAGTTTTTGAAATGAGACTTAAGCCATTAGAACTGCGGACTGAGGATGAACAATTTTCACGATATATTAGAACGGAATATAACAAGGTATTGTTTTTTTCTAAATCTTAAAACAGTAAATCAATTTGAAAAAATTTCATACAAAATCAATTTTATATGATTTTCTATAAATATTTTAACGATAATCGAACACTTAGACGTTACGCACAATGTTGGTGACGTTTTCAGATTTCACGTACCAGACACTTAAAAATGTCCTTAAACAAGAAAAAATATATGAAGGACAAGTGTTATTATGTGTAAAAAACATTTAAAGCTCTACAAAAATTAAGTTACAGATAGTTTATCGGTTTTTATTCAGTTTTGTCAATCTGTTTACCTAATCCTAACAAGAAACATCATAATGTTGTTCTTCGAGTATTCCTTCTTTTTTCGGGTACTTGTAGGTATGTAAAATATAATATTGCTACACCATTGGGAAGAGGAGCGTTAGGGCTTTGGGGTGACATGTGTCTAAAACGTAAATAACGCAATTTTTGGACCGAGTAGGCATTGAAAGAAGTCATTTTTGATTGTAGACACCAAGAAGAAATATCACTCCCTTACGGCTTAACAGTTTAGAATGCATTTATAGCGAGAATATTATATTCTCAAATTGACGATAGCGCATATCCTTTTGTAAAACAAGTTTGGAAAATTCTATGAAAGCAAAGAAATCTAATGTAAATGAGCGAATCCCGTGAAAACTTCGACATCATTTCCAAAAACCTAGCCTTAAGTACACTGTCACAACAACGTTTAAAAAACTTGTTCTATAAAGAAATTATCAACATTGATTAAAAATGTGCAAAACTTTTCATTTTGTCAGAAAATATAACATGCATCATATTTTATTACATCTGAACGACATTTATTCGGACAGTTATCTCATTTATAGCATTAAACAAAAAAATATTGAGCATATGAACCTTAAAGGTCTACCGTCACAAACAAATTTAACCAACGTTTTACGTTAGTAATTCCGGTGATGGTTATAGAAAGCAACGAAAAATAATGTGTTTTGCATTTTAGATCGGAGAATAAAGCCAGCATGATAAATTCCAAATAAAAAAGAAAATATTCGATGCTTTAAATAATATTTGTATCGATTAGTATCGAATATCGATGCATTGAAAGGGTGTCTACCAAAATGTCACAATGAAAGCGTTTTAACTTTTCTTAGAATTATTAAGGACAAGTAGTTACTTATCTTCAAAAAAGAGTAAAAACAACATAAGTGTTTCGAAAAACATCTCTATAAAGCCAAATTCCTTTGCAAAAGGAACATGTTGATGTATATAAAGTAAATAGAAATCTAAAAATCAACAAAATGAAGCGGTCGCATGGTGGTCTACCAAAATGTCACAGCATCGATAATTTGACGTTTTTGACGTTCACTTGTAATGCGACGTATATTTGCTTTAGTCTGTTTTTGTAACGTATTTATTTTACTATGAGAATATTTATTTGTATGATATGATACTAGTTCTACCAAAAAAGTTAACAACACATGAGAATAAACTTTTCACCGATTCCATATTTTAAGACGATAAATATTCGAGCAATAATATCAAATTTTGTAAACCGTAAAATGATTTTTTTTTTAAATTTAGTTTGACTTCCAACAGAACTGACCATCTTAACACCGAAAAGTTTATTGCATATACAATTTTAAACTCTCCTAATTCTTTCAAAAATTAAGCCACCTATGTCTTCTCAACCGTTTTTGGACAATAACATTTCTGTAGTCTGTTGGTTAAGTAGTTTCTTCATAGTGTGTTTGCGGTTTTTAGTTAAGCGGTCTTAATTTTACAGTAGTCTTAATTGTAATGTAGTTTGTCTTTAGTTCTTGGGTCAAGTGTTGTTGGGTTGTATTTTATTGTTATCATTGAGTACACTGTTGTCCCTGTATAGTCATTGGTGTCACTGTATCATTTTTTTTTTACATTGGATCAAGTATGGTTACTGTAGTCCGTTCGGTGTATTTTGTTAACGAGATTTTATTCTCCTCGGTCAGATGTATTTGAAGAAATTTAATAATGTCAAAATGTAATAGTTGATGATAAAAAAAGGGAAGTGGATCAAAACCCGTTGGTAATGAAAAAAAATACAAGGTCAAAAGAAAAGCGACGATAAGAAAATTCAAGGGGTTTCCTACGCCATAAAAAAAAACACAGGATAGTTACACTGATGACTTATAAAAACTAAAATAGAATAATGCACAAAAACCATTTTAAAGCATTAAACAACCTGAACGAATTAAAATCAATAGACGATACAGAATATCAAAGTTCTGATTTAATGAAATGATGACTTCATATTAAAAAGCGTAAAGCCGCACAAAAGAAATGAAAATTGTCAGCAGTCATTGCCATTATAACATGATTGATCACTTGTAGTATGTGAACCGATACAAATAAAAAGAAAAATATCGGTCAAAAACTTTCTTACATATTTCATGCAGGTGTAAATAGAGTTTCCTCTCTAAATATTTGTATGTAATAAAATCTGACTATTAATTTACATAAGATATAGCTTAATCAAAGTTTTTGTATAAAGACATTTAAAGTCTCGTTGGTCCCTTTGACACTAACGTTTGTATTACATCACAGTTTATATTAACATTTACAGAACTTTGGTGTGTTTGTTTGTATGGTAGAACTATTTAAATCGTAGTCTGTATATCTCACATTGCCTTTTCATGGTACATAAAATTAACTTATGATTGACCTTTAGTTCAAAATATGGACAATTCTATGTTAAGGGGGTCTTTAATTCAGTTTGACTGTTTTAGAAATGCTATTTTTTTCTAACGTTTTTGTGTAACTAGACCAAATTCACTACTTTTCATAAAAAAAATCAACGCATAAAATTGAGAAAGGAAATAGGGAATACGTCAAAGCAACAACAACCCGACCATAGAGCAGACAATAGCCGAAGGCCACCAATGAGTCTTCAATGTAGCGAGAAACTCCCGCACCCGGAGGCGTCCTTCAGCTGGCCCCTTAAAAATATGTATACTAGTTCAGTGATAATGGCCATACTAAACTCCGAATTATACACAAGAAACTAAAATTAAAAATTATACAAGACTAACAAGGGCCAGAGGCTCCTGACTTGGGGCAGGCGCAAAAATTGCGGCGGGGTGAAACATGTTTATGAGATCTCAACCCCCCCCCCCCCCATACCTCTAGCCAATGTAGAAAAGTAAATGCATAACAATACGCACATTAAAATTCAGTTCTAGAGAAGTCCGAGTCCGATGTCAGAAGATGTAACAAAAGAAAATAAACAAAATGACAATAATACATAAATAACAACAGACTACTAGCAGTTAACTGACATGCCAGCTCCAGACCTCAATTAAACTGATTGAAAGATTATGTCTTCATCATATGAATATCAGGCACAATCCCTCCCGTTAGGAGTTTAGTATCATACTATCATAAAATATATGAGAAGAACATAACCCGTGTCATGCCAACAACTGTTTTTTTTAAAAAATAAATGTGTTTAGTTCCGATGCAAAGACCCTATAAGTGAATCAATATTAAAGCTAAAATATGCATTCTTTAATGATCTGACAACACTATCGTAGCTATATCCCTTCTTAATAAGTCTGTTTAAAGGTTGTTGTAAGCTTTTGAAATGAATACTGACATTTTTGTGCTTTGTAAAGAATATTACCATAAAAGATTGGATGTGCAATACCTGAACATATAAGATGTCTTCATGTTGAGTTGTATTTACGAATTTCCTTATACCGATGATACAATTTAGTAAATGTTTTGACTAGATTGTGATATCGAAAACCCTGGTGTAATAATTTTTCAGTAATACATAAATTTCTCTCGCTAAAATCTTATACGTTGTTACATACACGAGCGAATCGTACAAGTTGAGATATATAAACACCATAAACAGAATGTTTTAATTAATCATGTAATTTCATCCCCCTACTTGAAAATTTAAGCATAAAATATAAAGAAATTCTTTTGGAAAATTTGTGTGAACATTATATAATGTCCAAACTCTGGGATCATACTCATTTTCAGTGGTTGTCGTTTGTCTGTGTGATTCTTAGGTTTCCGTTTTTTTTATATAGATAAAACCGTAACTCTGGACCCCTGTTGTGTTTCCCGATCGCAACACTTCGGTGCGGAGATTTAGATGGAATGGCTAAGTTTAATTAGATCGTTGGTTTTCCTGTTTGAATTGTTGTACACTAGTTAATTCAGTGGGTCACTTTATAGCTTTCTGTTCAGTGTGAGCCAGTGCTCTGTGTTGAAGGCCTCTCTTTGACCTAAATTAAAGTGTTAACTTTATATACATAGTGACTTGGAGGGATATTTGTCACCACATTTACTTATATTGTACGAAAATCAAAGGACGATAACTGTGTCATCGGGCATACTATATAAGGATGTTTCTGTACCATACTTTATCCCACTCGTTGACATTGAAAGAGGAAGAATTAAGGACATGAAGCACTCAAAAACTTGAAAGTATAATAATGACTTATCCCCCGTTAACTCTCGTTTGATCATTCTAGGTCAGTTTCAAAAGTTTTAAGTTGGTTTAGAAAATGGCTTCTACAATTTCAATGCGTCTTTTAGACCAGCAGAAATCTATAATTACATTTGAGTCTTTAACTCTTAGATATCATTAGATAATGTCAGGTATTTGTCTCCTTAGAATAAGTTCATCAATTATTTTTGCTAGAACAACAATGTTGTTTTATCAGTAAATGATGCAGAACTATAAAGTAACTTGATGCAACTTTGTCATCACTGAAACACGATAATCAATGAGTAATTTATTGGCCTTTGTAAACAAATAAGTCATTCTAAATGTCACCAAAGTCATCATCCGGGTTATTGATCGTCTGCCGACTGATACAGAGGCAACATCTCGTGTTCATTCTTACGTATAGGTTTCCTTTAATTTACTAAATTAAACTCATTAAAAAAGCTGGATAAACTTTATGAGACCACAATGGGTGTTTTCAATTGTTTCTATAATGTTAATATTTTAGTAATACCATCCCCTCAGCTCAATAGTTTAATGCCAATAACCATACTAAGAACAGAAAAGGTCAATTACTGAATATATTAATTATCTTATCTTGTGATATTTAGCAGTGCAATACAAAAAATGTCGTAATAAAAGTCAGTCAAATAGCTTCAATCGTATTTCTAGTGTACAATTCGTTTGATTTTATTGTCTATCCAATATCCGTGGAAAATATAAAACAATTTAAATGTTGATAACTGTAAAACATATATTAATGAATTTAAAACTGGTCCATAAAAGAATGAACAGACTTCGGTTTGAGTCAGTTCTGCACCAGTCCCATCCCATTCATGATGACAAAATTCAAAGCATATGATTCGAATGACAGTAGTTGTAACGGATTGTATGAAAATGGAATTTACAAAGCTGTTATCAAGGTAAATTTCATTCCGCAATCGATTGTTATCGAAGGGAAAAAATATCAATTTAAAATCAATAAATCGGAAATTTTGAAACGACATTGTTTTTACAAGAAATTGCTTCAGTACGTTGATAAGAACATATCTGGCACTATCTAAAACCAATTGTCTTTTTTTCGCGTATGCTCTTGTGACATTGTGTTTCTGATGTTTAGATATAAACAATGCATTACTAGGATGGTTTTCTACTAATAGTCGATAACCTTCATTCTTGAATGACGACTCTCATAGAAAAAGAAATAGAAAAATTAACCGTCATCAATGGTGTCCAAGTTTTTAGATATGACTAAAATATATGAATTTATATTGAAAGCTCCAGTTAGAAGTTTTTTCTATGAAAAAAATCGCTGACACGGAAAGCACGACTAAACATAATTTCTCCCAGTAATTGAAAGACATTTGTAGAAAAAGTAGGCCAAAGAGATATTGACAAAATATACGTGTTTAAAAGGCATCTACATTTAGATTATATTGTTATTATATATGTGTTTAAGGCTTAACCATTTTGAACTCTCTACCCTAAGTGACAGTATATGTGAGGAAAAGTACCACAAGCCATACATTTTAACCGAAATGCTGTGAATTTTTTGACACATCAAATGACAAATTGTTATATCTTATTCTGTCGCCCTAACGAATCATTGTTATTATAGAATTTTTCATTTATCTATAATTCATATTTGTACAATATTAAAAGATCTTATATACATCAGAGTTATTAATCAATATATCATATTTTTGTTTGATATGACGTCTTAAATATTTGTTTTATATTTGCATCTATACTTACTATTCTTAACGTTTAAAAAATGTAAATTCAGCTAATCTTAATTCATGTTCGGTTATATACTCCTTGTTTTCTTCTTTATGGAGTGAAACTTATAAGTTGAAAATAAGTTTGGTCTGTGGAAATTTTTTTCAATGGAATTTTAATTCTTTAACCTATACAATCAGAATTTATTCACGATGTCATTACAAGTAAAACAAAAGTAAAATGGTTGATACAACACGATTCAAATCATTATAATACTGTACATGTTGTACAACATTGTATTAGGTAGGTAAATCATGTTAGCATATTTTGGTACTCGTCTATTTAATTTCCAAGTGTTGATGTTGAAATCATCCCTTCGTAAATTTTACGGACGACATCACGAGTTGGTTGACAACGGATATGTTCTAATTGTCGTTACTACATTCCCTTCCCTTTTCCCCCGAATGTGACCTACCGAATTATACTTATCACTGTGTATACACTAAAATAAACAAAACGACGGTTACCACATGTGTAGTAGGATCTGCTTACCCTTCCGGAGCACCTGAGATCTACCCCAGATTTTGGTCGGGTTTGTGTTGATCTTTGACAGTCTTTAGTTTTCTATGTTGTGTTTTGTGTAAAGTATCTGTTGGTATTTTCTCTTTTTTAACCATGGCTTTGTCAGTTTATTTTTCGACTTATGACTTTGAATGTCCCTTTAGTATCTTTCCCCTCTCTTTTGTAAAAATAGCCTGGTACAAAAACATAGTGAAAAAGAACATTATTGTGCTTAATACAAATATCTTTTTTTTATCTATTTCAGGAGATGGCTATGGCCAATTCCTCCTATGCTCGCGCAGCCGGAATACAGAGTGAAATAAGCAAAGTGACTGTAACAAGAGTGGCTAGCAGTGAAGTGGAATGTAAACGTCAAACAAACGTGTACAGGAAAGATATGATAATCTCAATTAATAATATATCACGAGAACAAAGGATGCTACGAAAATCTATGGTCCGTTATTCAAAGAAGAAGAAACAACACAAACTAGTTAAAGAAAAACGAGAAAAAGTGATATTAGAAAGAGAAGAAAGAGAACGTGAACATATCGCACAATGGGAACAGATTCATGCTTTATTGAATTTAGAAAATGGAATCAGTATGGAACATCCAGCTGAAAATACGTTAAAACACAAACATGATGAGAATGCGAGTATTCTAAATGACGAAAATAATAACGAAACTTTTGAAGACAATAATAAAACTAAAAATAAAAAGAGTAGCAAAATAGACGAGCAAAATGAACAGTCTTTAAATCCATTTGAAGTACTTCCAGCAATTACTGAAGACGAAAATGAACACGAAACAAATGAAAATGGAGAACTTCAGAATAAGCCATCAACATCCGAAACTAATTCATCTTCAACATCCGAAACTATTCCATCATCAACATCAGATACAACACAATCTATTGAGAATTATTTAAGTCCTTTGTTATCACTGACACTTAGACCACTGAAGCCTAGAAAACAAATTGTGTCCTTTTCTGATATTATAAAGCTGAAACATTCCCACAACACAAATAAACTTTTTGATATGGTTCATGTTCTTGCCACAAAAAGTGGAGTCAATGAAAGTGTAGAAAAACGCCGAGCAGAACGGAGAAACTCCAGGATTCCGAAAGGTAGTACAGATGCAGTGGTTTCAGCATCTTTACGAAAGCAAGCGTCAATTATATACCCAATGAAATACGGTTATGGCGATCATGCATCAAACAATGAAGAAAAGTTTGATTTTTACGATAACAATGTTGATACGGAAAATAATGTGACATCTTTAGAAACAGAACTAACAGATAGAAGTGACAAAAATTCATCGGTAAATGGCACATCTCCGTCAAAGAAATTTAAGCGGAACAAAAGTATCTCTGGTTTTAACGACGAAATAAAGAAATTCCGAAAGGAGGAAATGATTAAGAATGGTATTGCTGAAGAAGGGCGTAGATATACGAATTTATCAACTCGATCTACATCTTCAAAACTTCTCCCATCAATTAACAGTTCCAAGTCTTCGCCAAATCATTCGCGGAACAACTCTGTGTCTTGGACAGAAGCTTTCGGATTATTGAAAATTGTTCACAATATAGACTGATCAATCATTATTATGATTCATTTCATATAATCATTATATTCAGCAGTCATTAAAATTACACATCTTTTTTTACATTTGTGTATAATAAATAAACTCTTCAAAGATATCTGGAATAAAAGTAATTTATCATTATGATAATGATAAAAAGAAATAACAGGAATAAAAATTAAAGGCAAACACTGCTATTTGTTGTTTGAAGTCGCCATGCTCTGTGTATTTGTCGAGTGCCTAATATTTGATGGTATATTTTTGTAGCTATATCTCACATTTGTTTTTCGATTTAAAAAAAACAAACATTTTTAACGTTCATCAATTCTTTATTTTCAAATTGTGTCCTTTTCTGATATTATAAAGCTGAAACACTCCCACAACACAAATAAACTTTTTGATATGGTTGATGTTCTTGCCACAAAAAGTGGAGTCAATGATGTAGAACAACGCCGAGCAGAACGGAGAAACTCCAGGATACCGAAGGGTAGTACAGATGCAGTGGTTTCAGCATCTTTACAAAAGCAAGCGTCATCTTATTTTATTTTCTGCATATTTTTGTTTTGTACATAGATCAGACCGTTTGTTTTTCTCGTTTGAATTGTTTTACAATTGTTGTGTCCATGTCTTAGTGGCTTACTGTGCGAGGTTTTGCCCATGTCTGACGGCTTAATTTCGAAGACTATCGGTTGCTGGCTTTTTTGCATCGTTTGGTCTCTGGTGGAAAGTTGTCTCATTTGTAATCATACTAGATTCTCTTATTTTTATATCATACTCGAATGTAAGGAGAGACTAATATATATATATCTCCCTCATGAACTCCCTGTTATCCGAATACTCCTCCATGATTTCATAAAATTATCCGGTTATCATTCGGAATGTCATCGTTTATATTTAGAAATGGTTTCAATTGATATTTTCTTGAGGTATAACTAACACTTATTGTTTTCCAATGTCACTTTTTCTTACATTGTACACGATTCGTTATAATACAAGCGCCAAGACGAATCAAATTCTATCTAAAGGTTTCATCTTGTAAACATTATTGTTCAGGGGCCAGCTGAAGCCCGGCTCGGGATGCGGGATTTTCTATCTGCGTTGAAGATCTATTAGTAACACTGTGTCGTCTACATTGGCTAGAGGTATATGATCTAATTCATTTCTATGTTTCAGAGTTTAGTTTGACTTCCAATTTCACTGACTTTGGCTGTTATCTGCTCTTTGGTCGGATTATTGTCTCTTTGACACATTCCCGGTTTCCATTCTCTATTAATTCTATTCAAAACGATTAAAAATTTGGTATCGCTTGATATAAACTGGATGTTCTTCATTTAAAAATAGTAATAATTTTAACGCGCATTTGAGTTTATTATTATTATTGAAATTGAATTATGAGAGTTGAGCGTTCCAGATGAAGGTTAATGAAGAAAAGCGCTTCGGACGCAATAAACTATTAAACGTGTTGTTTTCCATTTTTTGATATCAAGCAATATTCAGTTGTCACGAATTGTTCATTGAGAGAATAGATAACTCACTTCAATCATTGGAGAAAATCACTTATGTTTTTAGAACCACCGAGAACGACAAAGATTGTCTGTATTGATGCCTACAACTCTGTATTTAATGTTGGATGATAAATTGAATTTCTGACTTGAGTAAATTGAATGTTTATTATATGGCCAATTCACTTACAGATATTCACTTTTCAGAAAGTTCGCATTCATATCCATTTACTGTACGATCCTGTAATACAGTATCACTACCGCTCAATATTCATTGACTCGAATCAGATCAAATCAAAACGCTGTAATCAAAGTCGGCAGGTCACAAAACAATAACATCAGCTCTTTGAGCTTTTATAACCGACAAATACATACATTCACACAATACTGAAACATACCAAATAACACAACTGTCATATTCCTGACTCGATACAGACATTTTCTTAAGAATTATGCTGTTTTTTTTAAAGCTAGCTAAACAATGGATTTGAATACGGATTTTACAACTTTCCACAAAAGACATAATGGCAATCATGTTAACCACTGACTACAGGTTATCATACAACAACGGAAAAAACCACCAATACTGTAGCTTCAATGTTCATGGAATACCAAAACGTGAACTATTCAAAATTCGAAAATAATGGCCTGATTTATACTGAAACAATAAACGAAACTAGAAACAAGTATGTAGGACAGCAATCGACGCCAAACAATGGATTACGATGGATGCCGAGACCTTGTTGATAAATATTCCGTATCGGCTTCGCAGGTAATGCACCGTGGACTTGAAGTTTAGGTTATAGGTACTGACGTTGGTTATAATCTTAAATATGTGTCATAGTGTTCTTTTATATGTAAATTATTCCTTTTACTGGTTAGTCCATTTTGTAACGTGGCTCGGTACCTATACATCCTGTCGTTGTGTTTTCTTTCTATGGTAATTTTTGTATTCGTGTCTATAGTTTTGGCTTATACACTACGTCTATATGCCTTTTGTATTTTTATGTTGGCATACTTATGTGTTTGTTTTTAGAGTGATTTGGATTATAGCACAATGTTGGCTGCTACACCCCTATATATGACATTTTTTTTCTTATTTTGACTTTGTTTTTTTTTTCACACGTTGTTGTCAATATAATGGAGTTTTGAGCAATTACCATACACGTCAGCGGTTTAGTTGGCTATGAGGCCAGATTCTGTCCAACATTTTCCACATCAGAAAGTAAAATTAAGTATGGAAATATGAAATGTTTCATTGAGACAACAACCAGAAAAAAGAGCAGATAACAGCCAAAGTTAGTGAAATTGGACGTCAAACTAAACTCCGAAACATTTAAATGAATTAAAATGTTTTGTGAGATCTCAATCCTCTCCCTATACCTTTAAACAATGTAGAATAAACAAACACACATCAATACGCACCGCACAGCTCAGATTAAAAGGAGTTTAGAGTCCAATGTAGGAAAATGTAACAAAAGAAACTCAGCAAAATGAAAATGAAACATAATTAACAAGGGACTGCTAGCAGTTACTGACATGCCAGCTCCATATCTCAATTAAACTGATTATGTCTTCATAATATGAAAATCAAGCACATTCCCTCTTATAAGTTTTCTAGTATCATACCATCATAAAATATATGAGACGCTCATAACCCGTATCGTGCCACCTACTGGTTTTAGAATAAATGTTATTATTTTCGATGCAAAGAATCTATTAGTGAATCAATATTTAACCAAATTATGTCATCGTAAATGAACAAACAGCAGTATAATATACCCTTCCAATAAGTCTGGTCTGGTTTTGAGGTGAACGTCGACATTTACGAATGATGTCCTTGTACCGACAAAAAAATTAAGTGTTATAGTTTTTTTCTCCGGTAATGCGTAGATTTCTTTCGTTAAAATCAAATACAATGTTGTATTCACAGATATACACCATAAGATGGTGACAAGGGAACGACAATATCTAAAAAATGATAATTAACAAAAGTAATCGTATCAAAGCAGGTCTAACTGACGTAGTTATTTTGTTTGTTGTTATTAAAAAATAAAAAAAAAATGACCTGAAAGAGTTTGAACATATATATTTTTTTATTTGTATTTAATTCTGATCAACATTAGATTTTATGTTTGTTACACATGTCATTTTCCGAAAATGGAATCAGTTAGAAAGTTGGTAAATTGATGATTTCCTTTTGTAGAAACTCTAAGTAAAATTTACGTCAAATAATAATGATATTATTAGCAGCCTTTATGGCTGTACGAAGTCGGGAATATGACAGTTAATATCCATTCGTTTGATGTGATTAAGCTTTTGTTTTGTCGTTTGTTTAGGAACGATCCGTAATGAATTTTCTCGGAGTTTGGTATTTTGTTATTTTACTTTTTACAGACTCGGGGTCTTAGGACGTTAATAAAGCCGAATTGTATTTTTGTTGTTTAAAAGGCCCATTTTTTTTTAAACAATGTTCATTAGTGCTTTATCTATAATGATTGATGACATACTTTTAAGAAAAATGCAAAAACTTGTTGCCGTTTAAAAAAGACTAGGTTCTATTACAAGACCACAAATACAAAACTTTTTATTTCAAATTTGGGTTGTCTTTCTTTATACAAAGTGCTTCAAAACTCTGGGTCTTAAAGATAAAAAATGCGAAGAACAGACACATTTTGGTCAGTTCGTTCTAACATAAAAATAGAATGGGTATTCGTGGTTAATTTCTGGACATATTTAATTTCTGGATTTAACTAATCTAAAAGTTTGGACTACAAAAAAATAGGACAATAATATTGAGGGATCATAAATTGATTGTGGGTAATGCTCTCAGTAAGAAGACAAATAAACATCGATAATACATAGCTGTTGAACTGCATGCTCACATACAAAACATAAAAAAAAAAATTTATTAAACGATCGTAACCAAGCTTGCAGATTAATTGATACGTTAAAAAGAAAAGAAAAGAAAAATCTTTTTATATTTTTATATTTTGTTCGTCAGCGCTTTTCTGAATTTGCACTCATTAAAACGCTAAAACCCAAAATGTTTTAGTTACGCAAATGATATCAAAGAATATGAGCACGAGAAAGCTTAAAGGCCTGTCATTTTTCCCGAGGGAGTTGAAATCTTTACTTATCAAACAAATGCATTAAAGAAAGATACGAGGCTCATAATTGTGTATAACAGACTCTCATTTCGTCTCGACAATTAAGTACAACGAATTCAAGAAAGTTTTGTTACCGAAGCAATGACTACTCTCGGAACCCACCTGCAGTATCGACCGAGTAATAGCAAACTGATTTTTTTTAGAAAAGGACTCGCTTATCTGTGTTAACCTTAACCTTGAACGAGCAACCCAGAAAAAACATGGAAAGCCAAGAATGTATAAAGGTATAACAAAAATACTGAACTCAAAGGCTAATTAAATAATGTCTTGTCCATAAAAACTGACAAAATCAAATGCTATCTATTTTATATCACTCAACAGAACAAATGAAAAACAGCTGCCATATTCCGGGCAGAATGTGTAGAACTCCGAGAAAAATCCAAAACGGATTTCCTAATCAAATAGCAAAATAAAAAGCTCAAACAAATCAAACGAATGGATAACAAACTGTCGTATTCCTACTTGCTTGGTATAGGCATTTTCTTATGTAGAAAATGGGCTAATTAATCATACGTTTTTTGATTGAGTTAAGTCTGCCAATTGATATTTTATCGTATGTTTTTCTTTGTTGTGATGTTATGCTATTGTTTCAGAAAAAGGGAGAAGGTTTGGATCCATTAAAACGTTTAATCCCGCTGCAAATGTTTGCACCTGTCCTTAGTCAGGAATCTGATGTACAGTAGTTGTCGTTTGTTTATGTAATATATACGTGTTTCTCGTTTCTCGTTTTGTTTATATAGATTAGACCGTTGGTTTTCCCGTTTGAATGGTTTTACACTAGTAATTTTGGGGCCCTTTATAGCTTGTTGTTCGGTGTGAGCCAAAGCTCCGTGTTGAAGGCCGTACTTTAACCTATAATGGTTTACTTTTTAAATTGTTATTTGTATGGAGAGTTGTCTCATTGGCACTCACACCACATCTTCCTATATCTATTTTAATTAAACCTGGTTTACCGTATTTGGCACAACTTTTTGGAATTTTGGATCCTCAATGCCCTTCAACTTTGTACTAGTTTGACTTTATACATATTCTGATATGATCGTCACTGATGAGTCTTATGTAGACGAATCGCGCGTATGGCGTACTAAATTATAATCCTGGTACCTTTGATAACTAATATAGCTAGCTAAACCTCTCACTTGTATAAAAGTCGCATACAATTCGTTTACATTGACAACTATGTGTGAAAAAAACCAAACAGACATAATAGGTTAAAAAATCATAGTAGTGGTACAATCGTCAACCTATTATTATAATCTTAATCATAAAAAAAAAATATGTAAAAAAGAAGTTTGAGACATTTTTCGAATAAAAATGGTGCGATTACACTCATTTTATAGCTACCTTAGTCTGCAACTTGTATGACTGTTGTGTTAAAATAGTCAAAATTACATATTAAGGTTAACTTTCGTTAAGGGAGTTAGAACCTTTGTTTCGTAATAATGTTTAAATATATATATACGGATAATATGAATGATGGGTGTGGTATAAATGATGTTAGTGCAAAAGCTGAGTTGGTGATAATACGGAAGCCTTTAGGGCCATGCCAATTTACTTTTTACAAATTGATATAACAAATTGTTAATTTGATATAACAAATTACTATTTTGATAAATAAATTATAAATTGGATAAAACAAATTATTAATTTGATATAACAAATTATGTATTTGATGTAACAGATTATCAATTTGATATAACAGATTATAATTATTTGATATAACAATTTATCAATTTGATAAAACAAAAAAGGAAATTTGATATGTCAAATTACTTATACATGGATTGGGGTTTTCCCCATTTCTCTATTTGACATAAAGTATATAACTAAAACGCTGAAACTGTTTAGAGATATAGACCTAAATTTTTTTGCATTGCTCATTATCTGAAATCCTTATTCTATATATACACCGTTATAACGGTGCTCAGATTATACTCGTGTGTTTTTTTTTTTACAGAAATTGAAAGTCCACAATCACTCAAAATCTCACGCATATTTCTTTATTTTTAATAAATTTAAAAAAAAAAATGTCCAAATCAAAAATATATGTTGAAACAAATTTATTTACGACAAATGCAGTGATGAATTGAAGGATGTTTAATAAATCCTTTCATGTTCCTATTGAAATTATTAAAGCAACATGCCAGGCTTTTTAAAAAAGGATAATCATTTATTTTATCCTTGCACTAAATTTTATCATCGGTATCAGGACATCATTCGTAAATATAGCTCAACATGCAGACTTCTTATATTGTATTTCACATCCAATTTTTTATGGAAATATTCTTTATAAAGCACAAAGGTGTCAGTATTCACCTTAAAAACTAACAAAACCTTTGAATAGACTTATTAAGAAGGGATATAGTTACGATACTGTTGTCAGGTCATTAAAGATTGCATATTTTGGCGTTAATATTGATTCACTTATAGGGTCTTTGCATCAGAACTAAACACATTTATTCAAAAAACAGTTGTTGGCATGACACGGGTTATGTTCTTCTCATATATGTTATGATGGTATGATTCTAAACCCCTAACGGAAAGGATTGTGCCTGATGTTCATATGATGAAATCATAATCTTTCAGTCAGTTTAATTGAAGTCTGGAGCTGGCATGTCAGTTAACTGCTAGTAGTCTGTTATTATTTATGTATTATTGTCATTTTGTTTATTTTCTTTGGTCATATCTTCTGACATCAGACTCGGACATCTCTTGGACTGAATTTTAATGGGCGTATTGTTATGCGTTTACTTTTCTACATTGGCTAGAGGTATAGGGGGAGGGTTGAGATCTCACAAGCATGTTTAACCCCGCCGCATTTTTGCGCCTGTCCCAAGTCAGGAGCCTCTGGCCTTTGTTAGTCTTGTATTATTTTAATTTTAGTTTCTTGTGTACAATTTGGAAATTAGTATGGCGTTCATTATCACTGAACTAGTATATATTTGTTTAGGGGCCAACTGAAGGACGCCTCCGGGTGCGGGAATTTCTCGCTACATTGAAGACCTGTTGGTGACCTTCTGCTGTTGTTTTTTTCTATGGTCGGGTTGTTGTCTCTTTGGCACATTCCCAATTTCCATTCTCAATTTTATGTTCCTGTATGTTACTTAAACACCAAAATCTCAAAAGAACTCTTCGTTTTATCGTTCACTTGAAAATATGCAATATAAATTGATCAAATAGACACCCTTTTCTATCTTATATTTATTCGTTATAAGGCACCTGTCTTAGGACTAAGTGGGTTTCACAAAGTGGTCCTAAATTAGGACACCTCTTAAAGTTGGTCATAAAGTTAAGACTACCCGAGAGATGTCTTATGATGGTCTAAAGATCGTCATAAGTTTATTAACAACTAAATCTTTATTGTTTGAGGGATAAAAGAATTACGTTTTATAATTTGAAAGTGACTTATAGACCCAATGGGTCGGGTGTATTTTATTGTGTATGCAATATATTTGTACTTTACTGAAATATGATTACACATGTCACTATAATAAACATTTACTTACTTACTTACTACATAATTTGTCAACAATGAACATTCGATGAATTGGTATCAAGAGTGCACGATTTTATCCGTTAACCTTATTTCTTTAAACCGATATTCAACTCACTTGTGCAAAAAGAATGTTATAATTTCATTCCCTTCTCTCAGTTTTTTTTATTTCAAGTTCATATGTATATGAGTAAATTATCAATAGATTATTTACATAACATTTATTCTTTATATTAATTTTGCAAATTATATAATTATGATCGGACGATTTGGACAGTGGAATGAAATTAGTTTTTAAACAACATTTTAGTATTTCAATTGTTTTAATGTATATTTAGGTTTTGAATTTATTTTATTATTCTGTACTTTGTCGTAAATTCAGGCATAAGTGTTTTATGACGGATTATGTGTCATAATCTTGGACAAAGGTCTTAAATCCATTTACTCTATTTATCTCATTATTTATTCTCTGTGACAGTTTGGACTATAATTTACAAATACGTGTTGGACACTAATTACTCTTTTAATCTATTGTTATTTCAAATTTGTCATCTGTTAATCTGCTAAATACTTTAATTGCTTGTGTTTATATATACTGTTATTGTTTGTATGTTACATTACATTTAGTTTGGAGTTTGTTGTTCGGTCTTGCCGGACTGCTGAAATAAAAGTTTAAGGAGCGAATTCTTCCTTCTTGATTTACATTTAGCTGAACGCCATTTCACCTGGCTATCGGCTATATAATTATCAATATGCTTAGTAATTTAAAGGAAAGACATACTTCATTTACATGAATAATTCTATAAATTCATGCATTTTATCTTTTAAATTTAAAGAAGTTGCGACATGTTTATGATATCTTTGCTAAGATCACCCGAAGACAGCTTCAAGACGAGGTCTAAGATGTGTCATAGGATAGTCATAAGAGTTTCATAAGACAGACATGTCTTATAAAAAATGTATGACAGGTCTTAGGATAGCTTCGTGAAATCGGCCCCATATGCGAAATTGAGAAACTAGTCCCATAAACTGTCTAAAATAAAGGAGAAAGTGGAGGATGTTTGGTTATTATTGATGCGCAAATATCAGAAACACAGTTTTGGCAGTATTTGGCCACAGCTTTATTACAAACTACAAAATTATAAACACATATAACTAGATAAACAGTTAAGATATATATATAGCAAACAGATAGATAATTAAATGAACGTAGTCACCTTTCATATTGGTAGACTACAAAAGATAACTAGATAACTAACTAGATAGATAACTAAATATTTACAATAAATGAAGCATCCAATAAAATAAAATAAAATGAATCCTGGGATACAGAGATTCATTATTTTTTGTGTGGTGGGTCCTGGGATACAGAGACCCCCAATATTAAATGTTTTTGATGCTAATTGAAATATGCGACAAAATGACGCATATCTAAAGTAAACGCAGCGAAATGTCTCTAAAATACTTAGTCTTGAAACAGAACACACACATAAAGTTAAGATGGTAAACTTCAACCAGCAAAATACGGACTTGAGATAAGTACACTGGATACCAAACTGATACGCTCCATATACAGTTGACTGCTTAGTAGACGTCCCGAACCATTTATTGTAACAGGAACATTCTGAAAAAATACATCAACACACAGCAAAAATTGTCCAAATATATTATAAACATATAGCGGTGGGTGGGTGGGTTTTTAAAATCCTCAAAATAAATATACGTCTGCTATTGTTGAATGTAGCTATTGAAAAGATTGCATTCGCAGTCATACTGCGCGTGATCAATCGGATAAGTGATAACCCACATTAGACAAAAAGTAGCACGGTCAATGACACACATTGCTTACACTAATAACCGAATTTATGCTGAATCATAAATTCTATTATTATTGATGCGCAAATATCAGAAACACAGTTTTGGCAGTATTTGGCCACAGCTTTATTACAAACTACAAAATTATAAACACATATAACTAGATAAACAGTTAAGATATATATATAGCAAACAGATAGATAATTAAATGAACGTAGTCACCTTTCATATTGGCAGACTACAAAAGATAACTAGATAACTAACTAGATAGATAACTAAATATTTACAATAAATGAAGCATCCAATAAAATAAAATAAAATGAATCCTGGGATACAGAGATTCATTATTTTTTGTGTGGTGGGTCCTGGGATACAGAGACCCCCAATATCAAATGTTTTGGATGCTAATTGAAATATGCGACAAAATGACGCATATCTAAAGTAAACGCAGCGAAATGTGCCAAATTGATCAAGGCAGTCATAAATGACTGACGGGTCAACCGCCATTCCAAGCGGATAGAGCTGCGTAAAAGCTGTGGGCCAAATACAATAATTATATAAGATATAAAAGAGCTATACATATCTAATAAAAACTGAATTCAAATGAATATCTTAAAAGTTCATGATTTACATTCGGGAAAAGTGTGTGGTGAGTAGACAAGGAAAGCCTCTAAAGCGCCTTGAATTGTATTTATAAAAATTTAATTACCAATATCAGTCAGATGTACACCATCTTGACATATAAATGTAGAATTACGAGATATATCTGGGTATCGTATATAATGTCCCCCGTGGCGAATGATATAACTTGCTAGAGAGCTGTTTATTCGCTGCCTAGATCTATCCATTGCATCAATATTAGCGGAATAACGCCAAGTGAGTCTTGGCAAAATTTGTGACCATACCAATGTTGTATTTAGTAAAAGTTCTGTAATGTTATTTACATAATGTTTTAGTCTATTACGTAACACTCCTGTCTTAATTTCTCCTAAGTCATTTCCCCCAATGTGTATAACTAGATAGTTCGGGGGTTCTTCGTATCTAAGCATCAGCTTGATCCTATTTAGTAGATCCTTAAGCCGCATTCCGCTTTTACCTAACCACCACAGCCGAACACCAATGTGATCTAGGCCAAGATTAATGCCACCTGGTCTTCTTCTAGCTTGAACAAATGCATTTTTCACTAAGGAGGAACCAACAATCCAAATTGTAATTGGTGAACCTGCAATTCTTAAATAGCGGTTAGTCCCACTAAAGTGATTGCAAGTTCATTAAACAAAATTAAAAATAAATCTAACAGTTATAGACATTGTTGTATTCGAATATATGAACGAAATGCATCAGACTTCCACCTACCCATAGCCTGAATTTCAGAATCAGATAATCCGTTCATGGCAGCGCTTGTGGCAGCACCTATCCTGAATGAATGAGAACTATACTTTCCTTGACTTAAACCCAAAACATTCAGTGACTTTTTAAGGACTCCGGAAAATTGGTATCTAGTGACAGGAGTTCCATCAAAATGACAAAACAATTGACCAGCAACATTTGGTCTTACTTTTAAGTACTTACGTAAAGCGAAAACGGCACAAACATCACCTGGCCTAACATCAATAACAATTGTAGTTCCAGTACGGCACTGGTCAGTCTTAGATGAACGTAAGCGGATTTCAATACTAGATAGATTTATTTTAATGTCGTTATATTCAATTGCATGGGATTGGGTTGAGGCATGTTTATGATCAGCGGTTAGTTCGCCAACACGTAGGAAACCAAAAAAGGCCAAGGAAAACGAAGCTTGGAAGAGTTTAGTTTCAAAATCGTTATGACAAACAGCAGGTTATTAATTTTTAACAATAAATCAAGTGTTATGGGTAACCTTACGTCCTTTGGTCGATTTTGAGAACGCTTCATTCCCTCGAGGAGCTTTCTGACAACAAAAATATTAAAGCAATCTGTATAGTTGTTAATCTTACTGAAAAAACTCAACCCAGAGATATATGATTTAACAGTTGAGGCCGCAGTTCCAGTGAATGACATATAGGCAATATAGTTAGTTATGTGGTGTAATGGAATAGGCCAAAGATCTTCAAATTGGAACAAGGTCCTAAATTCTTTAAATGACCGTAACGCTTGTTGATAAACCTTCGACGTATTCGGTGCAACTGCTGATACAATTAGTCGGTCAATTTCACCTTGGAGATCAGGTCTATGAACTCCTGAGGGATTATTTCTGGTGTATCCTCCGCCAATGGTGCTAACCTTTTGAACTTTTCTAACAGAAAACGAGAGAGAGCGTCAGCTATGTTATTTTTGGCACCTACAATATGTTTTGCCTTAAACTGAATGTTGTAATTCATGGAACGCAACACGAATGGTCGAATTATTGACATTACCCGTTTTGATTTCGATGTTCTCTTGTTTAGTATATCAACCAACGCGATGTTGTCTGTTCGAAACAAAATCTTACTGTTTTTCAAAAGAGGAGCCCATATACAAAGTGCTAAAAGTATAGGAATGAGTTCCAAAAATGTTATGTCTTGTAAAATGTGTAATCCGACCCATTGAATCTGGCCATTTGAACTGTGCCCATTTCCCGTTAAAGTAAGATCCACAACCAAGTTCAGCGTTGCCTGCGCTGTCAGTATATAGTTGCAAAATGTCATTATCTGTCCAAGTTAGACCAATAATATAAGAATCTCCATTGAAAGATTTTAAGAATTCTAACCATACCAAGACGTCCTCTCGAATTTCAGAGGTTATTTTAATTGAGAAAAATGGTTTTTTGACCTTAAATGATGAGGTACGAAGACCGGAATATTGAAGACTAAAACCATTCCTGAAACCATCCAATAACAATAAAGAAGTTTTTGAGTCAGGGTAATATCTTAAGTATTTTTCTAAACAAGCAACTTTAATAGGTGTTCTGCCTAGCTCCCATAAAGCGTCCATTTTGTCTTTGGTAATTTGGTCGTGGGGAACGAAAATTAGACCTTGGACTAGTAAATCTTGGACCATTGAATCTAGGTTCAGTCCTAGTTTGATTTGACACTTGGCCTTGAAACTGGTTTTGCTTATAACAACTTATAATTGGATGATGCAGCCCACAACGCAAGCAAGAATGGTTGTAAATACAATTAGGCTTGTTACACACACCGTCGAAATTAAAACTGTAACATCTTGATGTAGTAGCTGTTTGGTTTGTGTATAAAGCACGACTATTTGAGGCTTGATTTGGGGCTTGGCCTTCGAGTTGAACCGATGTGGACTGCATATACCACATCCAGTATTCCGAATCCAATTTACCCCACGACCCACTTGGTTCTCGAGCTTTTTTCAAACGGTACTGTTCATCATAGTATTTCCAACCGATACCCCCATGACGTTTAGCACCTTTTCGGACAGAAGACATGTACTTTACAAGTTCTTGGAATTTATGAGGATGCACAGAACAATATATACTCATAAAAATTAGAAAGGCATCGGACCAAGTTTCGATGTTTGTAATCTTTGTTTGGGGCGAAACTGGATTTATAACTAGTTGTCCTTGCTCAAAAGTGACATTTTGTTTGTCATGATTAATAACTGAGTTATGCAATAAAAGAGCCAAATCGACATACTCGCCCTTATGAATTTTTTGTCGTAAATTCTGATTAACATGTAAGGTAATATCATCGCATTACTGCTCCTGAGGTAGAAGGGATATTATCATCTGTATCTTGCACTGTAGTCACCATTGGAGGCGGTGTGTCTTCTTGTGTAGCAGCTTCTAATGATGATGTTTTGGTTGTGGATTTACGCTTCTTCTTTTGACCTCTAGTGTTCATCTTAACTAAAACTATAAGAATATAATTGAACAAACAAACCACATTACTTTTATAATACTATAAATAAAGTTTTTATTACAAAGCAACCTCAAAAAGTTCATTGACGCCTATAACCAAGTACATTAACCTTTCAATGTCGTAAATCAAATATTTGGGTTACTTTACGCAAATGTCGGTCAGCATACGAAAACAAAAACAACCTTATCTATGTTACACGTGCCAGGAGGCTGATTAAATGTACCAAATGATAAGCCACTAAAAATAGATCACACGAGGTAAGAACGCCAGCATACACACCAGAATATTATACATTTGACAAATCACAACTTTTATGATAATAGTAACTTCATATAATGGAGTCTGAATGTATTAAAGCTCGTAATAAAGACAGACACTGTCACAGATTACCATCGGTATATCAAAATACAATCTTTAACGATGCTTCATAATATTAAGTAATTAAGTGATGATATAAACTCAGATATAAACACGAAGAACAATTAAATATTAAGTAGATACATAAATAAATTAATAACATAAAAAATAAGCTGTGACCGCCGGAGTGAATTTGTTTGCAGATCGGAGTCAAAGGTAATGAAATAAATAAAAATAATAAAATAAATAAAGATTCCTACTTAATTAACATATAAAAGAATCTAATACAAGACGCCGATCGCTACCTCCGGATAAGACAAAATATAAAAACATGTAAAATAATCAATTAATTGAAACTTAATTTGCTTTTAAACATTCATATTTAAATAAAACATCCCGTTATTAATACGGGAAACTAATATTAAATATACAACCTGAGTCCCGAGTTGAAAAAGAAGTAGTAAAAAACCTAAACAATCAAAATCCTGTTTTTAGCTCACCTGGCCCGAAGGGCCAAGTGAGCTTTTCCCATCACTTTGCGTCCGTCGTCCGTCGTCCGTCGTCGTCCGTCGTCGTCGTCCGTCGTCGTTAACTTTTACAAAAATCTTCTCCTCTGAAACTACTGGGCCAAATTAAACCAAACTTGGCCACAATCATCATTGGGGTATCTAGTTTAAAAAATGTGTGGCGTGACCCGGCCAACCAACCAAGATGGCCGCCATGGCTAAAAATAGAACATAGGGGTAAAATGCAGTTTTTGGCTTATAACTCAAAAACCAAAGCATTTAGAGCAAATCTGACATGGGTAAAATTGTTTATCAGGTCAAGATCTATGTGCCCTGAAATTTTCAGATGAATCGGACAACCTGTTGTTGGGTTGCTGCCCCTGAACTGATAATTTTAAGGAAATTTTGCTGTTTTTGGTTATTATCTTGAATATTATTATAGATAGAGATAAACTGTAAACAGCAATAATGTTCAGCAAAGTAAGATTTACAAATAAGTCAACGTGATCGAAATGGTCAGTTGACCCCTTTAGGAGTAATGGCCCTTTTTAGTCCATTTTTAACCATTTTTCGTAAATCTTAGTTATCTTTTACAAAAATCTTCTCCTCTGAAACTACTGGGACAAATTAATCCAAACTTGGCCACAATCATTTTTGGGGTATCTAGTTTAAAAAATGTGTGGCGTGACCCGGCCAACCAACCAAGATAGCCGCCATGGCTAAAAATAGAACATAGGGGTAAAATGCAGTTTTTGGCTTATAACTCAAAAACCAAAGCATTTAGAGCAAATCTGACAGGAAGTAAAATTGTTTATCAGGTCAAGATCTATCTGCCCTGAAATTTTCAGATGAATCGGACATTCCGTTGTTGGGTTACTGCCCCTGAATTGGTAAATTTAAGGAAATTTTGCTGTTTTTGGTTATTATCTTGAATATTATTATAGATAGAGATAAACTGTAAACAGCAATAATGTTCAGCAAAGTAAGATCTACAAATAAGTCAACTTGACCAAAATGGTCAGTTGACTCCTTTAGGAGTTATTGCCCTTTATAATCAATGTTTAACCATTTTCCGTAAATCTTAGTAATCTTTTAGAAAAATCTTCTCCTCTGAAACTACTGGGCCAAATTTAACCAAACTTAGCCATAATTGGGGTATCTAGTTAAAAAAATGTGTCCGGTAACTCGGCCAACAAACCAAGATGTCTGCCATGGCTAAAAATAAAACATGGGGGTAAAATGCAGTTTTTGGCTTATAACTCAAAAACCAAAGCATTAAGAGCAAATCTGACAGGCAGTAAAATTGTTGATCAGGTCACGATCTATCTGCCCTGGAATTTTCAGATGAATCGGATAATCGGTTGTAAGTTGCTGCCCCTGCATTGGTAATTTTGAGGAAATTTTGCTGTTTTTTTGTTATCTTGAATATTATTATAGATAGAGATAAACTGTAAACAGCAATAATGTACAGCAAAGTAAGAACTAAAAATAAGTCTATTACCAAAATAGTCAATTGACCCCCTAAGGAGTAATTGCCCTTCATAGTCAATTTTTAACAATTTTCTTAATATTTGAAGATTTTCAATAACATTTTCCACAGAAAGTACTGTTATAGATAGAGATAATTGTAAGCAGCAAGAATGTTTAGTAAAGTAAGATCTACAAACACATCACCATCACCAAAACACAATTTTGTCATGAATCCATCTGTGTCCATTGTTTAATATTCACATAGACCAAGGTGAGCGACACAGGCTCTTTAGAGCCTCTAGTTTAAAATCCTCAAAATAAATATACGTCTGCTATTGTTGAATGTAGCTATTGAAAAGATTGCATTCGCAGTCATACTGTGCGTGATCAATCGGATAAGTGATAACCCACATTAGACAAAAAGTAGCACGGTCAATGACACACATTGCTTACACTAATAACCGAATTTATGCTGAATCATAAATTCTATTATAGAAACATTAAACCTGTAATAGAGTTTTGAAAATGCATTAGATATTTGTCACTGGACGTCAGATGAACAATCAATTAGTACACGAAATGCGCCAGTTCGGGTTATGCAACTTTTAATTAATCATTAATATCATGATGAAATCATACTATTTGTGGAGGAAATCACAATAAGTTTTATAAAATTGATAATTTGTTATATCAAATGAATATTTTTTTATGTCAAATAAATAATTTGTTATGTTAAATTAATAATTGTATATATTAAATTAATAATTGTATATATCAAATTAATAATTTGTTTTATCAAATTGATAATCTGTTATATCAAATAAACAATTTGTTATATCAAAATTAAAAAAATGTTGTATCAAATTGATAATTTTTTATATCAAATTAATAATTTATTATATCAAATTAATAATTTGTTATATCAAGTTTTTATAAAATAAATTAACATGGCCCTAAAAGGCTTCCGTATGATAATCTATGGGAATTATAGCGGTATCTAGGCAATGAAATCAGCACGTAATGCATTTATTACGTGATATTGTGATAAGTGATATGTTTTGATTTCGTTTTAGTCATTAGAAAGACATTGATTCCCAAGATATAGACACTTAGCTGTACAATCAAACCAAATGGTTATCACCAACAATAAAAAGTTCAAGATTTTCTGGAGAAATTGCGTGATATGGAAACAGAATTATTTTATAATACTATATGCACATTCAATAGTAAAAGGATTTGACAAAATAGAAGAAAGCGAACAATTATTATCAAAATTCTGTATTTGCATTAATTTTAAATGTCTGAACATTGACAAAATTGGAAATTTCCATTAGGTTATTTGAGTTGCAAAAGAGTGTTTATGTCAAATAAGATTTAAAATGAAGAAAACAAACAATTTGTCGAAACTATTTTTTTGTGTTCTTGAACTATTTAAATGAAACTTCCCATGTCTTTTCATTATTAAAACAAGATAAAGCGCAACTCAACAATTTTCCGATTTCTAAATTATAGGTCAATAAATTATGCAAATATTATTCATCAGACCGTTTGATGGACTAATTCCGGAAGTTTACATAAAAATTTGAATATAAATGCGGGACTTTCCTAATATTTGGGGATTTATATTCACGATGCCTTGGCAACCATAACGATATAATAGTCACATTGCAGCTTTCCCTGAAAACGGAACATGAAGCTTGCAACGGTCAACATAAGACACCTTAGGAAGCTGGCAATGATATCTGTATGCTGTTAGTAAGTTTAAGTTATATGAATTTATCAGTTTGTATGTAGCTTATGTTTATTATTTTTGAATAAATATCTTCAGGTTAAGAGCGGAAAATCCTATGGTACTTTAGTTGATTGATTGATTGATTGATTGTTGCTCAACTTCCAGCGGCAAATATTTTATTCTTGTCCAGGAAGATAATAAATTAACGATACATACAGTACGGATGGTTTGTATTAGGGATTGATTAGAAAGAAAGGCTAAAAATCTAGACTGCCATTTGAAAATTAGTGAAAATTGATATATAGGGACAGAATTAGGCCTAGCAACAGGCCATCTATACGGACCACTCAAAGAGTTGCTGCAATGTTCTTCAACGTGCAAAGAGAGTGGAGGCATCGGAATTAACGTCCTTATTCTAACCGGACGTGGCAACAAATCTATAGATCCAACACAACCGAACGGACGTCCTACTTTGGTAAGGGTTTTCCTGCCGGTCTGAAGAGACCAAGAGTTACCATTTTTCTATTGCTGAGTCACACTTAGGGTTTACTAAGATGAATCTAGCAGAATTATGCACATATGAGTAAAAATAAGTGCATATATTTTTTCAGGATTGTTCATTTATTTTTTATTCATTTCCAGTCAAATTAACCTCATTTATGTTAAAATCATTGAATGTTGAAAACTGGGATGTTAACTAACAGTTAATCATCTAGAAATACATCTATTATTTCACTTTAAAAATATAATAAGAAAAATCTATAACATTTTAAAACAAATAAAATATTACTGTAACAGTAGCGTTGTGCACGGTATTACTACGAGTAATCGTTCCACGACCTTTCATACAAAAAATATGATTTTGAAGATATTCAATGAATTCGATTCAAACATGTTAGCTTATATCTAAATAGCAGTAAATGAATATGTTTACCTGCTTTCTGTTGATCAGTGCTAGAAAAAAATGCACAGTTTTAACTCATATAACGTAAAGTGGTAGTATCAATATTTTTGATAAAAATTCATTTACCAAAAATAATCAGTTCATTTACTACTAACATTGCATCTCTTTTATTCTATTATTTTGCGATGTTTTCGTTGATACAATAGATTTAGGCTAGTAGAATATGTGATAGTAATGTTTCCAAATTTCCGCATTTTTGTGGTATAACTATTCATGTCTGCTTGTGAGTAATTATTTTGAAATGGTTTTCTTCTATTTTTTTTGAATTTGTGTGTGAAAATAGTGTAATCAAGTGCTATAATTTTTAGAATATTTA
Organism: Mytilus galloprovincialis; assembly: GCF_965363235.1. Lineage (NCBI taxonomy): Eukaryota > Metazoa > Mollusca > Bivalvia > Mytilida > Mytilidae > Mytilus > Mytilus galloprovincialis. Next base: position 27,336,259 of record NC_134841.1, read on the forward strand.
AATATCAATCAATATTTTTCTTTATATTCAAACCTTATATACTCAATTCAACCAATAAATACCATTTTTTTTATCGAACTGACCAGTCTAAAAACTTGTTAATTTCTGTGTCATTTTGGTCTCTTGTGGAGAGTTGTTTCATTGACAATCATACCACATCTTCTTTTTTATAAGCATTGATATTTGTGAGAATTTTTTTTTAAATGCCAGAAAAAATACGAGTGATTTAGTTATCAATCTACGATAAGAACTATGAATTGAAGAAATCAACTAGATAAGCACCAAATGATAAATCTATTCAGAAATCTTCTGAAATCATTCCATCAAAAAAGCAAAAAAGCAAATTATATCAGAGAAGTTTGTAAAATAGAGGCAAAAGATACCAATTGGATATTCAAACAAAAATGACAAAAAGACAAAACACAATCATCATAAGACAACATAGACAACTGGAGATATATCAACACAAACCCCACTAGAATCCAGGTTGATCTCAGGTGATATGGAGGATAGGCACATTGATCAAATAGAACCAATGCTGCTTCTTATAGCAACAATTTTAAGAAATTTAAAACAAAATGAAGATTTCTTAACAAGTACCTTACAGGTTTCTTTTTAATTAGAATTTCCCAAATAAATTACAAGTGTTTTTTTACTTTTGTTCTTCAAGATAATACGATAATCCATTATATTTAGTCTTTTAGTTATAAAACAAAAACAACCAAGCCATATTTTATTGTCCTTTCTAAAAGTTTATTTTCTGGTGTATAGTTTTCTTTTATCTTTTATCAATGCATTGTATACATTTTGTAAACAATATTGTGATTTTTAATTCATTTGTTGTGAAATACGGAATGCTATCTATAGTTTGACCTGAACCGAAATAGTATTTTATTCGTGTTTTAAACATTTGAATTTTTATATCAAGATAAAATACCATAGCCATAAACTCTAATTTTCAACTGTTTTTGAACTTAAATTTTTTGCACGTACGTCAGTAAAAGAAACAAAAAGTAATTCAATATCAAAACACTTGACGATAACATTAAGTTCGTCCAATGAATCAAAAATATTTAAACAGATTTTAAAGTTTTCAATGTTACAATGTATTGAGTTTTATCCTAAACTTTTAGATTTTTTTTCTGTTTGCTTTCAAACATGTTAAAAAAATAGACTTTCTCCTAATCTAAACAAATTTTCCACTTTTCCTTTTGCATTGAAATGATAAAAGGTAGCAGTTCACTAGCGATTCAAATGGTTAATGCATTAAAACCCAGTAGTCACGCAGATTTAACAAAATCCATAAACGACAGCATTTTTGCTATCTCTTTCAATGGCATTGCGTGTGTGATGGCTGCAGTCGTTGAATTTACATTTTATTTGGAGATCTCAATTTCTCTGATGTGTCTTGCGCGGAATTCTTTTGTAAAAAAATATTCGAATGCCTGTTAATTTGAATGAAATTGATTTCAATTTCACATGATTAAGGGTTACAAGAGCGCAATTATTTGTTAAACATTTTACCCGTACTCAGAATAGAATCCTATACGGCTTCTGATTGGATGATACATTATTGAAATTACATTCAATCGAAAGCTTATCCAATTAGGTTTTAAAAATGCACAAAATCATATTCAGATTTTACAAAGAAAAGAAAATGTCTTCCATTTCTGCACGTCGGAGCCATTAAGATTTATGCCTTTTTCATTAAGCAAAACGATAAACGATCTTTCAAGTTCAACAGCATTTTCAGTCTATTTATTCCGCGTGGCCATATATATTTTTTTGGTTGTAATGCAACATTGACATTTCTAGTAACACTGAGGAACTGCTACCTGTTTTTCCCTAGTTTGTGTAGTCTTCAAGGGAAAAAATACGGAAATCCAGTGGTACCCTATGGGAAATGTATTACGAATCATATTTGCGCTCTTGTAACCTAAGGGCACACGCTACAGTTTCAGGGGAGGTCATGACTTTTCTAAATATTAAACTCAAATGGAAATATTCTTGGTAAATCAAAATTTCTTTTTTTCAAAATATAACTTTCAAGAATGATTCGTAAAGATTCAATGTTGAAAAAAATTACATACTGGGCTCTCTTTTCTGTAATGATTACCGTTTTATTGATAAAATCAAAACGTTTAACACAAGTTATTATTGATGCGCAAATATCAGAAACACAGTTTTGGCAGTATTTGGCCACAGCTTTATTACAAACTACAAAATTATAAACACATATAACTAGATAAACAGTTAAGATATATATATATAGCAAACAGATAGATAATTAAATGAACGTAGTCACCTTTCATATTGGCAGACTACAAAAGATAACTAGATAACTAACTAGATAGATAACTAAATATTTACAATAAATGAAGCATCCAATAAAATAAAATAAAATGAATCCTGGGATACAGAGATTCATTATTTTTTGTGTGGTGGGTCCTGGGATACAGAGACCCCCCAATATCAAATGTTTTGGATGCTAATTGAAATATGCGACAAAACGACGCATATCTAAAGTAAACGCAGCGAAATGTGCCAAATTGACCAAGGCAGTCATAAATGACTGACGGGTCAACCGCCATTCCAAGCGGATAGAGCTGCGTAAAAGCTGTGGGCCAAATACAATAATTATATAAGATATAATAGAGCTATACATATCTAATAAAAACTGAATTCAAATGAATATCTTAAAAGTTCATGATTTACATTCGGGAAAAGTGTGTGGTGAGTAGACAAGGAAAGCCTCTAAAGCGCCTTGAATTGTATTTATAAAAATGTAATTACCAATATCAGTCAGATGTACACCATCTTGACATATAAATGTAGAATTAGGAGATATATCTGGGTATCGTATGTAATGTCCCCCGTGGCGAATGATATAACTTGCTAGAGAGCTGTTTATTCGCTGCCTGGATCTATCCATTGCATCAATATTAGCGGAATAACGCCAAGTGAGTCTTGGCAAAATTTGTGACCATACCAATGTTGTATTTAGTGAAAGTTCTGTAATGTAATTTACATAATGTTTTAGTCTATTACGTAACACTCCTGTCTTAATTTCTCCTAAGTCATTTCCCCCAATGTGTATAACTAGATAGTTCGGGGGTTCTTCGTATCTAAGCATCAGCTTGATCCTATTTAGTAGATCCTTAAACCGCATTCCGCTTTTACCTAACCACCACAGCCGAACACCAATGTGATCTAGGCCAATATTAATGCCACCTGGTCTTCTTCTAGCTTGAACAAATGCATTTTTCACTAAGGAGGAACCAACAATCCAAATTGTAATTGGTGAACCTGCAATTCTTAAATAGCGGTTAGTCCCACTAAAGTGATTGCAAGTTCATTAAACAAAATTAAAAATAAATCTAACAGTTATAGACATTGTTGTATTCGAATATATGAACGAAATGCATCAGACTTCCACCTACCCATAGCCTGAATTTCAGAATCAGATAATCCGTTCATGGCAGCGCTTGTGGCAGCACCTATCCTGAATGAATGAGAACTATACTTTCCTTGACTTAAACCCAAAACATTCAGTGACTTTTTAAGGACTCCGGAAAATTGGTATCTAGTGACAGGAGTTCCATCAAAATGACAAAACAATTGACCAGCAACATTTGGTCTTACTTTTAAGTAATTACGTAAAGCGAAAACGACACAAACATCACCTGGCCTAACATCAATAACAATTGTAGTTCCAGTACAGCACTGGTCAGTCTTAGATGAACTTAAGAGGATTTCAATACTAGATAGATTTATTTTAATGTCGTTATATTCAATTGCATGGGAATGGGTTGAGGCGTGTTTATGATCAGCGGTTAGTTCACCAACACGTAGGAAACCAAAAAAGGCCAAGGAAAACGAAGCTTGGAAGAGTTTAGTTTCAAAATCGTTATGACAAACAGCAGGTAGAACGTTATTAATTTTTAACAATAAATCAAGTGTTATGGGTAACCTTACGTCCTTTGGTCGATTTTGAGAACGCTTCATTCCCTCGAGGAGCTTTCTGACAACAAAAGTATTAAAGCAATCTGTATAGTTGTTAATCTTACTGAAAAAACTCAACCCAGAGATATATGATTTAACAGTTGAGGCCGCAGTTCCAGTGAATGACATATAGGCAATATAGTTAGTTATGTGGTGTAATGGAATAGGCCAAAGATCTTCAAATTGGAACAAGGTCCTAAATTCTTTAAATGACCGTAACGCTTGTTGATAAACCTTCGACGTATTCGGTGCAACTGCTGATACAATTAGTCGGTCAATTTCACCTTGGAGATCAGGTCTATGAACTCCTGAGGGATTATTTCTGGTGTATCCTCCGCCAATGGTGCTAACCTTTTGAACTTTTCTAACAGAAAACGAGAGAGAGCGTCAGCTATGTTATTTTTGGCACCTACAATATGTTTTGCCTTAAACTGAATGTTGTAATTCATAGAACGCAACACGAATGGTCGAATTATTGACATTACCCGTTTTGATTTCGATGTTCTCTTGTTTAGTATATCAACCAACGCGATGTTGTCTGTTCGAAACAAAATCTTACTGTTTTTCAAAAGAGGAGCCCATATACAAAGTGCTAAAAGTATAGGAATGAGTTCCAAAAATGTTATGTCTTGTAAAATGTGTAATCCGACCCATGAATATGGCCATTTGAACTGTGCCCATTTCCCGTTAAAGTAAGATCCGCAACCAAGTTCAGCGTTGCCTGCGCTGTCAGTATATAGTTGCAAAATATCATTATCTGTCCAAGTTAGACCAATAATATAAGAATCTCCATTGAAAGATTTTAAGAATTCTAACCATACCAAGACGTCCTCTCGAATTTCAGAGGTTATTCTAATTGAGAAAAATGGTTTTTTGACCTTAAATGATGCAATAACATCATAAAATCTCCGCAAAAACGCTCTAGAGGATGGAACCGCACGTGAACAAAAAGCTAATAACCCAACTAGCGACTCAAGATCCTTAAATTTAATCTTTCGCTTTATTGTCATTGGATGAAGTTGAGAACGTAATTTAATAAGCTTGGCCACTGGAATACGAACGACCATGTCAACTGTGTCTATTTCTAAGCCAAGAAAAGTTAATCTTGTTGTAGGATGTGTTGTCTTGTCCTCAGCTATAGGCACGCCCAACTCATTACAAAGCTCAGTAAATGTGTTCATTAGAACCAAGCAGTCTTCCGAATTTGCAGAACCGCCGAATATGAAATCATCTAAAGAATGCTTGACTGAATGCTTACCAGCAGATGAAACAACCAACCAATGCAAGAATGTAGAGAATTTTTCAAACAAGGCGCAAGCAATAGAGCAACCAAATGGGAGGGATTTGTCCACATGTACTTTACAAGTTCTTGGAATTTATGAGGATGCACAGAACAATATATACTCATAAAAATTAGAAAGGCATCGGACCAAGTTTCGATGTTTGTAATCTTTGTTTGGGGCGAAACTGGATTTATAACTAGTTGTCCTTGCTCAAAAGTGACATTTTGTTTGTCATGATCAATAACTGAGTTATGCAATAAAAGAGCCAAGCCCTTATGAATTTTTTGTCGTAAATTCTGATTAACATGTAAGGTAATATCATCGTCAAGGCTTGGCGAGAAGGACGGTGTTTGCATGAACATTAAATTACCGTCATTACCTTGTCTATTTGTGACAACTGGGTGCATTACTGCTCCTGAGGTAGAAGGGATATCATCATCTGTATCTTGCACTGTAGTCACCATTGGAGGCGGTGTGTCTTCTTGTGTAGCAGCTTCTAATGATGATGTTTTGGTTGTGGATTTACGCTTCTTCTTTTGACCTCTAGTGTTCATCTTAACTAAAACTACAAGAATATAATTGAACAAACAAACCACATTACTTTTATAATACTATAAATAAAGTTTTTATTACAAAGCGACCTCAAAAAGTTCATTGACGCCTATAACCAAGTACATTAACCTTTCAATGTCGTAAATCAAATATTTGGGTTACTTTACGCAAATGTCGGTCAGCATACGAAAACAAAAACAACCTTATCTATGTTACACGTGCCAGGAGGCTGATTAAATGTACCAAATGATAAGCCGCTAAAAATAGATCACACGAGGTAATAACGCCAGCATACACATATTAATTACCAGAATATTATACATTTGACAAATCACAACTTTTATGATAATAGCAACTTCATATAATGGAGTCTGAATGTATTAAAGCTCGTAATAAAGACAGACACTGTCACAGATTACCATCGGTATATCAAAATACAATCTTTAACGATGCTTCATAATATTAAGTAATGATATAAACTCAGATATAAACACGAAGAACAATTAAATGTTAAGTAGATACATAAATAAATTAATAACATAAAAAATAAGCTGTGACCGCCGGAGTGAATTTGTTTGCAGATCGGAGTCAAAGGTAATGAAATAAATGAAAATAATAAAATAAATAAAGATATCTACTTAATTAACATAAAGAATCTAATACAAGACGCCGATCGCTACCTCCGGATAAGACAAAATATAAAAACATGTAAAATAATCAATAAATTGAAATTTAATTTGCTTTTAAACATTCATATTTAAATAAAACATCCCGTTATTAATGTTGTAATAATTAATAAGTAATAACCAGATTGGCTTTAAAGAAGATAGTCGAACTGCAGACCACATTTTTTCCTTAAAATCTATTGTCAGCAATTATAAAGCCAAAAACAAAAAAATATTTGCTGCTTTCATTGATCTCAGAAAAGCGTTTGATACAATTTGGAGAATAGGATTATTTCATAAACTACTACAAAGTAATGTACCAAAACATATTTTTAATATAATATTTTCAATGTACTCTAATACAACAAGTAGAATTAAATTTTCTAATGGTCTTAGCCCATCGTTTGAATCAAACTGTGGTGTTAAACAAGGAGATGTATTGAGTCCTCTTCTCTTTAATTTTTTTATAAACGACATACTTAAAGACTTGGAAAATATCAATGCAGATCCAGTTGTAGTTGGTGATGTTTCATTAAATGCACTTTTGTATGCAGATGATATTGTATTATTATCTGATAGCAAAGAGGGTTTGCAAAATTGTCTCAATACATTAAGTAATTATTGCTCTTCTTGGAAATTGCAAGTCAATACAGAGAAATCAAAAGTAATGGTTTTTAATTCAAACGGAAAGTCTTTTCTGAACGAATTTTATTATAATGGCAAATCCTTAGAGACAGTTAATACTTATTGTTACTTGGGTATTAATATTAGATATAATGGCAGTTTTAATGTCGCCATCACTTCGCTTATGGAAAAAGCTAGGAAAGCATATTTTAAAATAAAGAAAACAATAGGATTAGATAACCCTTGTAAACTTCTGGAAAAACTTTTTGATTCCTTAGTAGCCCCTATTCTCCTTTATTGTAGTGAAATCTGGGGGATTATTTCGACATTTAAAGACAGTGATGCCTATGAAAAGTTGCATATAAAATTTATTAAAGAAATCTTGGGAGTACACTGTAAGGCCTCGAATGATGCATGTCGTTCCGAACTTGCAAGACTGCCATTGAAAAATAGGATAATGTTATCTAGCATTAAATTCTGGGATCATTTAATCACTTCAGAAGGAAGTTTAGTTCACCAAATATATAATGCTACAAAAAAAAGCAACCCATGGGTTAAAAGGTTAAATATTATTATTCAAAACTTAGGTTTATCTTATTTGTCAAATGATAACCTTACTATTAAACCCCTGTTTGGTTTCATAAAACAAAGACTAACTGATCAGGGTTTTCAGGAACAACATGCAAATATTTCAGAATCTCCTAAATTAATTTTTATCCAGAGTGTCTACAAAATTAATGAACGGGCAGGTTATGTTGATGCTTTAAAAAATAGATCAGATCGATCATCATTATGTAAATTAAGAGTTAGTGCTCATAACCTTGCCATTGAAAGAGGAAGATATTTAAAAATGCCCAGAGATCAAAGAATTTGTGAAATCTGTAAAAGTGGCGAAATTGAAAATGAACAGCACATGTTGCTACACTGTAGCGGTTACTCCAGTATTAGAGAGTCTTTTGTATTAAAAATGTTTAATATTACAGGAAAAAGTGTAACCACATTGTGTGATAAAAATATAATAAATCTTATACTTAATAATACATCTTATAAGGCACTAAAATTATCTTCCTCTTTCGTAACAAATTGTTTTAATGCAAGAAGTAATCTATTGTAATAGATTTTCATTATACCTTTAATCGTTTATTTACATATATATATATAATAGTTTGTATTTTACTACCATGTATAGCAAATTGTTTATCCATTCGGTCATTACCATTTATTGTAAATGCGTTTGTGCCAATAAAATATTGTCTATTGTCTATTGTCTATTGTCATTAATACGGGAAACTAATATTAAATATACAACCTGAGTCCCGAGTTGAAAAAGAAGTAGTAAAAAATCCTGTTTTTTAAAATCCTCAAAATAAATATACGTCTGCTATTGTTGAATGTAGCTATTGAAAAGATTGCATTCGCAGTCATACTGCGCGTGATCAATCGGATAAGTGATAACCCACATTAGACAAAAAGTAGCACGGTCAATTACACACATTGCTTACACTAATAACCGAATTTATGCTGAATCATAAATTCTATTATATTCGCATTCAAAATCAAATCAATACATATAATAATAATATGACCCAACTGCATAGTTAGTTTGCGAAATAGACAAACGATTAAAATATTCTGTTTTTCGTTTCAGCAATCTGTTGGTGACAAGATGAAAGATGTCATCTCTGACATTACTCTTCGTTATTGTATTTGGAGGTTTAGCCTATGCAAAGCCTTCGGGAAAATATACTGCATCTCTGTGCAAGATTATAAATAGTACAGAATACAATGTTGAAGTTGACTGTACATACAGAAATCTGACCGACATCCCAATACTGTCGATGTTTGCGACTTCTTTAAATCTTTCGAACAATAACATAGAATCAATAACGGACAAAACAGTATTTCGGAACATCTCGTCATTGCATACGTTAGATTTATCGAACAATCCATTGGAACTACTGCCATATAATAATATATTCGAGGAATTAACCAATCTATCTAAACTTTATATGCGTAACACATACTTATATAAACAGAAAGATCTTGTGTTAGATTTACTGTTATACGGATTAAACAATTTGAAACATTTGAGTTTTACATTCATGTTAGAACCAAGTAATCTAAAAGCTACTCCGAAGTTATGCTCACATAGATTCAACAGTCAGCCATTTGGTAAGATTGACCGTCTACATTCAATTGAATCGCTAGAGATAGATTCTGCCTTGATGAAATTTGAAAACAATGCGTCTATAATATATCAAACTAGATCCCTCCGTGTGATAAATGGCTTTGTATGCTATTACAACTCGTTCGCAAAGGAACAGTTCGACTATATGCCTTTCATTGAACACATTTTCATTGAAAGTCCGTTTTTCATTGATGAAATCAGTGACGATTTTATATCAGCACAGAATTGTTTAACTGAACTTGTTATTGATGGACCGGACTTAACTTCTACAAATGCTGCAGAATTGATACAAAATGTAACTACTTCGGTTTCAAGATCATACAATTTAACAAGTCTTATGCTTAATGATATATATAATCACAAGAAGTTGGAGGTAAAACGCTTCTATAGCATATATAATCTGGTCAGCTTGAATTCCTTGGAGATGTTAGGTCTGGTGGGAAATGGTCTTTGCTTTAAAGGTAAATATTCCGGGGATAGATTTCCACAGTCTTTGAAACATTTGGTCATTCAAGAAAATTGTATGACTAGTTATGGAATAAATCATCATATTCTAGAAGTTAATTTGCAGTTAGAAACTGTAGACGCTAGTAGTCAAAACAATTGTGTACTAAAAAAGAAGAAAAAGAGGAAAACCCAATTGCATGCAAATAGAGTTAATGAAACTGATAGAGTATATAGTTTACAAAAGCTGATCTTAACTAGATCCATTGATGAACTGAATTTTGGTAATGAACAGGACTTTTTCCCGAATCTTACCTACCTAGATTTGTCTATTAATAACAAAGTCCCAAACAATACAATTCCCAATTTCTTTTGTTCAAGACGACACAATCTAAGGTTTCTGAATCTGTCTAACAGTCATATCACGAGAATAGAGAAAATGGCGTTCGTCAACTGCAGTAATTTAGAAGTATTAGATCTATCACTTAACCTACTTGGGTGCATTGATTGTCATATATGCGACAAACTTGTGAATCTTGTATCACTAAAAGCATTAAATTTGAGTAGCAACCATATAAAATGTTCAAATCTTCACATGTTAAACTCAATGATAAAGATTGAACGTATAGATATGAGCAATAATGTATTGCAAAGTTGGGATATCTCAATTCTAAATGCAAAAAATCTTACTCATATAAATTTGTCAAGAAACCGAATACAGACACTTTCAAAGGCAAACATGGAGGAGCTCGACACAATTGTCAGGTCAAATTCAATTGAAATAGATCTGTCTGAAAACACGTTGCTTTGCACGTGCGAAACAAAAGATTTTCTCCAATGGATGGTGATAACGCGAGTATTAATTATAAGAAGAGACGAGTACTTTTGTACATTCAGCAATGGTAGTGTCACTTCATTAAATAACCTGAAATTCATTGTGGAAAGCTTGAAATCGCAGTGTGTACCATCAAAGACTGCCTTAATTGTAGGTATGAATGTACTAAGTTTATGCTTTCTTACATCAATGGTGCTAGTTTATAAATTCCGTTGGCGAATCCAACATTGGTACTATAAAAGACGTTTTATTCTAACACTCAATTATGTTGAAATGGTTCAAATGTTTACATATGATGTTTTCATTTCCTATTCTTCGGATGATTTTGAAATAGCCAGAAATGAGACGATCGAAGAGTTGGAATCAAGACGAGACATTAAAGCTTGTATTCATGAAAGAGACTTTCAACCCGGTGAATATATAGCTGAAAATATTTCAAGAGCGATTCATAGTAGCAAAAAAATTATCCTCTTTATATCAAAGAATTTCCTTGGGAGTGAATGGTGCGCGTACGAGCTAGATATTGCTTTGATGGAAGAAATGCATAGTGGGCGAAGAGTTATCATGGTTATCATGGTTGAGGATGTTCCTAATGCGAATCTTCCACGTGCACTGCGACACATTGTTGATACCTATACGTACTTGGAGTATCCTAAAAATAGAACAGAATATGACATAAACGCCTTTTGGAACAAGTGTGCAGAGTTTATTCAAGAAAATTGATTTTTTTATACGTAAAAGATTGCATATCACGTGCATTTACCACAAAAAGAAACAGAATATATCAATTTGTGATCTTCAAAATCTCAAAGCATATGAATTCAAAGAAATCGAATTCAATCGATCGAATTGACATTCTCAAATACTGAAAGTCAACTATTTTTAAATTTTTTAATTTTTATTGGGAATTTCCTTATTAAGCATTGAGTTTGCCATAATTACAATGTATATCAATAACTACTTCTGAACTATCTATATTATACGTACTTAAAGTATCCTAAAAATAGAACAGCATATGCCATAAACGCGTTTTGGAACAAATGTGCAGAATTTATTCAAGTAAATTGATTAATTTATACGTAAAAGATCGGCCTATCACCTGAATGTTTTCCAAAAAGAAAAAAAATATATCAATTTGTGTTCTATAAAATCTCAAGGCATATGAAATCTAAGACATCGAATGCAATAGATCAAATTGACATTCTAAAATACTGAAGAGCGACTGACATAGGAAAGTCAACTAATTTTTCCCAAATGTTTATTGGGAATTTCCTTATGAAGCATTGAGTTTGATATACTTACAATGTATTTCAATAACTATTTCTGAACTATCAACAATAACAACATTTAATTTAAGTCAATTTTATTTTATACTATCTCTTTCAGGAGACAACTGTACCCTCTCTTTATTCTTTATTTTCATCTGAATCGTTTTTGTGATTTCCTTTAGGATTGTTTTAATTCTAAGGGTTTTTGTCGTGTCATTTAGTAAACATTTTGACTTTTTCTGTATCTCCAAAACAGGTATGCATTAGAAACAACTATACGATTTTAATATAAAACGAAAGGATTGCATTTGTCCCCAAAAGACCAAGATCAGTGTTTACCCTTCTGAAACATTTATTTTACCACTATGTGGATTTTGTATTGCTCATTCTTTACTTATTTGGGTGTGTTTTCCTTTTCGACTATGTTTTAAATTGGCAACTAATTCGTCTAACGAGTTACTTTATTAAGCCATTGGCATGTTCTGTAATTTCTGTTCGTAGTAACTGATGGATTGCTAACTTCGTATTTCAACATGTTATCATAAATATTTATAGGATTTTATTAAGATCATAAAGAGGCTACACTCTTTTATTCTTCTCTCATTTTAATCCATTGATCATTTATGAAAATCATAGATGAGATTTCTAAAACTTTCAAAGTTAACTTTCCCATTAGTGTAAAGAAAATAAAACTACTAATTTTGGCATTGTATAAGGTCATGTGGTTTTCAGACTGTTTATAACGTCTTTATATATACACTAGATCATTTAAAATGGAATGATTGATACTTTAGGTTTTTATAACAAGATTTATTTAATTGGTTTTGAACTGGCTTTCAGTAACTGAACGTACTCTTATGATGCATTTTAGTATCAACCATTTCAATTGCAACTGATATTTACAATCTGTTCTTTTTTGTGCTATTACACCACTTCCCCAGGTTAGGGAAGGTATGAGTACTAACAAACATGTTGAACCCCGCCACATTCCTTATGTGCCTATCCCAAGCCAGGAGCTTTTATTTAAGTGTTTTTCGTTTGTTCATGTTTGTAATATTTGTTATGCCCCACCTACAATAGTAGAGGGGCATTATGTTTTCTGGTCTGTGCGTCCTTCCGTCTGTGCTTCCTTCCGTCTGTTCGTCTGTCCGTCCGTCCGTTCGTCCCACTTCAGGTTAAAGTTTTTGGTCAAGGTAGTTTTTGATGAAGCTGACTTCCAATCAACTTGAAACTTAGTACACATGTTCCTTATGATATGATCTTACTTATTTGAAAACGAAATTAGACTTTTGACACCATTTTCATGGTCCACTGAACATAGAAATTAAAAGTGTGAGTTTCAGGTTAAAGTTTTTGGTCAAGGTAGTTTTTGATGAAGCTCTGAAGTCCAATCAACTTGAAACTTAGTACACATGTTTCTTATGATATGATCTTTCTTATTTTAAAACAAAATTAGACTTTTGACACCATTTTCATGGTCCACTGAACATAGAAATTAAAAGAGTGAGTTTCAGGTTAAAGTTTTAGGTCAAGGTAGTTTTTGATGAAGTTAAAGTCCAATCAACTTGAAACTTAGTACACATGTTCCTTATTAGTTGATCTTTTTACTTTTAAGGCCAAATTAGATTTTTTACCCAATTTCACGTTCCATTGAACATGGAAAATGATGATGCAAGTGGGGCATCCGTGTACTTTGGACACATTCTTGTTTTTGTTATAAAATAGGTCATTTGTTTTCTCAATTGATTTATTTCATATTTTTCATGTCGGAGTATTTAAAAGCCTCCTTCACGATATGGGGTTTTTCCATTGCTAGACATTACGGTTTTCTATAAATGATTATATTCACTTCATTTCAACTTTTGTAAATAGTTGTCTCATTGTTACTGAACAGATAATATAGACACAATATATTATACGACTGTGGTTTCAAAATTAATACTAATCAATATGGTTAACGACGAACAATTTTTGTCAATTTTGTCATAAATAGTTTTTAGGCTCTTTTGTTTCCGCATTGTAAGTTTTTTGTACTGAAAATGCGGAAGTATAATTTGAAAAAAAAACCGATTGTATTCCTCTACATGTGTCACATGTTTTACTAAATTGTTAAACTCTAACCTAAATATGGACTTGTAACTTAGACCAGATTTTCGCTCTATTATGTAAATTTATCATTATATACTAGAGATGTATAAAACCAATTGGATAATTTTAGCTTCATATTGATAATTATCTGTGGTATGTGACTTTTTCGTAAGAATACTATTTAGCATATTTTAGTCTTAAACATTGTGGTTTTGAAATGTAATGCAGACAATCTTATCAAATTCATATTCTAAATATTTTTATATATTCGACAGTTCCCTTTACGATGAACTTCTGAAGCAAATAATATACATTTCTAGATTTAACATAGGGATATTGTAAAATTGAAACATGTATTTGATATGCAGAATATTGATAGGTATTTTATCATAATTAATCGTCATGGTGTAAGTTTATGATATTATATGTATACAATGTGTACATACAATATTCAAATGGTATTTTTTGCAAAAGTAATATAACACCTATGAATAACAAATTCAGTGCAATATTTAAAAACATCATATATTTTAAATGTTTGATTTGTTTGCATGTAATCCAATGTGTTCATATGAGCTTATTGAGGCATTCAAGTGTGTTTTAAAGAATATAATAATATTTACCAACTCAATAAGGATTAATAAACTTACAATTGAAAGTTTTAGTATGAGCAGCACGATGGGTGCCACATGATGAACAGTATCTTCTGCTTACCTTACGGTAGTGCCTGAGATCACCCCTAGTTTTTAGTTTGGTTTGTGTTGCTTATACTTTTGTTTTCTTTGTTGTGACTTGTGTGCTTTTACTTGTTTGTCTTTTCTTTTTTAGCCATGGTGTCGTCAGTTTATTTTTTATCTATGAGTTTGAATGTCTCTCTGGTATATTTCGTCCCTCTTTTAGTCATCTTTTGGAAAATGATGTGCAACTGTGCTGTTTTTCTGATTTTTATAGAATTTTGTATCCAGTTAGATCTTGTTGAGTTGCAATTGGGTAAATTTAGGACCAAACATAAGACATATTATCTTAGGAGACTTTCGATAACCTGCACAGGTGTCCTATGATGATATTTATGCTTTCGATAACCTCATTAACCACATTAAGGTCCGAGAGGTGTTATAGTACCTCTCAAGACTAGTCCTAGCACCAAGAGAGCTCCATTGACATAGATCTAGTTCAATAAATGGTTAGTTTGTAGGTAAACTTCAAAAAGACAAAATGAACGCAAATAGTGCTACACATCTCTGAAACTTATAAACTATCTCATTGATACATATCTTGTATCTCTTTTTATTCAAGGTTATGCAACTCTGAACTTAATTATCATATATATTATTAGAATTATTAGTAAAAAAAAGTCCTGCAGTCGTGAAGATAGAATGTAGGATTGTAAGAAGAACTTTTGTATTGTCCTTGTAGTATGAACAACAAGGACTGGACTGTGGATCTTATTTAGTGGTTTTGGTAAAATGTCTGATAAGTTTAATGTCTTGAAACAACCACCAATTAGGTCCTTAGATTTCACTGGGTTTCAATAATAAGAGTGATACACTGAGTCAAGTCCCATAAGATATTTTTTTGATAAAAATGGAATACGAATAAAAAAGTTTTAGATGAACCATTAATTGTTTAATCAACTGGCACTCTCTACTTTCAGACATATTTTCAGAGGTGAAAAACAAATTAAGATACGATGTTATTCTACATTCTTATCTTAAACCTGGAACTATCAGTTGGATTTACTGTATTATCTTCAGATACTTTTGTCGAGAACAGCAATAACACAGAACATTTTAGAACTGAATGCAAAGTAATAAAGACGGAAAAAGAAGTGTTTGTTGACTGTTCAGGCAGAAACTTAACCTATGTTCCATCCTTTCCTAAGTTTACAACATCTTTGGATCTTTCAAATAATGCTATCGTGGAAATTTTAAATTCGTCGGTCTTCAATGGAATGTCATTATTGCAAAGAATAGATTTGTCAGACAATCCCTTAGAAAAAATAGCCGTTCAAATTTTCAGTGGACTGCAAAATCTTACCGAACTTATCATTCGAAATTCAATGCTTCATAAACAAGATAGATCTCTGATAATTGACGATTTAATTGCAGATTTAGGAAAACTTAGATATTTCAGTTTTACATTCAAGTTGCCAATTTCTATAAGTTTCACCCCAGTTATTTGTGAACTTCTTTATCGTACTCAGCCATTTAGTAAAATAAACAAACTTCATTCAGTTGAAAAACTAGAAATTGATTCAGCCTTGTTGAAATTTGAAACTAATGCAGCTTCAACGGTCATTTTCAATACCACATCACTTCACGTTATAAATGGATTTGTATGCTTCTACGATGTACTCAACAAAAAAATGTTTGACTATTTTCCTTTTCTCAAAGAACTTATCATACAATGTCCATTTTTTGTGAAATTCATTAACGACGATTTTGTATCTGCTCAGTTTCTTTTGCGTGAATTTTCTATTTATGGTGCCAATTTACCACACCCATTAGAAGTTGATATGATATACAATGTAACAAAGTCTGTTTCTAGAGCATACGATCTGTCGAGTTTAACGATTAACGGTATCTCAAATCACAATCGACAGGAATTCGTCTGTGGTTACCACTTCTATAATCTCACAGCTTTGCATTCATTAACAACTTTAAATCTTGAAGCAAATTCTCTTTTTTTGCAATATCCTCACTTTCTTCCGTGCGACCAATTCCCGTCTTCACTTACATATATGAATATCGACGACAATTGCATAGACTCTATCAATATTAATATAAATATTCTTCAAAATAACAAGCAATTAGAAATTATATCCGCCAAAAGACAAAACAATTGTGCTTTTGTACGCATACCTGTCAGGGTAGCACACAATACACGCAATATTTATCAAGAAAAACGAGTGTATAGTTTAAAAGAGATGGTTTTAACAAATTCAATAGACAAACTAGATTTTGGCGAGGAAAATGACTTCTATCCGAATCTAACGTATGTAGACTTATCTCTTAATAGCAATACGATGAATAATATAATACCTAGAATCTTTTGTTCCCGCCGTCCCCATCTAAGGTATCTAAATATTTCTAACAGTAAGATATCTTACATAGAAAAATCATCTTTTTCGAACTGCAGTCATCTAGAATTGTTAGATCTATCATCAAACAGTATCGGAAACGTTGGTTGTGACTTGGCTGATAGGTTTATTTCGCTTATTTCGTTGACATATTTCAGTCTAAAAAGAAATAGCATTAAATGTATTAAACAAGACTTACTCAACTCAATGATGAAGATAAAAATATTTGATATAAGTCATAATCTTTTACAAACTGTCAATATTTCCATCCAGCACACACAAGATCTTCAGTTTTTAAACTTTTCACACAATCGAATACAAAAATTATCGGAAAATAACATGCACGACTTGGATGCAGTTGCGTCGTCAAGGGAGATTAAAATAGATCTCAATGGGAATACAATGTTATGTACATGTGAAACGCTTCATTTTTTGCAATGGATGACAGAAACAAATGTAATCTTACTCAATATTGATAATTACGAATGCTCCTATGGAAATGGAACTGTTACAACCTTACACCAGCTGTCATTTATTGTAAAACATTTACAGTTACAATGTAGTTCAGAAACGGTTCTGATTGCAAGCGTCAGTGTGTTAATTGTTTGTAGCTTGACAGTTATTGGATTGGCAATATTATATCGGTACCGATGGAGAATCCGATACTTGTTCTATAAACGAAAATTCAAAGCAGCATATACGACGACGGATCAAGGATATGAACAAATGTTTGAGTATGATGTGTTTATCTCATACTCGTCTGACGATTATGAAATAGCTAGGCATAGTACAATGGAAGAGCTAGAATCAAAACGAGGTTTAAGAGCCTGCATCCACGAAAGAGACTTTCAACCAGGAGAATACATTGCACAAAATATTTCAAGAGCGATAAATAGTAGCAGAAGAACTATTCTTTTTGTTTCAAATAATTTCCTAGGAAGTGAATGGTGTCAGTATGAGTTGAATATTGCCTTGATGGAAGAAATGAATAGTGAACGAAAGGTTGTAATGGCGGTTATGATAGACGATATCCCGAACAAATCTTTGCCAGTTGACCTGCGGCATATTATCCATGCTTACACTTACTTGGAATACCCTAAAAATACGACAGATTCAAATTTAAACGTGTTCTGGAACAAGTGTGCAGAATTTATAAAGGAAGGATGATTTTGTTTCCATCTTTAATGTTTTACTGTTCTATAAGTTCTGATCACACTTGGATTTGAACATAAATTAGTTTATGATACTGCCTTTTAATAAAAATCATTTTAATATTCTTACGATTTAGTTCATCCGTCATGCCGACCGATTTTGTCGATTGATTGAAAGTCGATTAGCGAATAGCAAATTTCCTTTATTCTGTTCATGGTTTTTCCATACAAATTTAAAAAAAAATAATTAAACATTTAAAAATAATTTGTAAACGCCGTGAGTTTAAAGACATATCTTTTATTCTGGTTTAAATGATAAATTCACAATCGACACAGTTTTTATTTATACGGTCTCACTATTTATAAAGGTAATTTTTTTGACGTTCAGGATGTACTTAGGTGGGGTTTTTGAATTTGTGTCAGATGTTCGGACTCCTTAGTTTTTCCCCTGCTATACAAGGTTAATATTTTGCCCCATAACACCCATTTATCTTTTCATTTCAGACCTAATAACTCATAAAAGGTCATTTAAAAAATTTTAAGCAGATTCTAGATTTCTTTTCTTTTGATTTGCAACCAAAGTAATATCAATGCAATAATAAGGTTAAAGTCTTTTCCCTCCATCTTTTAAAAATCACTTACTATGTATTTCAAAAAGGAACTAAATCACCTATCAATATTTTTAGCTTATTTTGAACTTAGCTTATGCTCTTCTGACTTAAAGGAGCAATTGCTACGAGATATGAAAAAAAAAATAGAATATGATTTCGTTTGGTTCATTATGATTAATAAAAAAGAAATTATGAAATAATAATTCGTTTTTAGCAAATAATTTGGTTCAATTTTGTCAAAATAAGCATTGAAATATCGCTTGAAAGCCTTATTTATGTAAACTTCAATTGAAACCATTAACTAGAGATTGGTAACGCATGCATAAGTCGTGTTCAGTCATTTAAAGGAAATAATGTCAACATTGAAAGCGAAACAAAGGTGAACCACTTTGTTGATTGATATGATCCAAAAAAACAGCCATTCTTATATAGGTAAAAGCGTTAATTAACTTATTTTTTTTTTAAACCTATACCATGAAATCTAACAGACTATTAAAAATCTTAATTAGACGAGGGTGTAATCTATTTATATTTATGTTTATGTTTATATCGGGTTATGTGGTCGTCGTTTGTATTCGGAGGACATCTCGATTGTTAATTAGATGGCGTCTGCACTAAAATACACATGAAAATCTAAAATATATTATCGAGTACATGCTTTGTTAATTGTTCATTTCAGTCTTTTTACTATTTTGTGTGTTTTTGGCATCGTGAAAAGTAAAGCCGACTTTAAACTATACAAATTTTTTGCAATACTCATTTATGAAAACGTCAAATGGTCGAAATCATCAGTCCACTGATAACAGACGGTCCTAACTACACAATAATTTTGGCCAACTAAATTAGACTCAACTGAAATATGCATTTTGCCGTGCAGACAGACTAGAAAAGCCAAGTTACTGATTGACTTGGTTCCCAATTACACTATTCTTCGGCAATTAAAAAACCAGCCGATCTTAAAGCATAACGTACAGGTAAGCTACAGAAATTAGCCTTACTAATTTCACTTGCCCCGCCTATACCATCATCAAGATACATTATAATCTGCAATCCTTAATCACTTAAATATTTTACAATGCATCTAACAACCTTGGTAAATATATATCCTGCTGTACTTAAACCAAAAGGTATATACATTAAAAACGTAGTATTTTGTTACTTTTTCATGTTCATGAAACCAACGAAACCTAAGTACGTTTTGTGATCTTCAAATATTTCAATATGATGATTGTTGATCGAAGATCGTATGTAAATAGATAGTCCCCCTTTTCGAACATTTGACTAGCTTCAACAGCATCTTCGTATTTGAACCTTAATTTGTGTAAGCAGGAGTTGATATGCATGCAGTCAAGAACAAGTCTGAATTTTTCTGTATTCCTCGCAACTGTGAGAGGATTGACTACTTTAGGTAACTCGGGTACTTGAGATAAACAACCCCGACTAATTAACTTAGTGATCTCGGATTCAACAAACTCCGCATTATCAAATGCTGTCTTATTGTTCTTTAAACTACAGCTTTTAGGTTCTGTATAAAACGGAATTCTGTAACCATCTCTAATAATACTAAGAATATAGTCGTTTGCATTAATACTTTGCCAATAAGTGTACGCGTTGCGTAACCTGTTTACCGGTGAATCGTTAGAGTTCACCTTTGTAACTATACTTTTAAATCTGTTATCAAGCTTGACGAATTGTAAATGCGTATCTTTTGCAATTGTGCTTTTGTCAAAACTATCAAAATTTTCAACAGTTTTATCAAAACTATTTACATTTTGACTTATCTTGTCAATCTTGTTTCTTTGCATTGATGCACCAAAAGCACCAGTTTGATGATCGACCATCCAGTGTCCGGGAATACCGCGCTCATAACATTTCCCTGGGCGTTGAACTGGAACATTATTTCTAGGTGCGTTTGAATTAAATCTCGACGATTGAGAGGTACTGTAAGGGGTTTATCTATGCTGTTTACACTGTTTCTCGTTATTGATATTACTTGCAGCTTTGTTTTCGGCTCTGATGATTCGCTTTTAATCTTCAGAGTCGTCGGCCAGACTATGAGTTTCATATTCTGTCACTGTTTTCCAGCCACTCTCGGATTGGTTCTGCCAATTTAAGTAATTTTTGTCTATGACGTAATATATCCAAACCTTCACTGATACTTTGTGTTGCCATTTGGGTCTGTTCGTTTTGCTCCGGATCTTCCCTCAGAAAACATCTAGCCTCCTTCATCTTGTTGGCAACGCTGGAATTAACTTTAAATTGTTCTTCATTCCCCTTTCTCTTGAACACGTAATTGTCCGAATTCATCTCTCATTGTGTTTCTGACAATTGTCGTTGATCTTCGTTCGTCGACTTTTGGAAAGCGTCAAAACTGCTTTTGATAATCCTGTCCATGTGATGTACAATATCATTCTGTGCGGTTGAAACAGCCTCTTGCACACGTTGTTTAATCAAAGAATCTACCTGTACCGGCTCCAACAGTTTAACTGTACGATGTCTACGGCTAGAATGACCACCTAGACAATTTGTTCACGAACCCGCGAAAAACAAATTAACATAACAAAACATTAAGTCACCTGACCTATCAAATCATACATCATTGACCCACATAAAGTATTATAGAAACTTTGAGACAGTATTTTTCCGCTATTTTGCGAAACGCTGAAAAATGTATTTATAGCCATTCAAAGTTAAGACTTACACAATGTTGTGTTTAAGTAAAAACTAAAGTAGAAAGCAAAAGACTTAAAGTAGCAAAAGTGACCAGCGAGACAAGCTATGAAAATAAGTGAAATATCAGAAATCATCATTTTTTCAATAATGTTTGTTTACCAAACCTAGTTTTTTTTTTCTCACAAAGTATCTTTATTCTTGTCTCTGAATCATAAATGTTAACATATTTTTTCATGTGTGCATATAACCTTAAAACTTATGGATAGACCCTTATTAATTTGAATAAAATTAATACTGGTCTTCTTTACATTAAGCATATTCTTGTTGCACAAATGGGTGAGCAACACAGGCTCTTTAATGACTCTAGTTTGACTATCGCGCTTTTCATTATTGGTAAGTTTTCTGTGACAATGGAACCGTCGAACGAATGTTAAAATTGGAAGATCTGCTTACTACCCAAACCAGACAGATAGAAGAATTGACAAACCTTATTGCGACTCAAAGTGAAACAATATCACAACTTCAAGGTGACATCGAAAAAATAAATAGAAGAACCAAGGCAAATGAAAGGGATACCTCAATTTTGAAGTCATTACTGATTCGAGCGTCTAGGAAACCATCCACTACAGAAGATATTGATCGGCAAATAATTCATAACGACTTTAAAGATACTCAAGCAGATAAAGAGGAAACTGTTATTGTTACATCTGGAAATACAGGTACTGATTTCAGTGATATCATATCATATGTCAGTGATAAAGTCGTAGATGTTTTAATGACATATTCAATCGGGTATTTAGAAGGCTTTTCTCACCGACCATGTGTGAAATTAAATACTAATAATTTTTTGTAAAAGATTATATAATCTGTTCATACCAATCATGCCAATGTTGAATGCTCTGCTAGAAATAAAAATACTGTAACCAGTTTTTACGAGACTATTTTTAGAGGAAGCAATTATGACAACTTTCAGATTACCTCGTCAAAATCATCGTTAGTCGTTGTTCAATGTTTTTTCAAGGCAGTCACTTCAATAGATTTCTTTTGAAATCGTTCATTTCTTTCTAAATGAGGTACTTTCACAGCCAGTATTTTTAGCTAGGAGAATTGTTTGTTGTGAGTTAATAATTTAAAACGAGCAAAACCTTTGAGTTTGAAGTTTTCCTATGATCATGATTATAAAGTGATAAAAATTTCAAACTTTGATATACAAGTTTATAGATAACTAGGACTTCTTTGATATGCAGGGAGAATTTGTGTGGTTAAATTTTTATTTTTTTTTATGATTAAATTCGAAAATTTACAGACAATTGTGTTGTTAAAACTTTCTTCTGGTCATTGAAGAATATCAATAGGGATACTATAAAAAAATATCTCAGTAAAGAAATGTGTTGGTAGACATATACAACCAATAGTTCACATGCTAATCACTGTAAGAAAAACACACTTTATTCTACTGACAACATCGGAATCAAAAACAATTGTTGAATTGTCCAAAAAGATTTTCTTTTCTAAATAAGCATCACCAGTTAATATTCATACAAAATCATCTGGTAAAAATGAATCAAAAAAGACTTCCGAGTGCAATATTCATTACGATTTCTTTATTTGTACTTAATGATTCTATTAATCTGCTTTCGTAACAAAATTTCTTGGAAGGAGAAGGCAAATTGACGAGGAATTTACGATTTAAGGTCTCATGTAACAATATAACTATAATGATTCTAGGTTATCCTATAATTTTCACAGTTGCAATACATGTGAGTGAACAATGATTAAACAGTATGTTATACTTGAACTGATTGTGTGCTTACTTTTAGTTTACTTTATATTTTAGGAAATAAGGAAAAGAGAATCCTGCCTCATTTACCAGTTATTGTACCCATAGTGTTTTACGCCTATTTGACAACTCCCGAGAAAAGCCCTGGGAGACATCACACGATGTATATTTGATCACGTGGTTACAAATGTTGGCAATGGCTATAACAAACATGCAGGTGATTTTATAGTTCGATTTTCCGGCGTGTATGCCATGTCTTTTATTGTCATCAGTGAATACCGTTAATGTATTTTATACAGAACTTGTTGTAAATGGAAATCGTGTTATTCTTTCAAAGGCTTGTATTGACCTAGATATATCGTCTACAAACACCGTTGTTCTTTCACTGGCACAAGGAGATACATGCTTTGTAAAAACAAATCAAGCCTTTCATTCAGCAGGGACACTTTTATCTGTTGACTATGACAGGTCGTCATTCTCAGGCTGGAAAATATCGGAATAATTGGTCAATAAAGTTCAGTATCAAATTGTATTTCGATGTTGCTCAATATTTTTAAGTATGCGAGGCTAATTTTCCTTTTTTGCTTCATGGTATTTTGTAAGATTTTCAATTTTAAATCCTTTCGTAATTATTTGTTAAACAAACGGAAGTTTATAAGGTTAACAGTAAAAAAAGTTAAAAAAAAAAATAATCTAAAAATAGATCAAAATGCCTGTCTTCCCTTATACCAAAAAGGATATTCAAACTCATCAGTCGAACATAAACTGACAACGCCATGGCAAAATACGAAAAAGATCACTAGACAAACGGCAATATACAAAACTAAAAATAGGTTTGAACAAAGAGGATCTAGAAGGGTTATCAGATTTTGCCCAACATGTGGCACCCGACGTGTTTCTTATGTAAGTAAAAACCCGGCGAAAAGAGTGCAGGATTTTGGTAACGAGGATTGGAACAAATCTGTCGTTATCTACGAAACAAATATTCCATACGGGTCAACCAAGTTTTTTTAAAAGGATGATTTCATTTTCATATCTTGAAACTGGTTTAATAACGTCCTTGTGAACTTCAACCCTCTATCAAGGAAATCATGATAGAAAACACAAACATTGGACTATCGTTTCAACTAGGAGATGTTTTCACCACCAACAAAAATCTCATAGAGAGCATATCTGTCGAGAGCGGAATAAGCGACCACGAGGCAGTAATTGTGGACATCAAAACTAAAGTTAAACTAACGAAAAAGAAACCACGCAAAACATTCTTATACTCCAAAGGGAATATACCAGATATAAAGACCAGACTGAAGGATGAATTTCCTGAATACATCAAGAAGACAAATGATCAATCTATAGAAATTTGTTGGGAAACATTTAAGACCCTACTTACATCACTCATGGACGAGCATATACCACAGAAAACATGCACCAGTAGATGGAACATCCCCTGGCTCACGAGAGATATTAAGAGAGCAATACGTAAGAAACAACGACTATATAACAGAGCTAAAAAGACCAAAAAAGATAAAGACTGGGTAAAATCCAAAAATATTAGAAGAAACATAAAAAACCTACTAGAAGTTGAACACAAAAATTACTTGTCCAATTTATTAGAAATTAAGGATGAAACCAATACTGAGTCGCCTAAGCAGGGAATCACCAAGCAGTTTTGGAGATATGTAAAGTCAAGAAAACAGGAGAGTAGTGGTGTATCAACACTCAATGTAGATGGACAAATTAAGGAACACAATACATCCAAAGCAGAAGCACTTAACAACCAATTCCAGTCTGTTTTTACAGAGGAAGACATGGCTTCTTTTCCAAACATGGGACCAAGTACCATCAATAAGATTAACGACATCAAAATTGAAGAAAAGGGAATAGCAAAACTACTAAAACAACTAAATATCAATAAAGCTAGTGGTCCAGATAAAATATCTTGCAGAATATTAAAGGAAACAGCTGATGAAATATCACCTTATCTGAAACATATATTTGAAAGATCGTTATGTCTAAAACAAGTCCATCACGATTGGACAACTGCAAACATAACAGCACTTTTCAAGAAAGGAGATAGATCAAAACCAGTAAATTATAGACCGGTATCGCTTACATCAGTACCGTGTAAAGTAATGGAGCACATAATCTTTTAACACATCATGGAACACTTAGAATGTTATAAGATCCTTGCAGACTTCCAACATGGATTTCGGCAAAAGAGATCATGTGAAACACAGCTTATTATTACAGTTGAAGAAATAAGCAGGTATTTAGATTCCAAACAACAAACTGACTTATTGATACTCGACTTCAGTAAAGCCTTTGACACCGTACCCCACATCAGACTCCTCCATAAACTAGACCACTATGGAGTCAGAGGAGACATCCACGGGTGGCTGAAGTCTTGGTTAACAACTAGACAGCAGAAAGTACTAGTAGACGGCGATGAATCATCATCTGTAAATGTAAAATCTGGTGTACCACAGGGCACAGTGCTTGGGCCGTTAATGTTCCTCTTGTATATCAACGACATAGGTATTGACATTAAATCATCAATTAGATTATTTGCAGATGATAGCCTAATCTACGTAGCTGTTCAATCAATGAGCCATTGTCTTCAACTCCAGCAGGACCTGACCACTGTAGTTAACTGGACTAAAAAATGGCAAATGATTTTTAATCCAACGAAATGTTTTGTATTACGTATAACAACAGGACGACAACCAATAATCTACCTATATGAAATGGAGGGACACATCCTTGGAACAGTCAACCACAATCCGTACCTAGGAGTGGAGCTATCTAGCACTTTATCATGGAATGACCACATCGGAAATATCACTACAAATGTAAATAAAACTTTAGGCTTTATACGGCGGAATCTTAGTAAATGCCCAATGAATATAAAGCGTCAGGCATACATAACACTTGTACGACCAACACTAGAATATGCTAGCAGTGTCTGGGACCCGCATCTCCAAAAACACATACAACAGCTAGAAATGGTCCAAAGGAGAGCAGCCAGATTCCTCAGGCATGAGTATTCTCGAGACCCGGGCATAGTAACATCTTTATTAGAGGACCTTAAACTACCACAATTACAGGAGAGACGAAAAACATCACGTTTACTCCTGTTTCACAAAGTAATCCACCAACTTATTACTATTCCGATTCCAGAATACTTCATGACACCAGCAAGAATGACACGTCAGTTCCATCAACGACGATTTGTCAGATTAGGATCAAGTTCTGAACAAAGAAAACATAGCTTCTTCGTAAGAACCATCACAAACTGGAATGAACTACCGCCTAGCTTATTGGACATTGATGACTATGAGGCATTCAAAACCAACCTCATAGCACACAGATATCCGTAAATCAGCACACACATGTTTTTATCTGCACTGGCACCTGTACATATAATTTTAAAAGAGCACATTTTGGATGACACAACTTTAATTTAAATACATTCGTGTGATGAGTCAACCGACTCTTTACGGATTACCCATGTAGATGTAGATGTAGATGTTTATTTAATATGCAGGCGCTACATATAAATTGAAAATTCGCAATAAGGAAGCTTATATGATCTCTTTTGACGTAAAATTTTGTTCTCAACCTACCCTCATTGTCATTTCTACATGAAAGTCAAGGAATGAGACAGCCTTTACATTACTTGTTGTATCCTTTATTTCACGTTCTATTGCATAGATGCGTTCAACATAGTCACTGAACTTTGAATTATTTTATTTACTAGTATATATCGGAAGTGAAGTTAAAGACTAATTCCAGCCTCTTTTCGTTCTTCTCAAGAAGCACCTGTATGAAGTCAGCCTCATCTGATATATGAACAAGTCAAAATTCATAAATACAACACGGAGCAAAAAAGCTCATCTCATTGCAAATTTAAGACGGCCCATTAAATCAGTTTCAGTGTGGTTTTTACTTTTGAAAACTTACAATTACGGTACATTGTAAAGTGAAGAACAATGAAGTAAACTCAATATTATAAATCTGGAAAAGAAATCAAACATTTACTGTCAAAATTTTGTCCGACAATCACAATAAAACGTGCCAAAACAAACAAACACTTAGAATTGAATATGCTTTTGGAATTATCACTTGATTATTTGTAAGTGACATACGGATGATACCAAAGGAATGGTCACACTCATAAGGGGATATGAAATAAAAATGCCGTTAAAAAAACATTGACTAGAATTTATTTTTAAACAATGTGAACACATGCTTAAAATGCAAAATGTTTTTTTAAAATGTATAAGTAATTACAAAATAACAATGATTAAGCGTATACTTGATATAATTGAAAAACCTTAAAGAAAATCATCATTATACCAGAATACACTATATAACTTGAGTTATATAAGTAAAAATATTATAGACGACGAGATAATAATCTAGATGTGGAACAATATCTTTACACTATAGAAAAAAGTAAATAACAAAAATATCGAACTCCGTGAAAAATTCAAAACGGAAAGTCCGTAATCAAATGTTAAAATCAAAAGCTTTAACACATCAAACGAATGGATAAAACAATTGTCATATTTCTGACTTGATACAGACTATTTTGTTTTTAATTTTCATTTTGTATTGAAATCTGTACATTTGTTAGTAAAGGATTTGGTACAGACATGTAGTAGATAATATGAAACCAAAGCTACTGTTTTTTCTTCCATATTGACATATTCTTTGTTCTGTGTTACTTCATGTGACGTACTTTTCCTGTATGCTCTTAATCATGCTAATTGGTTAAACATGCCGAATATCCCTCTAACTCTCGTAACGTTTTTTTGTTTGTATGGAGAACAAACATTAGCGAGTTAAACATGATGATGGTTAAACAGCAAATTTCTTTTTTATACCATTACATTTAAAACATCATCATAAGCAAATTATCTTCCTAAATCAAATGTCTGTAGGGGAAGTGTTTACTTTAAGTGATGGATGAACATCTGAACACTAAAACTGTAACTTATCTGTTTGTATCAACTTTTGTGATGATAATGTCCTTTATCAGTCAGAGTGATAGTGATAAAAAAAAAGTTGATATAAATAATCCGAACTCCGAAGATAATTCATAACGGAAAGTCACTAATCAAACGGCAAAATTATAAGTCAAAACACATCAGACGAATGGTAACCAACTGTTATATTCTTGACTTGGTACAGGCATTTTCTTATGTAGAAAATAGTATTAAACCTGGTTTTTAGCTAGGTAAACCTTTCACTTTTATGAATGTTGCATATAATCCATTATATAGAATGAGCAGTGCATGCTTGGATGTTTATTGTTGATGACATTCTACCAACTCTTGAGTCTAAGAAGATTAATAAATCACATTGTTCCTGTGAGAAATGTGAATTTGGGGTATTTTTGTGACTTTTGGTTCATATAAATTCTCTCAGTGTTGATTATTTTACAACGATTGCAAAGTTTAAACACTTTTGTATACAACGGGAGATAACACAGATAATTTTGTTGATCAATGTAAAATTTCTACTTAAAATGTCATGAATAAGTCAAGAAAAGAAGTACGGCAGCTTATTTCATCCCTTTTTTATGAGTATTTGATCGGGGCGCGTATAGTATCGTTTAGGTTTATTTTCGAGTCATATAAATAAAATCGGCATAGATACAAAATAACAAATGTGTACGCCAAACACGCGTTTCGTCCAATTTAAAGAGCAAAGAGCACTCCTTTTTGAATTTTGGTCCTCAATGCTCTTCAACTTCGTACTTTATTTGGCCTTTTTAACTTTTTGAATTCGAGCGTCACTGATGAGTCTTTTGTAGACGAAACGCGCGTCTGGCGTATATACAAAATTTAGTCCTGGTATCTATGATGAGTTTATTTACAATCACTGGGTCGATGCCACTGCTGGTGGAGATTTATTTCCCCGAGGGTATCACCAGCCCAGTAGTCAGCCCTTTTTGTGCTGACATGAATTATCATTGATATGTTTATATTTATAAATTAACTATTTACAAAATTTACAATTTTTGAAATACTAAGGCTTTTCTACCTCAGGCATAGATTACCTTAGCTGGATTTGGCAAAACTTTTAGGAATTTTGGTCCTCAATGCTCTTCAACTTCGTACCTTATTTGGCCTTTTTACCTTTTTGGATTCGAGCGTCACTGATAAGTCTTTTGTAGACGAAACGCGCGTCTGGCGTATATACAAAATTTAGTCCTGGTATCTATGATGAGTTTATTCCTAATTCCGCAAGGTTTCGCCGAAAAACAAAAAGATTATGTTATCTTTTCCTGGGGTAGAAATTCTTAAGTTTTTCGAAAAAAAATCGGAATTTTATAAATGGGCGTTTCTTTATTATAATTCAAGCAATATTTTTGAATTCTCATATGCCTGTACTCACATGGTAGTAAATAGGATGACAAGATCCTTGTTTTAAGTTTGGAAATTATACGATATAAAGTATACATTTTGACAAGTATGAAAGAACTGTCTCAACTTTTGAATTGTATTCCCGTACTACTTTAACATCCCTAAAATATAATAGGAATGCCTAGGCCCCTTGCTCATATGCATCTTTTGGATTCGAGCGTCACTGATGAGTCTTTTGTAGACGAAACGCGCGTCTGGCGTATATACTAAATTTAGTCCTGGTATCTATGATGAGTTTATTGTAAAGGTTAGATATTTTGGAATTATGAAATTGATGAATAGGTCATTCAACAGACATTAGGATTTTTTTTCAGTATATTTTTTGTAGTCAGTTAGGTTCTTGAGAAATACAATTTGTGTCTTCATAAAACCTAATGATATATGCATAACGTACAAATACTGAAACTATAATTTTGAGATTTAAAACATTCAATTCAACCTTTAGATTTTTGAAAACCCACACTGGAATCACTACACCATATTTTTTTAAAAATTAAGATATATCATAGTTCATGTTATCTACCCCTTTGCTAGTCCAAAAAACAAATTCTTATTTCCAAAATGAAAAACAAAATAATAACTATTTACGATCGCATAAAACACGAACAGAAAATAGGGTAATAGTATTCACGAATCGACAGTGACTCTTAGATACATGTTTTCTTCTCACAAAAATATCTCATTTAAAGGTCAAATTTGAGCTGTCAAACACAGGTATTAATTGCGAAACTTTTCCACTTAATGTAATTTATAAACTTTTAGTCGTATGTCGATGTGCTCAGCGTGACATTTTGTTGAAATTGCTTTCGTCGCTTTAAAATATATAATCAACCAGACTTAGCGCTCAAAAGCATATATAAGATACCAAGGAAAAGTCACTGAGATAACCCACGAAAATCTTCAATTATTTATCCTTAACTTATATCAACACAATCAATTCAATTACCAAAAATGATTGAAAATTAAAGTCATCACAGTTTGAAAGCCGAATTGAGATCAATTTTAAAATTCAATATTACCTGAATTACAGGTTTTCGATTTTCTTACCCCTATATATAAAGAAGCAATTTCGACTTTTTCTTGCATCCAACATATTAGCGATTAGAATATAAATTTTAATGTACATTTTGACAAGAAAGTCAATCAGTGAGACTTAATTTGAGTGAGAAAATGCAGTTTTGACACCTAAGAGCCTTTATGGAGGTATGTAATTATACAGGGTATTGTAATTTATTTTCTTCGTGTGACTTATGACTACGGCAACTAGTTGTTGGAATTTAACAACTTAAAAAGTGTATAGAAACTTTGTAAAATAAATGATCCCAGGGTTACGTTGCTCTGCTCCATTGAAGTAGCAACTGATCAAGATAAACAAATACATCATATAGTATCATCATTCAGATTATGAATATATTTTATAACGGTCGTAAAAGCATACATGGAACTATATAAACCATTACGAATTGACGACAAAAGACTTTAAATGTGCAACAAAAGTTTTAAGTAAATAATTGATACCTATCTTCTAACTTCAGAAGAGGTAACACAAATACTTATTGTTTCCTGATTGACAAAAAAAGTATTTCATTACATACTTGAATTGGGTTTGCTGGATCTTTAAAAGACACTTTTTAGAAGTTATTTCAAACAAGAACCCAATAGATCATTATTATATAAGTAATACTGTGTATTTCATTTACGTATGGATAATGATGCATCATGTTTTTACTACTTTTTTACCATATGTTGTAGAACTCTGATGAGATAACGTAAACTTATTTCGACGTAACAAGAAATCAGTCAAGATGGAAAGGTAGGCTTATTTAATGTAGAGTTTGTGTCTTACTGTAGAAGAAATGGTTGTATATGATGAAACAGTTGATGTTACTGATAATAAATTTATAAGTAAATGAATAAAAAAAAGTAAATGGGCATTCTTAATAATTATAACATAGGTTTCTTGTGATAAGCAAATTAGGAATAACAAGATTTTTCAGAAAGTATTACTAGTAATGATTTTTCTATTTTTCACGTTTTATCTGATTTGTTGAATTATTTTCATAACATTCTTCAATAAATAAGCAGAAAACACCAGGCGTACAATAACAAAATCTTACCTCCAGGATGACTAGACTATTCCATCATGAAAGACAAAAACGACGAGAAGACAGTCTAAAATACACTATAAAGTATTTCTAAGAAGCGAACCAACATAATTTTAAATACGTATGGGATAAAAAATATATAAACATTTCGTGTATTTGTAATAAGCAACTGAACATTAGAAAAAAAAGTAAAATTCCAAAATACCAAAACTCCGAGGAAATCCGAAACGATTGCCTTCCTCTTTCTCTGGGAAACACATTATACGCGAGCAATCAAGTCACAGTGAGCTTTCGGTGTTTATATATGATACACAGATGCTGATAATGTTAGTTGTTGCATGAGTTTTTCTACTGAAGGAACTGATAAAATTGGGACTAGTTTGAGTTTTGTTTAATATTGATTTACTGTATTCGGGTTGGCATGTAATTATTTGATTTACTTGGGACACCTGCCTGGGTTTATTGTTTATTTTCAATTTCTGTTCAAATGTGTGATAGTTGTTTCTAGCTTAATGTTTTTAAATGTTAAGGTTATAATAGTAAATAAGAATATGTCAAACATAAATGGTTGTCTGTTGTTTTATGAAACCAATTTTAAATTGTAAAGCTTTATTGTGCTGATTTCATGTTATACATAGACGTTATTCACATTGTACTGCTTCACTTTAAAACGAAGAAAGCAAATACAGTATCTATATGTTTTAAATCTTCAAGCGTTTGATGTACAATAATGGACCTTTCTCACACGTTAATGTAATTTTTGATAACTGCCATCCGTACAATATGTAATAGAGACAGCTTTTCAGTTCTCTCTGGTTTTTGTTAGTTTTTTATAAACCCATTCAGATTGTATAGAAAATATTCTATATATACATATAAATCAGTGCCGTTGCTTCTATCAAATTAGGCTTTAATTAGTTTTATGCTTATTGTCTACAAATTCAAATAAAAAATAGCTCACAGGGTCTCGTTTTTTTTAATCAGTTCTTTTCAGTAAGGAAACTAGTTCCTGTCGACAATTGTGCAGATAAACAACCAGTTTATATCGCGATATAATGCATGCAATAATATGAAATAGGCATTATGTAAGAGATCAAAACATATTTTGATCAAACCTTTCAACAACCCATTGCCAACCCGTATTACTGTTTTATTTTTTTTTTGTTTATTTTGTATCTTTGATTTTTGTTGGGCTGTTTTATCGTCTGTTTCACTTCATTCAAAGACAATGGCTGCTCTTATCCATTACAATTTTGTATTTGTTCATTTCCAAAGGGTGGGGTTTGACATCTAAATTCACTATTCAGTGGAACAGCAGTATATAATATGTGTGACTCTGCATCAGGTACTATGGGTGCTGTTGTAGACTCGACACATTCTTCCCGTCCTAACTCAGAAGTACATGGATCATTTATTTCAATATTTTCTTCTGTAAATAATATTTCAGATTTTGTTTTGTTTCTTTTAAAAAGTCGATCACTTCTGTCTGGGGTGTTTGAGGATAATTTTCTTTTCCAACAAAATACAGTTGGAACTGATCCTTTTTTTAACTGTTTCCTGCTAACATCTGTGCCTACAAGAATAAACAAATAATTAACTATTAATATTAAAAAGATGACCTGATAATTTTTTTTATCTGTTTATCATACCCTATTTTCATTAATCCAGCTTACTTAACAGATTAAACAAACACATTAGAAATCATCACAGCAGGGTATGACATGTGAAAGTACATTATTTGTATAAACATTGATAATTAACAAATTATGCTACATGTAATTACAAATAAATCTTGGTATCATGAGTTAACAAAATAAAAAAAAAAGAAAATATTCAATTTACATTTCTATTGCAACAAATGTTCTCATCTTATTCTTCCCTTTATGAGATTAAATAAGAATTAAAGAAAAATATCATGAGCGTATTTTAGACTTTTTTTTTAATGAAATTTTTAAGTATTACATCTTTGGAATTTAATTTCAATATACACTTACCAAAACTTGTAATTGATGTATAGTCACTTTGCAAAAAATGATCATGGCAAACAACACTGCTTTTGCTTGGTGTCCATTCTTTATGTTTTTCTTCATAAGAGTTTCTTTTGATTGCATTTAACCATTTCTTTTTTAATTCCCCATCTTTTGGGAAAAGATGCCCACCTCTCTTAAAACATTCAGGTACACAACAACAAGTAAATGGCATTTCAATTAACAAAACTTAACACTATTTATATGTAAAGAAATATGAACACTGTAATTCTATACAGGATATAGATAAGAGATGCTGTGTGTGTAGGACCTGAACTACAGCACTGCCACCTGGGTTATCATTAAAGGGGAATACTTGACCAATGTCCCTCATTGCATGTAAAAATTACCAGATAGACCTGATTTGTTATTGTAAACTTAACAATCTGATAGATATTTGGTCATTGATTGATGGAGAGTTTAGATAATGAACAGGTGTTTGAATACCCGGTAATACAAAACACAATTTATTTTACCTGCAAACAGAGATAAACGTGCCGCATTTGGCTACAAGTTATCGAAATTTTCAGGTTTAAATGATCGTCAACTCCGTTGTTTGTTAAAACTTCCAACTACATTTTGTATTTTGATTCGAGCATCATTGATGAGTCTTGTATAGCCAAAACTGAAACGCGCGTCTGGTGTACCAAATTATAGGCATGTGTCTTTTGTAAGTTTTAAAAGCCGCTTTCTACGTCAGTAAAATATCATGAAGCTCCGTTTTAATTCGCGGAAGGACGGTGGAATGCAAGGAGCGAAATATAAAAATGCAGTTATTTATAAATAGGAATTTACCAATATTAAAACCCCGTAGATCCTTTCTTGAATATACACATCGAATAACAGGAACAGAGGGAATTTCATGAACTCCAAATGAGTAAGAACCATCGGTATGCCATATTTTGCTATGCATGCATCACCAACCATGCAAATCAATACCCCTTCAAAATTTAAGACAGGGAAAATAAAAGTCCTGACACAATCAATTGAAAATTGAATGCTTAAGCGAGGATAGACTATAGACGCGATGATATACTATGGTCATTTGTCAGGTAAACCCACTAAATCAAACCATTCGGCAAACAGTTCGCTGCTCGCTATGGAATCAACTAAAACCTGTTGCTGATACTGATTATTCGCAAGAATCCATTGAAGAATTACGATAGTAAAATGTAAAATAACGAAAATACCAAACTCCTGAGAAAAATTCAAAACTGAAAGTCTTTTATCGAATGACAAAATTAAAAGCTAGAACACATTAAACGAATAGAAAACAACTGTATTATTCCTGACTGGGTACAGGCATTTCATTATGTACAAAATGAAATATTTAATCTAGTTTTATAGCTAACTAAATCTCTAACTCGTATGACGGTTGCATAAAATTTCATCATATTGGAAATGATTGGGGTCTTAAATTTATATGTTCATCGAACATTAGTTTCGGTTTTTTTTTTAATTTCTATTTGAATATTTGAAACAATTATTTGGTTTTATCTAATTCTTACGAATTTAGTATTTAGATGGTTAGGATATAGAAAGAAAATCTGTACATTTCAACACATTTTGAAATGTCTTTAAGGAATTCAATTTAGATTTAAAGGCTTTATTGTGGGGACTTCAATAGCCATACTTTATTTTTGTAAGACTTATGTTATTTTATTATTTTCAAATCTTTAAAGCATTTATAGACAGTATTGAAGGTATTTACCAATTTAAACTATTTTTATTAACTGTCATTCATACAATGAACAGCATGCACAAATATCTTTCATTCGTTGACAGTTAGTTATACAGTAGATTAATAATAAACAAATGTAAATATTAGTTATAATATATCCAAGTAAACATAATATTGTATATATACTGTTCGGAAACGAATTTGAAATCTTTTAATTTATATAGAAAAAAAAAGGAAAACAAGACCAAAGTATTAAAAACAAATTTTTAGGAAAAAATATAAGTTTAACATTTCCTTTTATAGAAATTTAATGCATACCGTGGTAAATGTAAGTAAAAGCAAAGCATTATTGTAATTTGATTTGGCATATG
Source organism: Mytilus galloprovincialis (assembly GCF_965363235.1). Lineage (NCBI taxonomy): Eukaryota > Metazoa > Mollusca > Bivalvia > Mytilida > Mytilidae > Mytilus > Mytilus galloprovincialis. Next base: position 27,372,117 of record NC_134841.1, read on the forward strand.
CGAATGATAGTATATAAGAGGCAAAATCTCCTCCAAATTTGCAATTAAAACACATCCAATTCAATTTAATTAAAAATTTCTAAAATTAATTTGAAACAAAGTGGTAAGAAATGGAAATTGGAAAGTTAAATATCAGAGTGAGATTATCCTTAATAAGAGACAAAGAACACTTTCCGACATATAAGCATATAATTTTAAATAAATGTTACATCTTTTCAAATTAAACTTAAAAGTTTCGGCTATTCACAAGTTCTTTATTTATAATTTGTTAATTGTTCATCATTGAAGATAAAACGCAAATCTTCCTGCGTTGTTATGGCACATATCATTTCGCAATCTTAACTGAAATATACTTTTTCGAGTTCTAGGAGATTAGTACCGATTAACAGTTTACGTATTAGTATTGTAAGCGAGATTGTAAGATATCAGATGCAAGTAACAGTAGGAAGCTTTTTGGGGAGTGAGCAGAGAACGAGATCATAAAGGCATCATTATGTATTATACAGCTAACATTGTACAATAAAATACAAATCTGATAATAGATTTATCTGATTATATTCATGTAATTTTCATCACATGAAAACTATTTTCCTTTACTGAACCAGCAAACCCAAAAGCAATTGAAAGGTAAGGATCAAACTTGACAACGTCAGGTCAAACATTATGACGTCGGTGATGACTCCGGGTTAAGTATATTTGTCGTCACATTATCTTAATTTCGAAACTTTATGAAGAACGAAGCAGATTTGTTCAGGTACAAGGAAGATAATTATATTATTTGACTTTTCTTTCGCATAGAAATTTGAGTGTATAATACAAGAATATCGATAATCGTGGGAATTTAATTTTGTTTTGTGATGACATCAAATATGTAATTTGCCTTGATCTTTCAATATCTTACGAAGAATTATTCGCATGGCTGATCATATGCACAAATTACATAAAAATTAAAAAAAACTTTTCTAAATGATATGTAATTAGATATCAGTTGGTGGGACTTCTTTTAATTGGAATACAGATTTAGATTCAGCCTAAAGTTTGTAACTATTAAAATCAAAGCCAATTACATACCTTCATATTGAACTTACGTCGGTAATACAGTTTTTGACAAATTGCTTGCTTTATGCCATTTTCTTGAGTTTTGATTAATAAAATAATATACAAAGTATGTTTCTGACAAATTCTGATCAATTCACTTTTAGTTTTATGACACTACTGCATTGCAGTAAAAATCATGTGCCCATCAGCTTACCGACAATGTCAAAAAGCCGCCGATAATTACACAAGTAAAATATCACACTGGATATGATATCATTTAGTTTAAATATATTTATTTATAGATGATTGAGAAACAAGTAATTGCAACTTATATTAAACCCTTTCCACTTTGCTGACGAAGTGCTGCTTTGTAGCGGCATTAGCCTGCTCTTTTTCGAAATCTACAACGGTGTCATTTACGTGCAAGAGATACTGCTCTCTTTTAACACGAGTCAGTCATGTATCGTCCCCTTCCGACGGACTTTCATCGTTTTTCCAAACCATACTCGCAAATGGTGTCAAGGGAGAGTTGAAAATTCAGTCCATGAAATTTTCTCCCCAGAGCGGCGATCGAACCATGATCCTTTGTGTTAGTAGTCTAATGCGCTAACCACTACACCACGGCTCTCCGTTTAAACATTAATTGCAACCTGATATTTTGTTGTAGAAAACAAGATCTTCAAAATGAATTCAAAAGGACATGAACAGTTTTAACCATTAATTTGTAATAGCGACAGACTAATATTGTTGAAAAGGCTGTACGATGACTTATGATGGCTAGGTACATCCTCATCCTTTGTCTCTGATGCCCATATCTTTTTATCTTTATACCGTTGGAAAGTTTGGTGCTCGGTTAAAACAACTTTTGAGTTCTGCTCTCCTTTTCCTTTTCCCATTCACATTTTGTTTCTTTCCAACTTTAAATTGCCCTGCATGTACCGAATACAATCAGTCCAGAAAATCACAAATTAGAACCAGGTTCCGACAGTATACCTATCAATGCAGTAAACAATAAGTTATCTTCGACATTTAAATATGAGTACCTTAAGTAGTAAACAAGTGATAGATTCAAAAAGCATATATTCGATGCACAATTAAAATTTGTAACCTTATTGCAATATATTGAACAATTACTCTAAGATGCCTGATTTATGTGTAATCATAGAATCTAAGATTCAGCAGAGGGAGGAAACGTTGCAAGGACTTATTGATAACGGACTTTCCGTTGGGAATCTTCCTTTAAGTTCGGTATTTTTGTTGTTTTCTTTTTTTTCAATTTATATTTTATTGAAATAAAATTTATTTGTTAAACTAGTTTACTTCATATTCCTTTATATTTTTTTTAATATCTCTACGTTTAACGTTTCTTTGGGAAAATGTTCAATATTGAATTATATATATAGGTTTTTATTTAAGTGTCTATCAACCTTCAGTTTTATGAACTGAGTTGACAAAAGTTCTGTATACATTTAAAATACTCCGATCATGAATCAAATCGTAAGAACTGTTGCACTTGTATACATTAAATAAAATAGATATAACTATATGCATATCGAGTTGAATAACATAGTTTTACGTGTAGGTGGTCGGAAATAACATAGAATTTTTAAAATAAAGAATCCTTTTGTATATACTATCAAAGTAATACTAAAGGACAAAAACACTTGCATATGGTAAATGAAATCATAATAGTAAGTAAATGCATACATAGCACTTAATTTATATACTTAAAAGAAGTGTATCTATACATTATACATTTCCCCTTCTCCCAAATGTTACCTACCGAATGAGACTATTACCGGGTTTGTGCTAACATAAGGAACACGACGGATGTCACATGTGGAGCAGAATCTGCTTACCCTCCGGAGCACCTGAGATCATCCAAGTTTTGGTGGGGGAATTTTCCTGTTGCTACGTCTTTAATATTCTATGTTGTGCTTTGTGTATTTTGCTTGTTTTTCTGTCTGTCTGTCTGTCTGTTTGTTTGTTTTCCTTTTTAGTTTTCGACTTGTTCCTCTGGTATCTTTCGCCTCTCTTTTTCAAATGATTCTTCTTTTATATATCATCATTTTTATACACATGAAAATATTGCCTTTATTGTATTTAACAATACCTTTCGGAATTTTAGGTCTTTAGTCATCCTGTCGATGTTATTTCAACATACAAATGGTGTGCACATTTCGCGTAAGCTCCTATAAACATTATCGCCCGCATGTTTTTATAATCTGTTATTGTATATATGGCAATAAATGTGAAGGCTTGCTAAGATACCTTTTGGCTCGTTGAATTGCAAAATCAAAAAGTATTATTAATCTACCATTTAACAGTACAATGTTACACCTTGAAAACACTTTAATTTACCGATCTCGAATTGATTTTGTATCAACCATTTCACAGTACTCAATATGTAGCTTGGGTTTAGAGGACGTATGTGCCAAAGTGTTTGAAAGGAGTGGTTCAATAACTTTTATGACTCTATTTTGTAAGTCATACGCCAATACGTGTTCACAATTCTACTTTTTGCAGCAACGTGTAAAATATTGTTTGTTGTTGAGCCACTTACTATTATGATTTTGTAATAAGAGACTAACAGCGAAATTAGCTTTCTTTAAATATTCATGAATATTTAAAACAATTATCGTAGGATGTAAACTTCAACTTGAGGAATAAAGAAATTTAAAAATAATTTGTAACAATTGTATTCATTTCAGATTTTTGGGAAGACGGTCTTTTCTATTAACCTACAGTTAAATCTAAAATTTACGTTGAAAGAAATATTGAATGACAGCTGGTTCGTAATAGGAAGATTGAAGGTGCATTTGTAATGTAATAGTCTAATGCACACTTAATGATGGAGATGTATTATAACGTTTTGCACTGCGAGGATTGACAAGTAACAAAACTTGTATAATGGGCCCAATTAAATTCTTTACGGTCCATAAAACGTAAAGGATAGGTCCCACTCACTGTCTTACGATAGACATTTTCATATAGTTAAAGACCACTGTGTATCTTTGGATGATAATGCTATACAAAACAAACTTCAAATGGCACACAACTAGGTGTGTCGATAGTGTATAATGCATCTTCCGTCATGCGAATTCTGAAGCAATCACTAGCAAGTCTACCAAGACACGACACGTGCACTGGTTTACATTATAAAACTAGATTTGAATAGTTTTTAAAATGGAGTATGTCTCAAACTGAAATGCAGTTGTCTATAGCCATGTTTAAATTTTGTTGTGTTTTATATCATTTAATACAAAAGACATATTTCCTGATTATTTTAATGTATAATGAAGTGACAGAATCGAGTCTTGCAAGTTAAATTATTTGAAAAATATAAAAGAAATTAAAGAGAGCACGATAGCATGCAAAAGAAGAATTTGAAATATAAATAATTCAATAATTGCTTTAAATGTCATAATGCAGAAAAATATTTCTGGTTGCTACCGTATAATCTTTAACATTTATAATTAGGTCTTATGCTGCTAATTATTAACTTCTATACTATTTAAACTTCTGTAAACGTGTTACAATTTGAAAACGAAACGTGCATTTACGTTAACTAAATGTAATCATTAAATTATATATTCTTTGAGATCTAATCAATTGTGATAATCTTTGAAGTGTCAAGACTGTTCTAGATAACAAAAATACTTTGATCATACATGTTCTTCAACTTCGTTCATTATTTGGCCTTTTTAACTTTTTGGATTTGAGCGTCACTGATGAGTCTTTTGTAGACGAAACGCGCGTCTGGCGTAAATACAAAATGATGAGTTTACTGTGGATTCATTATTATTCGTTGAATACCAATTTTCGTTGGTTTCGTGGGTACAAGTGAACCACGAATTCAAATGTTCAACGAATAACATATTTTCAATAGGCTTCGTATACATAGATTGGCAAAACCACGAAATTAAGTATCCACGAATATGCAAGTTTTCAGCAATCCACGAAAATAAATACCCACGAGAATAAATGAATCCACAGTATATGTTCCTGTCTCATTAGCGTATACCCTACATTTCTGTATACCAATTTAGATCTATTATAACAAAATGCATAATATCTAATGATTTGAATGTACTCAATCATTAAATATTTAGTAATTTTCATTAATACTATCAAAGGAAACATGCAACTATCTAGTTTTTTTTTTTTATCTAAATAATAGTTAAAGGACCTTCAAAATTATATCAAACATTTCTTTCCCTTCATATTTGTCCTACATTTATCAATTGAATGTTTTCATAAATATGTGCCGCTCACAAGCTGAAATTCTACATTTGATTAAAGAGTTTATTTCTACAAATGATATCTTCAATCTGTTTAGACTTTATCAGTTTTCATATACTTTTATGCATAAACACTATCAAAATGTATATCATCCCCAATCCCATTAATGTTTAACAACGAAGTTTTGCAAAATCTGACCAATGTAAAAAAAAAACAGCATCAAAGGCTTATAACTTATAACGTCAGACACGCGTTTCGTCTACATAATCTGAAAATAAGGCAGAAAAAAAAGTTGAGATTCGATTTATTTTTAACAATTTCTATAGAGAAGGTCTACAGGAAACGACTACAGAGATACTATTTTAGTATCCAAATCCGCATTTCATCTACAAATATTTTAAGAATCATTTGTGTCGCTCAAATTAAAACAGTTGAACCGTCAAAGCAATGACAAAGTATACCAGTTCATTCGTTCGCAAATTACATAACAGGTTTATAAACATAAAAAAATGGGGGAATTGTTTTTTAAACCAACTGTCGACATCCGTATGCAAACCAATCGTATCCCTCGTCTAGCCAATGTGTGCGATTGTTTGTTCGATGAGTCTTATTAAACAAGAGCTCCTGAATTACAAAGGCAATAACTAGCAAAAGACTTCAACATAACGATTCGCCATAAAGACAGTGTCTTCTCACTGAAATGTTTCAGATAAAGTGCTTGCCTTAATTTTTACTTCCATCAAGAAATTGACAGCGAGGGTCGGTTGAGAACTAAAGTCGGCAACCTGTGGCCTTTTTTGGTCTTGTATGGTTTTTTTTAAATTAATAAGTAGTCCGTTTGTATTGTATATTGTTAATATATTGGTCATAAAAGTAGCTTAAATTGAAATGAGCGAGAAATATGTTTTTGTTGATAATAAATAGAGTTTTGTTTTTCATCATTGTTTTACGCACCCCTGTTCCATATTGTTAATTCCTATTGAGGACAGAAAACTCTAAGAACTTTCATACAAATCATATATAACTTACTCAAGGCTTTGTGGTATAAAGTGACACGTGGCAGATAAATTGTTTCCGATTTAGTTGTTTCTATGTTTAAAAGCACCTTTATAACCTTTGCCTATAATACGTGTGATGTTTGTAAAAAAATTAGTGGTTAAAATCCGTAATTGTCATTACATATTAAAAAGATTTAAACTGATATTAGTTGGAGATATAGATTTACAAAATAAACTTATATCGGCGATGACATTTTTTTCTAGTACGCTGATATAGTAATATGACTGAGGCATGCGATTTATGCTTTACGAAAAACAAATGATCAGTTCACGGTAACTTTTAGACAATCAAACCAGGGTTCAATTATAAAATGTGATTGTTTTAATGGTAGTTCGACAACCAGATTACTCAATCACCTTTTTATTATTGATCTGTTAAGTTAGTCCAGTACTCCAAAAAAAATCAATAATAAAACAAACACCAACGACTATATTATCCCTATGGATACATATATAAAACTATACAATTTTCATGCCAAACATCACATGTATACTAGTAAAAATTAAATAAGATCACAGATAAACCTGCCGTCTATTTTTATATAAAAAAATTATATATGCTAATTTTCATTCATTCTTTATTCGAAAATATTTTTTACTCAAGCCCTGTCTCAATTGGCTCTCCTGTATTTACCTTCGATGTAAAGGTATTTAAGAAATCTTTTGTTTTGGGGCAGGGGTTGAATCCATTTATCTAGATGGAATTTGCAGAATATAATAGTTTATTGTTAATAACTTAACGTCCGGAGGCGAATGTTGCATGCATTTGCTAGGAGGGAATAAATCAACTAATTGATCGAGAAAGTAGTAAGTAAGAAAGTTTAAAATTATAACACAATGCTGACTGCTGTACTGCTATTTTTGACATTTTTACCTATTATGTCTGTTTGTTTTATTCACACATCGTTGTCAATATAATGGAATTTGGTGAAACTGTCATACAAATGCGGGTTTAGCTAGCTATAAGACCAGGTTAAATCTACTATTTTCTACATAAGAAAATGTCGGTTTCAAGTTAGGAATATGACATTTGTTATCCATTCGTTTGATGAGTTTGAGCTTTTGAATTTGACATTTGATCAGGGACTTTCTGTTTTGAGTTTTCCTCGAAGTTCAGTATATTTGTGATTTTACTTTTTTCTAACAAAACTAGTTTAATACCTCTATATGTTAAGGAGTTGTCCCAGGTCGTTATTCACATCAATGTTTTTCTTCTTCATGAATGTTTACAAAATGAAAATGCTGACTGATATATAGAACTTATTTTATTCCAAACGTATCAAGATCGGGGATAATGTTGAACAAAAATAGTTATAAAAACAAACAGGTACAAAGTTGAAGAGCATTGAGGACCTAAAATTCCAAATAGTTGTGCCAAATACGGCTAAGGTAATATATTCCTGTGATAAGAAAATCCTTAGTTTTTCGAAAAATTCAAAGTTTGGTAAACAGGAAATTTATAAAAATGACCATATAATTGAAATTCATGTCAACACTGAAATGCTGACTACTGGGCTGGTGATACCCTCGGGGACGAAACGTCTACCAGCAGTGGCATCGACCCAGAGGTTGAAATAGTTATCAAAGGTACCATGATTATAATTTAATACGCCAGACGCGCGTTTCGTCTACAAAACTTGTCATTATAAATGATGACCGTATGTTTTAGTCTCGGTTAATGTCTTCTTTTTGGCAATCCTACTTGCATTTCTCTTTATTCGTAGATAAAAACTGAAACATCGAATAAATCACGTATCTAGACAGCATTGATTTACACAGATATATCAAATAGGTCGTTGTCTTTTCTGGGGTTCAGTATCCATTTAATGCTTTAAAAAGGAGTCATTCATGTATCTTATCTCATCAATAGAAGATTTGTTGTTATTACTAGATACTGATTTATTTGATCAGTGTAATTATACTAAAGCTGTTGGTTTTTTTTGTAAATAAAACTTTTTACCTCGAATCAATTGACACAGTGTGGTTTTATTTTTCCTATATCTTTCAAATATTTTATATTGAACAGCGAAATAAACACAATTATTTCCATAAAATGGACTTTGATATTTTTTATAACTGTTAAATGTGTTTTAACAGTGAATGAAGTTAACTCGATATTACCGATTGATTTAAATCGTTCCAAAATCAACGACATTAAAAATCTTCATATGAACAATAGATAAAAAAAGATATTTGGCAAACATGGATGACTTTGTATGAGTGTAAATCCAGAAAAGCACTTTAGACCGGCACCAAATTTAGACATCTTTATTTGTTTGCACTAGAAAGATACCGCTGCTTAAAGACTGTGTGTCAACGATGGTAGTATGACGGGATTAATTCCCTAGAAAATATGGTAGATCCTTGTCAGCCGTTAGCGGTTGAGCTAAAGAAGTACTTCTTTAGCTCAGTCGGTTAACGTGCTGCCTTGTAACACAGAGGTTCCGGATTCGAGTCTCGGTGTAGACAAGCCATATTGTAATGAAATTCATTGAAGGCCATACATTGACCTATAATAGTTTACTTTTTTGTTATTTGGATGGAGAGTTGTCTCATTGGCACTCATACCACATCTTCCTATATCTATCTCCGGTTACAGTTCCATCAACTGAACAGTCAGTGCTTCGGTATTGACATTATCTTTAACTATCAAACTTGCTTGTTCTAAATTATCCGTTTAAAACTTTAAAAAATTATAAAGAATGCAAAAACTCCCAGCCCTCATGTTAAGTTGAACTTTGGATGGATTTGAAACTTTTAAAACAAAATTGAACCAAAACTTTAGTCGGTGATCTAAGATCAAGCAATTTAAATCTGTAAACATTTCTTTCTCAATTAAACAAAAGTTCCATAAGTATTAAATCTGTATTCACTTTATGATCAACATTTCAATAGTCATTTAGGCCAGGTTACATTTGAGTGATTTGAACGAGATTATCCCTATACGGTTACTATGAAAATTATATCTTGGAAACAATGAAATTGACAACTTTGTGATGTCTTTGTTTTTCTTCGGAGTTCAATATTCTCCTTACGCTTAAAATTTATCCACATTTTATCTTTTCAATCTTTGTCTTTATTATATCTAAATACCAGTCACTATGAAATAGTTGTTGTTGTTTACAAGTTGAACTTTTCATTCTGATTTATTTACATGTGAAAATAGTGTTTATCTCGATTCTAATTCTTAACCGAGTTTCGGTCTTCAACAAATATTGAATAGTACAGTGAATTCGCCTATACATTATGCGGTGGTGTACTTTTTGGTCTTCACTTTTATAGCTGCATTTATGTGACTACAGCTTTAAAATGGTGTAAACAAAACAAAAAAGACCGACCATAATCATAGTGTGTAGTTTGTTTCAAGTCATATGAAACAAGTTACTGGTAATTGTAATGTCCTCTGTGCACGGTTTTATGACATTTAATACAAATCCATAGTGTATTATCGAGAACAATTCAGTCATTCGTTGATTTATGGTCGAATACTTTGACTGTTAAAAAACTTTTGGGTATTGAAGTTTACTTTTTCTTTTGTCGTTGTTTTTCGCCGAATATTTAACGATATATGTCGTATTTTAAAATACTGCTGCACACAGAAACGTTATCGGCGAAGTACGGGAAGACAATATTTCAATAGCAGTACATTTTTTGAAGATTTTGATAAAAGAAAGGCATGTTTATCGTTAAAAGAAAATATATTATGTACACATTCTTATGATGAAAATATTCATTGAGTTATATAAAACATATCTATCTTTATTGTTAGATTTGAAGGATCATATGACCATGATTACATGTTCATTCGTTTGCATATTTCATGAATAAGTCTTTTTCAAATCCAATTTCCTGTTTCATAGACATTTCTCGGTAATAATTTGTGATTTCCGTGTGAATCTTTTATAAATTTACATCGTTCCAATGTATGTTTTGTAAAGAAAATGATATAGAAACACTTTAACAGACAATACAGATACTGACCTAATTTTTCATCTTGGGATGACCGTGAATACAGTTACGGTCATCAACTTTACCCCAGTGATTATGGCACATAAACAGTTTGCAACCTTTACTGATCGAGAAAAACTTTTCGACTTGTATAAGATTAGTACCGATATCATCAGGTCAGTAGTCAGTATTTCTGTACTGACATGATTTAAGACCCTACTAAAATTGTCCGTTTATAAATTTTGAAATTATTAAGAAACTAAGGTTTCAACCCCCTCAGGCAAAGTTGACTTGAGAAGAATTTGGCTATTTATTTTAGGTATTTTGGACATATAGCTCTTCAACGGTTTTCAAATGTTTGGTTTTGAGCGTTCCTGATGAAGGTAAATCCAGAAAAGCGCTTCGGACGCAAGAAATTAATAAACGTGTTCTTTTCAAAATTTTAACAGATCATATGCATATTGATATTGTAAGATATCAGATACAGACAACAATAGGAAGATTTTTGGGAGTGGACAGCGAGCGAGTTCATAAATGCATCATTATGAATTATACAGCTAACATTGTACAATATGATGAAAATCTGATATTAGATTAATTTGATTATATTCATGTAATTTTCATCACATAAAAACTGTTTTCTTTATTGAACCATCAAACCTGACATCAATTGAAAAGTAAGGGTCAAACTTGACAACGTCAGGTCAAGCATTATGACGTCGGTGATAACTCCGGTAAAGTATATTTGACGTCACAATGTTGTGATAAGCAATTTTGTTACGAACTGTGCAGATTTATTTAGATACAAAGAAGATAATATTATTTAATTTTTCTTTCGTATAGAAATTTGAGAGTACACAACAAGAATACCTGTAATCGTGGGAATCTAATTCTGTTTTGTGATGACATCAAATATGATATTTGCCTTGATATTACAATATATTTGGAAGAGTTATTCGCATGACCGATCATATGCTCGAATTATGTAAAACTTACAAAACTTTTCTAAATGATATGTAATTACAGATATCAGTTGGTGGAACTTCTTTTAATTGAAATATAATTAGCCTCAAGTTAGTGATTATCTAAAAGCATAGGCCATGACATACCTTTATAATGAACTGAAGTCGATAATACAGCTTTAGACAAACTGCTTCTTTTATGCTATTTTTCTAACTGATGCTAATTTTTTAAAATTATTTGTATAAACATTGAACGACAAATATATATATGTGACGTAAAAAAAACTTCTGACGTCAGACACGCGAATCAATGAATGTGTTTGTAGAATGATGTTTTTGTGTTCTGTTAAACTGTTCCTTTTAAAATTGTTACACGATGATGACTGTTGTACCCATATTTTGACTATTTTATTTATTATGTCTGTTTAGTTCACGCATCATTGTAAATATAACGGAATTTTATGAGACTGTCAACAAAGTGAAAGGTTTAGCGCTATAAAACCAGGTTTAATCCACCATTTTCTACATTTGGAAATGCCTGTACCAAGTCCGGAATATGACAGTTCTCGTCCATTCGTTATTGATATGTGTTTTGTCATTTAAGTATAAATTAATCAAATATTATATGTTTCTGACAATTGTGATCAAGAAACTTTTAATTTCATGACACTACTGTATTCCACTAAAAAGCATGTGCCCATCAAGCTTACTAACAATGTCACAAAGCCACTAATGACACAATTCACATTTTGTTTCTTTCTATCTCTTAAATGCCCTGCATGAACCTAATAAAATCAGTCCGAAAACAATCACAAAATGAAACCAAATAACGACAGTTTACTTGTCAATGAAGTAAACAATCAGTTATCTTAGATATTTAGATACGAATACCTTAAGTAGCAAACAAGTGATAGCTCTAAAAAGCATATATCCAATGCACCATTAAAATTTGTAACCTTATTGCAACAGATATACTTAATAATTACACTTAGAAGCCTGACTCATTTGTAATCATAGAATCTGAGATTCTGCAAAGAAGGTTACGTTGCAAGAACTTATTGATAATAGACTTTCCGTTGGAAATCTTCCTTAAAGTTTGGTATTTTTGTTGTTTACCTTTTTTCAATTTATACCTCATTGAAATAACATTTAACTGTTAAATTAATTTACTTCATATTCCTATATGATAACGTGTTATTGATTGTCTCTACGTTTAACGTTTCTTCGCGAAAATGTACAAAATTGTATCATATATAGGTTTTTATTTAAGTGTCTATCAACCTTCAGTTTTTTAACTATGTTGTCAAAAGTTCTCTATATATCTAAAATACTTTAATCGCTGATTATATAATATGAATCAAATCATTAGAACTGTTCCACTTGTATACAATAAGTAAAGTAGACATATCTTTATACATATTGAGTTGAATGACACAGTTTTTATGTGTAGGTGGTCGGAAATACCATAGATTTTTTAAAATAAAGAAACCTTTTGTATATACTATTAAAGTATATAAGGACTAAAGCACTTGTATATGCTAAACGGTATCAAAATAGTCATTAAATGCATACATATCACTTTATTTATGTATTTAAAAGTAGTATACCATGTGGATACATTATTATTCGTTGAATACCAATTTTCGTGGGTTTTGTGGGTACAGGTGAACCACGAATTCAAATGTTCAATGAATAACATATTTTCAATAGGCTTTGGAATTTCTCGCTACATTGAAGACCTGTTGGTGACCTTCTGCTGTTGTCTTTTCTATAGTCGGGCTGTTGTCTCTTTGACACATTCCCCATTTCCATTCCCAATTTTATTTCTATGCATAGATTGTCAAACCACGAAATCAAATATCAACAAATATTCATGTATTCGTCAATCCATGAAAATTGATACCGACGAAAATAAATTAATTCACAGTATCTATTAATAAACATTTCCCATTTTCACAAATATAATTTACCGAATTAGACGTATTACCGGGTGTGTGCTATCATGAGAAACACGACATGTGTCACATGTGGAGAAAAATCTGCGAACTCTCCGGAGCTCCTGAGATCACCACAGTTTTTGTTTTTTGTTGGGGTTCCTGTTGCTTCATCTTTCTTATTCTTTGTTGTGTTGTGTGCACTATTGTTTGTCGGATTGTCTTTTTTAAGCCATGGCGTAGTCAGTTTTTTTTTTCTACTTGTACATATTTTTTAAATGTGTCTTAATTTATGGATCATCTTTTTAGAGTTATAACCCAAAGCATAGATAACCTTTATTGTATTTGGCAATTATTTTCGGAATTTTTGTTCTAAAATCATCCTTTCATTCTTTTGAAGTTTTTATACTACATACAACATACATTATCGCCCAGATGTTTTTATCATTTTAACTGTCGATACACATTTTAACAGAGTGGGTAGTAGGCGTTCAGTGCATCTATATGGCAATAACTGAGAAGCCCTTTTGGACCCTTGAATTCAACAATTGAAAAGTATTATTAATCTGCCATATAACATCCTTCAGATGATTACAAGACATTAGTCTGTCGAACATCAATATATATGAACAGTACTAATCTACAGTTTGAAGTTTATCTTTCATAATGGTATAAGAGCTTAAAATCTCTTTAAACAATAAGGATGAAATTTGGAACATGCGCAAAATGGTTATTTTATGTCAAATTCTCATATTTCAATATATCTATTACACAAAAGTGACATCGCAAAAATTCTTGCTGCACAAAAACTTTGAAATGAAAGCAACTGGGTTTGGATAACATTACTATTTTTCAATAAGTTCGAGGGCCAAATGTTGACACATGGGGAACTTATGTTGAAAATTATAATTCTATGTTAACAGGTTATGCTCGAAAAGATTTTATATCATCAAATTAACACTACTGGGATTTAGAAAGGGTCTGTGAAAAAATGGTTGGCAGGAGTGGTTCAATAACTTTCACGACTCTATCTTGTAAGGCATACGCAAATACATGTGGACAACTCTACTTTTTGTGCTCACATCAGCAAAGTATCTGTTGAGACACTTACTATTATGAATTTTGTTATAAGAGACTCACAACGATATTAGCTTTCTTTATAAGTTTCTGAATACTAGTATTAACGTAGGATGTGAACTTTAACTTGAGGAATAAAGAAATTATAGAATAGCTGGTACAATTGTATTCAAATCAGAATTATATGAAGACAGCCTGTTTATTTGACTATAATCAATGTTATAGTCCAATGAACATCTTGATGATGGATATATATTACAATAACTTCTTGCGCTGAGATGATTGACAACAAAAGTAACAAAATTTGTGTCATTAGACCAAAAAGATTCTTTGCTACCCACAAACAAAGTAAGCGATAGGGTCCTCTCACTGCCTTACGAAAATACCTTTGTGACTTTTGGTGGTAATACTTTACCAGACAAACGTCAAATATGATAAAACTAGGTGTGTCGACAGTGTATAATGCATCTCCCGTCATGCGATTCCAAAGCAATCACTAGCAATAATATCAAGGGACGACTAGTGCACTGGTTTACATCATAAAATATTATTTGAATAGTTTTGATAATGGAGGTGGTCGGAAATCCCAGTTTTTTTTTCCAAATCAAAAGACGTGTTTTCAGGCTTTCATAAATATTAATAATATTTTGAAATTTTCAAAGCTTTATCCTTACATTTTCATTTATATTATATACATAGTATATATACATGTCTAAACTTTATTGCGCGTCTTGCACGAATACATAATTTCTATCCTTGTATCTATGATGAGTTTAATGACATTGTCATTTGTATTTCTTTATGTGAAGATGCAGTCTGTCGAACTGTCCAGTATTTTTGGCACCTCCTGTTATCCTTTTCAGCAATCATTTCATATCAGTCTCAAAATTGTTTTAATATTTTAAAGATCTCCTAGACCGAACACTTAAATACCTAAATACTTAAATTGAGGCAAAGCAAGATACCCCTCCCCTCACCCCATGTCCCAATAATTACAGGAAAATAAAAACCCAAATAAAATAGATGTTTTAATTAACTATGAATGCCTCATGAAGCCGTTCCTTTCAAATAGTTTTTTATACAATGTGTGTTGATTGCCACAGTATATTATTATATGAAATCTCCTCAACAGTATGTCTCATCCTGAAATGCAGTTCAAGCGCCAGTTGTTTATAGCTAGTATGTTTGAATTTGGTTGTGTTTTATATCATTTAATACAAAAGGCATATTTCCTGATTGTTTTAATGTATAATAAAGTGACAGAATCGAGTCTTTCAAGTTCAATTATTTGAAAAATGTAAAAGAAATAAAAGAGACCATGATAGCATGCAAAAGAAGTATTTGAAATATATATAAAATTCAATAATTGCTTTACATTTCATAATGCAAAAAAATATTTGTGGTTGCTAGCGCATAATCATTAACATTTAGGTCCAATTCTTGTAATTACTAACCTCTTTATTATTTAAACTTCTATAAACGTGTTACAATTTGAAAAAGAAACGTGCATTAACGTTAATTAAATGCCATCATTAATATATTCTTGGAGATCTAATCAACTGGGATAATCTTTGATGTGTCAAGACTGTTAGATAATAAAAAATACTTTGATCATACATTTTGTTAAGTTGATATCTCATTAGCGTATACCCTACTTTTTTGTATATAAATTTAAATCTGAACCTAAGGCAGAAAAAAAGATTTCAAATTTGATAGATTTTTTTACTATTTCTGAAGAGAAGGTTCACAGAAAATGACTGCAGGGATAATATTTTAGTACTCCGAACCCGCATTTCGTCCACAACTATTAACAATTGAAATGTAGAGCCAATGACAAAGTATACCAGTTCATTCGTTCGCAAATTACATAACAGGTTAGTAACATAAAACGTTTGGTGGAAGTGTTTTTAAACCAACTGTCAACATCTTTATGAAAACCAATCGTATCAGTCTTATAGCCACTGTGTGCGTTTTTTTGTTCGAGGATGTCTTAAACAAGAGCTCATGAATAAGAAGAGCAAGAAAATAGCAAAATTCTTGAACGTAACGATTCGCCATAAAGACAATATCTTCTCATTTAATAATTCAATGTTAAAGATAAAGTGTTGATCTGCTACATTTTTTTTAACTTCCAACAAGAAATTGACAGTACGGGTAAATCGACAACTAAATTTCCCCCCTTTGGAACTTTTTACTCTTCGTTAACAGAACATTCATATAGAATCCTGCATATTGACTTATATTTATTCAGTAAACAGTATTCCAAGGAACCATTGAACTGTATTGCAGTCATTTTTTCCAAAACTGTTACCTTCACCACCAACATCTTATTGGTTTATGGGTAGGGATTATCCGTATCACCGATGACCATAAATTTCATCAAGTCAGTAACCTATGGCTGTTGTTGGTCTTTTTCATTTTTTTTTGTCGTTAATCTACTTGTCATAAAAATTAGCCTAAATTAAATTTAAAATGAGCTGCAAATAGAAATTTTGTTAATAATATAACAAGTCTTTTTCATCATTGTTATTTACACCCCTGTTTTAGGACAGAAAACTTTCATATACATCATATATAACTTACTCAAGGCTTTGTGGTATGAAGTGACACGTGGCACGAACATTGTTTCCGATTTAGATGTTTCTATGTTTGAAAGCATCTTTATAACCTTTGTCCATAAGACGTGTGATATGTGTTAAAAAATAGTGGTTAGAATCCATATTTGTTATTACATATTAAAAAGATTTCAACTGATATTAGTTTGAGATATAGATCAACAAAAAAACCTTATATCGGCGATGACATTTTTTCTAGTACGCTGGTTATATAACTAAGGCATGCAATTTTTGCTTTATGAAAATGCAAATAACCATTTCGCGGTAAACTTTTAAACAACCAAACGAGGATTCAATTATAAAATATGATTGTTTTAAAGGGGCACTAGCTACGAGATATATAAAAAAATATAAAATATGATTTTTTTGGTTCAATCAGTAATGAAAGTGAAAAAGTGAAATAATATGTTGCATTTAGCAGCCAGTATGGTTTAGTTTGGTCAAAATAAGCTAAGAAACATTGATGATGAAATATTAACTTGCAACTGAATAATTAGACCTCATTGAATCCGTATTCATGGGAACTTCAATTTAACCGCTTAGCTAGAGATGGATAGCGCATGCGTTGTGCGTGTTCAATTAAGGATAAGAATGTCAACATTGAAAGTGAAACAAAGGTAAATCCTTTGATTGACTGTTTTGATCCACAAACAGAATCATTGTTATACAGGTAAAAACGATTTTACATATATTTCTAATCTTAAATAAGAAGTTAAACAGACATGGAAAAAACCAAATGAACGAGTCTGATATCTCTACATTTGAAAATACCTGTACCAAGTCAGGAATATGACAGTTCTTGTCCATTCATTTTTGATGCGTTTTGTTATTTGATTTTGCCATGTGATTATGGACTTTCCGAATTGATTTTCCTCTGAGTTCAGTATTTTTGTGATTTTACTTTTTATCTATTTATATCTATATTTTCATTTATATCGCTTATATGGCAATCGAAGGTATTTGGAGGTCAACTCGACAGTTAATTAGATGGGGTCTAGACTAAAATGCACAAAAAAAGCTTCATATTTTCGATCCCATGTCCGGTATATTGTTTATTTTAGACTTTTTTTTATATAATTTTGATAAATGTTTTGCATTGTTATAAATCTAATATTAGAACTTGAGTCAAATCGGTGAACATCAATTTGACATCTAACGCCACTTTGAACGCCAGTTTGAAGCGTCACCTTTGGGCTATGTCGTGGCGGTCAGTTTTTATCGCTGGAGGAAGACGGAGTGCCCGGAGAAAACCACCGAACTTCGATAGGAAAACTGACAATCCTTGTCATTTAAGATTGTAGTCGAGTGTACCCGCACAAGCGGGGTTCAAACTCACAATCTAAGTATTGACTGGCTAGTGATTACAGTAGTAGAAATACTTACTAGACCACTTGAGATAATTAAGAAATAATTCATGGAAGCCATAGATTTGTTGGAAATTTACACATGACCTGGGCCGTGATATTCGAATTTTATCCTGAGCGTTAGCGAGGGATAAAATTAACGAATATCATGGCCCAGGCCATGTGTAAATTTCCAACAAATCTATGGCTTCCATGAATTATTTCGATTCTAATAGGACAGATACGATCATTAAAAAACTGAAGCGATGATGGGTATACCGTGTGTGTGGCTGTTCTATTTTACCCACTGTTCGATAAATGTAAAACAAATCTAATAAACCTGAATGAATGATTTCTTAACTAACCGCTAGAAAAAAAATGTGATTACTTTTTTTTTACTTCTCAGTAAACCCAACATTTGCAATTTTAAATTTGCATTTTTTATCGTAAGCTACCGTCAAATTCACTGTTGACATGTTGTAACCAAGGAGCCGCCATGTTGACTTGCTGAAATCAGTAAATGTGCGAATAATGCAATAGAACAGAAAACAAGCAACACCTACCTCAATACTTTATTTTAATGCAATTGTATCCGAGTTTAGAAGGTAAACGTAATAGAAAAACCTTCAGCTTTGACGTTTTCATTCGTATGACGTCATGTTTTGAAATGACGTTAATGCGCAAAAATCATTACTGGAATTTCGCGGAATTTTAATTTATTTTGTTTTTGTCCATTTTTCCGTTCTCTAATGTGTAAATTCTTTTTGTTATGCATCAGAATCAGAATAAATGTTCTGTAGGGTTTTATTCAATTGTAATTGTTAACACAGCGAAATCCACAACCGTTTACACATAGGTTACGATACATGTGGATTTACGTGGGAGGCATATTTAAACAGCCATTTTTGTACATCTTGGAGTCTGCGCTAAGTATAGATATATCGAGAATTTTATCACGGTGTTGTTTACAAAGCGAAAGAAGCACGTCATATTAGAATAGGTAATAATAAGTTAATTTGCAAAATTGATATATAAAAAATGAGTGTAATTTATAAAAACAAACCTATGACTATCCTTAGACCATCGTAAGACACCTGTCGTACAGACCTAACTTTACGAGCAACTAATGTCCTAATTTGTAACCACTTTGTGAAACCCACTTAAGAATAAGATATGTCGTAAGACCATCCCAAGGCATGTCTTAGCTCTAAGACATTTTTATGAAACTGGCCTCAGGTTTTTTTCAACATGTGCTTTATTGATCCTTGGTAGCTACCATGCTCAGAAGTTGTAGTATTTTTCTTTAAACACTAGTGATTCAGATTATAACACAATGTACTGATGTACCCTATTTTTATTATTTGTACCTATAATGTCTTTTTTTATTTGTTCACACATCGTTGTAAATATAGCGGAATTTTATCCGTCTGGCATACAAGTGAGAGGTTTAGAAAATGCCTTTACCAAGTCTGTAATATTACAGTTGTTATCCTTTCGTTTAATGTGCTTGAACGTTTGATTTAGCCTTTTAATTACTAACTTTCTGTTTTAAATTTTCCTCAGAGTTCAGTATTTTTACAATAGTTTATTACCTATTTATGTGTTAATGTGTTGTCCCAGGTCGTTCATCATATCTTCGTATCAGTGTCTTTCTTCACTATGAATGTTTACAAAATGAAAATGCTGACTGACTAACAGAATTTATTTAAATCCAAACGTATGAACATTCGGACTTAATATTGAAATATTGGTCTAAAAATGATGTTCGTATGTTTTAGTCTCGGTTAATGTCTTCTTTCTCTACTTGCATTTCTCTTTATTCGTAGATAAAAAACTAAAACATAGAACAAATCACATATCTAGACGGCATCGATTTTCACAGAAATATCAAAAAGGTCGATGTCATTTCGGGAGTTCAGTATCCATTTAATGCTTGAAAAGGGTCATCGATTTATCTTATCTCATCAATATAAATTTTGTTGTTATTACTAGATACAGTCAGCGTATTTATACTAAAGCTGTTGTGTTTTTGTAAATAGAAAATTTTACCATTTTCCTATATCGTTCAAATATTTTATATTTAACAGAAACATAAGCAAAATTGTTTTCATAAAGTGGACTCTGATATTTTTTTATAACAGTTAAATGCTTTATAAATGTTAGTGAAGTTAACTTTGTAAGTACATGTATTGATATTACCCATTGATTTTAATCTTTCCAAAATCAACGACATAAAAAATCTTAATATGAAGAATAGTTTGTTAAAAATTGGAAATTTGGCAAATGTTACGACTTCGCATGGGTGTAAATCCAGAAAAGCACTTTGAACCGGCACAAAATTTAGACATTTTTTTTTGCTTGAACTAAATAGATACCGCTGCTGAAGGACTGCATGTCTACGATGGTATTGTGGCGGGATTGCTTCCATCTCCTGGCCCTCATTTTAAGTTGACCGTTTATGGATTTGAGACTTTAAGACAACATTGAGACAATACATTTGTCTGTGATGTAAGATCAATCAATTTAAATCCGCAAACATTTCTCTCTCAATTAAACAAAAGTTCCATAAGTATTAAGATCCATATTCACTTTATGATTAATATTTTGATAGCCATTTAGGCCAGGTTAACTTTAAGTGATTTGAACGAAATTACACCTTTACGGTTACCATGAAAATTATATCGCAGAAACAATGAAATTGACATCTTTATGATGTTTTTAGCTCACCTGGCCCGAAGGGCCAAGTGAGCTATTCCCATCACTTTGCGTCCGGCGTCCGTCGTCGTCCGTCGTCCGTCGTCGTCGTCGTCCGTCGTCCTCCGTCTTCCGTCGTCGTTAACTTTTACAAAAATCTTCTCTGAAACTGCTGGGCCAAATTAAACCAAACTTGGCCACAATCATCATTGGGGTAACTTGTTTAAAAAATATGTGGCGTGACCCAGCCTACCAACCAAGATGGCCGCCATGGCTAAAAATAGAACATAGGGGTAAAATGCAGTTTTTGGCTTATAACTCAAAAACCAAAGCATTTTGAGCAAATCTGACATGGGGGTAAAATTGTTTATCAGGTTAAGATCTATCTGCCCTGAAATTTTCAGATGAATCAGACAATCCGTTGTTGGGTTGCTGCCCCTGAATATGTAATTTTAAGGAAATTTTGCTGTTTTTGGTTATTATCTTGAATATTATTATAGATAAAGATAAACTGTAAACAGCAATAATGTTCAGCAAAGTAAGACCTAAAAAGAAGTCAACATGACCAAAATGGTCAATTGACCCCTAAGGAGTTATTGCCCTTTATATAGTCATATTTTTTTAACAATTTTCACAAAATTTGTAAAATTTTACTAACATTTTCCACTGTAACTACTGGGTCAAGTTCATTATAGATAGAGATAATTGTAAGCAGCAAGAATGTTCCGTAAAGTAAGATCTACAAACACATCACCATCACCAAACCACAATTTTGTCTTGAATCCATCTGTGTCCTTTGTTTAGTATTCACATAGACCAAGGTGAGCGACACAGGCTCTTTAGAGCCTCTAGTTATTTTTAAGCGGAGTTCAATATTCTCATTATGCTACCAAAAATCCATTTACATGTAATCTTTTCAATCTTTGTCTATTTATATATCTTAATACCTGTCACTATAGAACTGTTGTTGTTTACAAACTGAACTTTTCATTTAAATTTATTTATATGTGAAAATAGTGTTTATCTCCATTCTAATTCCTAACCGAGTTTCGGTCTGCAAGAAAAGTACTATTAATTCGTCTATCATACATTATGCGGTGGTGTACTTTTACCGCTTCATGTTTGTTACTGGATAACAGCATTGATATGGCGTAAAGAGAAAAAATGACCGACCATCATCATATTGTGTAGCTAGTTTAAAGCCATATGAAACAAGTTGCTGGTAATTGTACTGTCCTCGGTGAACGGTTTTATTCTTTTGTAGACGGAACGCGAGTCTAACGCAAAAACAAAATTTCAATCCTGGTATCTATGATGAGTATATTTACAACCTCTGGGTCGATGCCACTGCTGGTGGAGTTTTTATCCCACCTCCCCCGAGGTTATCACAAGTCCAGTAGTCAGCACTTCTGTGTTGACATGAATTATCATTGATATGGTCATATTTATGAATTAACTGTTTTCCAAAAATTTTAATTTTTGAAATTCTAATAAAAGCTTTTCTACCTCAGGAATAGATTACATTAACTGTACTAGGCAAGGCCTTTATGAATTTTTGGTGCTCAATGCTCTCCAACTTCTTATTTTATTGTGCCTTTTTAATTTTTTTTTTTAATTCGAGCGTCAATGACGAGTCTTTTGTAGACGAAACATGCGGCTTGTGTAAATAAAAAAATCAATACTGGTATCCATGATGAGTACATTTATGACATTTATAACCGTAATCCATAGTGTATGATCGACAACAATTTAGCAATTTAGTGATTGATGATCGAAAGCTTTGACTATTAAAACTTTCGGGTATAGATGCCGAAGTTAACTTTTTCATTCGCTGTTATTTTTCGTTTGCGATCGCCGAATATCTAACGTTAGATGTCGTGTTTTAAAATACCGTTGCTCACGGAAAAGATATCGGCGAAGTACGGGATGACAATATTTCAATAGCTGTACATTTCCCGAAGATTTTCATAAAATAAAGGTTTATCGTTAATAGAAAGTATAATTATGCAACATATCTTATGATGAAAATTATCCATTGAGTTATATAAAACATATCCATTTTACTGTTAGATTTGAAGGATCATATGACCACGATGACATGTTCATTCGTTTGCAAATTTTATGAATGCATCTTTGGAGCAAATGAAAACTTGTGTATTTTAAAAGTACATGAGAAAATGTTTTGCTTTTATTTATTTGTAATGTTTAAGAGTTTAGATGCAAATAGACATCTTCTTTATAACTTGCACTGGATAGATACCGCTGCTGATATACTGTATATCACCGATAGTATCATCAGCTCAAAAGTCAGTGCTTCGGTACGTCTGATTTTTTGACATATCTGTACCTTTCTGAATTCTCTTCGAAAAACATGGGGAATGTAAGGTTTCAACTCCTTAATTTAAAGTTGACCTTTGAAAGAATTGAGACTTTAAGACAACATTGAACCAATACATCTGTCGGTGATCAAAGATCAAGCAATTTAAATCCGTAAATGTTTCTTTCTCAATTTAACAAAAGTTCCATAAGTATTAAATCTGTATTCACTTTATGATAAATATTTTAATAATCATTTAGGCCAGGTTAACTTTAAGTGATTTGAACGTGATTATCCCTATACGGTTATCACAAATTGTATCGCGGAATCAATGAAATTGACAGCTATATGATGTCTTTGTTTTTCTTCGGAGTTTAATATTCTGCTCATGCTTAAATTCCTTCATGTTTTATCTTTTCAATCTTTGTCTATGTATCTTCATACCTGCACTGTCACTATAAAATTGTTGATGTTTACAAGTTGAACTTTTCATTTAGCTTTATTTACATGTGAAGCTAGTGTTTATCTTGATTCTAATTCTTAACCGAGTTTCGGTATAGGAAAGTACAATGAATTCCTCTATACATTATGCTATGGTGTCCTTTATTGCTGCATGTATGCTACTGAATTACAGCGTTGAGATGGTGTAAAGAGAAACAATGACCATCATCATATTGTGTAGCTAGTTTAAAGTTGCTGGTAGTTGAAATATCCTCCATGAACGGCTTTTTGACATTTATTACGAATCCATAATGTATTATCGACAACAATTAAGTCATTCGGTGAATGATGATCGAGAACTTTGGCTGTTAAAACTTTCGGGTATTGTTGCCGAAGTTGACTTCATTCGTCGTTGTTTCTCGTTTGCTATCGCCGAATATATAACGTTAGCGAAGTACGGGAAGACAATATTTTAATAGCAGAAAGTTGATGAACCAGGGTTATGTCGAAGACTGCCTCGTCCCTTTTCTTTAAAAAAATTTACCCGGTACATCGGAAGATATCAAGACATTGTTGATACATAATCCTTATTAACTTCACAAATGATACTCGATGGTCTAGGTTCTAGTTACTGACGTTGTTTATCATCTTTATTACGTGTAATAGGGGTCTTTTATTTGTCTGTGTATATTATTAACATTAACTGTTGGGTCATTTTGGGTGATGTCCATATGACGTGGCTCGGTACTACTACATCACGTCATTGTCATATTGTGCTATGGAACATTTTTGTGTTCTTTTATAATGTTTCGTACTTTGTTTATATTTTTTTCTGTTTTTCTTTGTCGACATATTTGTCAAACAAGTGAGATGTTTACTAGCTATAAAACAAATTTCTACATCAGTAAAGCCTGTATCGAGTCAGGATTATAAAAGTTGTAATCCATTCGTTTGTTGAGCTTTAGATTTTGCCATTGGATTATGTACCTTCCGTTTTGAGTTTTCCTCGGAGTTCGGTATTGTTTTCTTGTTACTTTTTATGAAAATGAAAAACCGATTGTTAATGACGTATATGTCTAATATTGGCCCTCATACCACATCTTCTTATATATAATAACAACTAAATGAAAATCGATACATCATATATGCTACTATCAAACGAACGCCATTCAAGAAATAACAACGAAAAAAGCATTCAGAATACCCAATTGTCAGGTTTCTGCCCCGAGTCCTAAATCTTTCAAGGCTCAGCTCAATCAGTAAATTAAATGACATGTTTTTATTTGCACCTGTAAACTATGAACATGATGACATGTTCTTTCGTTTACAAATTATGAATTAAACTTTACAGTAAATGCAAACTTATGTACTTTAAAAGTACATGCTTTCATTTATTTATAGTGTACAAGTGTTTCTTACTAATTCAAATAATAGTAAACCCTTTTTATTTGATAACTGATTATGAAACTGGATTATGTAGTGTAAGTATAATAACGGGGGTTTCTTAAATAATTCAAAGTACTTGTTAAAAGTTGTTTAAATAATACTACTTTTCAACCAAATGAATTTAATTGACACAAAAAGAAATCTTGCGCAAGTGTTAATCTTTAATTGAATATTTCACCCTAGGCAATAAAAATGTAAATAATTTGTCCGCTGTGTGGCCAGATAAAGTGCCATATTTACCATAACGTATAACGAATTAAAATACATCCAATTTCAATGCCATCTTCACTATTGTTCAAATGAACGTTTTGTTTTGGAAAATATTTTGGTATTGAAAGTTAAGTCGACAAAAAGAAATCTTGCGCAAGTGTTAATCTTTAGTTGAATATTTCACCCTAGGCAATAAAAATGTAAATAATTTGACCGCTGTGTGGCCAGATAAAGTGCCATATTTACCATAACGTATAACAAATTAAAATACATCCAATTTCAGTGACATCTTCACTTTTGTTCAAATGAATGTTTTGTTTTGGAAAATATTTTGGTATTGAAAGTTAAGTCGACAAAAGAACAGAAATCAGTGTACGTACGGTATGTTATTTTCATAGTGAGTTCGAAGTTGAAAAAAAACACATATACATCGTAAAATTGTTAAAATCTAATGTTTACCACTTAACGAATGTATGAAGAGACAGATAAACGGATCATCATATGCCATAACAGAGCCTGCAACATCGCATATACAGGGGACAAAGGGGGGGACAGAAAAAAAACCAGAAGAGAAACGAATAGTAATAAAACTGACTGAGCTCACATTTTGTTTAAGCTCAAAACTATTGGACTTAAAGTAAATTTAAGACAAGGACTCCAACGAGGACACCAAGACAGACATAATATGTTATGACGAAAAGTGACAGCGAATAAAACTACTAATGTGGATTGTAAGACATCTCATATATACATGTATCAGTTTGTCTGGAAGAGTTATCTCCCGTCAAGCAGAGAATAAAACATAGGTATACTATTCTTTCGAAAAGTAATTATATTTATTATTTGTAGTTGTAACTGAGCTGTTAAAAGAGACAAACATGACCCTAGCACGTCATAGAATATTTTAACAGACGATCGTAAATTAAACAAAATACTTTTTTTTACATTATTATGTAGCACTTGTGCACTGCGCTCCCCTGAAGCACAAGACTTGTTGGCTGTCTTGAAGAATTCTTGACAACCGTGCATACTATTTGACAGGTTTATAGCAAGTAAATAAAATATATGATCTCACAAAGTTAAAGGGTGCCTTCGCATGGGTTGGAAAATCCACCTTAATATAAAAGACCTTTGACTTAATTCACTTTCATGTAATGATTTATGGACTTCGTGTTTCTATGTGAATTCAAAGTTAACCGATTGAAATCGGTTCGAACTTATATTAATCGTTTCGTACGACAAAAATAAAGAAACCATCATAATGTATAAGAGAGAGATTTATTTGCCATATCGAAATGTATTGTATAGTTAGCTTTTTGAAATCATAATTAAAAAAAAAATCGTCCGAAGTTCACGGGAGTTCTTTGTTGCAGATGTAAACAACTAGAAGTATTGTATTGTGATACTTTGTGAATTTTTATATAGAAAGGCATTCATAACGAATCAACTAAATTGTTAAAATGGGGAATAGAAAATAATTATAGATGTCAAAAATTAAATAAATTGAATACACTAAAATTGATATTTTGGTAATGAAAACATATCTTTCTGTTAACAACGGTATAGTTGAACAATTTCTGTAAATCAAAATGTGTTTTACGCATAATACACAAATATGCTCTTCTCTTTCACTATCTATTAGTTTATGTAATTAACAATAAATTCTACTATCAATTATAATATTTAAACATATTGAAGACTGCATGTAAAATTCTACATGCTTCAGGTTATTTTTGTCTTGGGGTTGCTGTAACGCCACTCAGAGTCCTTTTTAATTATTCCTTGGAAGGTTTTATCACAATCTCTCAGGTTACTTAAAGAACAAATTGTACTCAGAATTTTTAGTTATGCAAGTTTCAAGCGACAGATATTTTCTGTCTACAGTTAGATGTCTCTTGCACCATATATATATGAATTTGAAGTTTTATACGACACAGAACCAGCAATTTTATTCTAGGTATGAGTTTTTGAAACCTAGACCTTTTGTGTATTTTTGTATTTAACGTGTTCATGGAATCATGTATACCACATCATATTTATATAGAATTCACTATAGGTTGTCATTTTCTTAAAATGATAATTTTCTTATGTCCACATAAGATAATCTGTTGTCCTTACATCCGAGCATTTCATATCTATGCCTGCATATATTCTACGCGATACTTAAATAAAGGCAACAGTAGTATACCGCTGTTCGAAACTCATAAATCGATAGAGAAAAACCGTTTTTATAACTTTTACTTTCGACTCACTGCAGCTCAGTAGTATTTTGCTGTTTATTTTAGTTTCTTCGTTCTTTTTGTTTGACAAATATATAAAGTCTTCTCTGAGGTACACTAGAAGTTCATGTTTATAGATATCATTTACTTTAATGGAGAAGTACACATACTAATATATTTCCTAGTAACCTATAATAACAACACATCAAGTTAATATTTTCCAAACAAAGAAAGTGTATATTTCCTGGCAACCTATATAGTTATAAACTCTTTGACACCATTGATCTGCACTATTCATACTGTTTACATTATAAAACTGGACAAATAAAAGTCACATTTTATGTGACTGTACTAACTGCACTGTCTGTTATGTTTGTAGTCGGTAAACTTTGACCATTCCTTACAAAGTGAACTTGGATTTCTGTTATATCATTGTATTGTAATACTTTTGAAATGTGTCTGCAGAAAATCACTCACTGTTTACCATCCTCCTACCAACGATTGTTGATGATAATTTCTGATGCGGTACATTAACAAGAAATAAGACATGTCTAAATATTATTAAGAGGCAAACTTTTTTCTTGAATTGAATCAATCAGTTAAAAAAAATGGGATTCTTTGAGAATCTAGAAAAATCAAAAAGAGCAGAATGATATCACTGCAGACGTCTTGATATTCTGGATATGAAAACACTTTATAGATTGCTTCTATTATTATCAAATTAAAATAAAATTGAAAATGGAAATCAGGAATGTGTCAAAGAGACAACAACCCGACCAAAGAGCAGACATACATGTGTATAAAACAATATTGTACAAATATATGTATACATTGGAATACACTGAGGAATTTCTTGTGTATTTGAAATCTTTTACAGTAAAATAAATTCCATTTTTAAGTATGTTAAGACCTTCGATCTTTTGTCATTACAAACAAACAGTATACTAGTAGTTATACATATAGTTTTTGGTAATACATTCCAAGCTGATTAAGAGTCAACATGACGTTATGTAATAGATGAAGGATAGTGTACCCATTTGTCATTATTTCCGGTACATTAAAAGACCATTCCATTTTTTGACCTGATCAATAATTATAAAATCAACAAATGAAAACATGTTGATACTATAAATTAACTCTCATACACTCAAAGTATTAAATTCCTTATAGAAATTAAATATCATTTCTATTGTATAAGTGGGGATTAGGCGAGACATAATCTACTGCTTTATAAACTATTTATTCGTTTTTATATCTGATTTGGTCAGTTGACAATGACATTAAATAAAGATTCATCGAGTCAGATGCCTTGTTCTTATATTATAAAAAAATATTGTTTTATTTTCTGAATTTCATATATACCCAGTATATGTTGTTGAATAAGCAATAATGGATTAAAACATAATTATATGTTGCAGTCGCAATGTCGGGGTCGTTATATTTGATTGAATTTGGATTTTTCTTTAAAAAATTGTTATTATAATGTTTTGCTGGTACACATGATCTAAAATAAAAGTGGAAAATATGTAAAATTTCTGCTGCATCGTATAAATCAGAACAATTGATGAAGATGATAAATTCCAATTACGCATAGCGATGTTTTGGCAATGATCACATCTATGTTAAAATGTTCATGCTCATTCTTGAAAGTGAATTGTTTTATTCTCTATTCTGCAACTCCGGAACCTATTTGATTGTTCTTGTTCTTATTTGTTTTTATGTGTAGTTATTCGTTTTATCGTTCTCTGACAGTTAAACTCTATTCCAGACCTTTTATCGCCTGTATTTGTCTTTGTTTTGTCGTTAGGTTGATGTTTCATAAACGCGAAAGGTCAGTTTCCATCCTGCCTTCTTTAAGAAAATGATTTATCATAATTCTTTTGAAAAAAAACAACATGAAATAAAATGGCCATAAAAAAATATACATTGATTTCCTTTAAAATTTAATGTCAAGTGCTGGATTTCATACCCTTTCTTCCTATATAGATATAAAAAGATGTGCTATGAGTGTCAATAAGACAACTTTCTATCCAAGTCATTATCTGTAAAAGTAATCATACATATATACATGTATAATATCTACAGTAATCGTTTTCTGTTGTTCATCTTTTGGTTATGACTATCATATCCTTTCTTCCCATATACATGTATAATATCTGTAGTAGTTTTTTGTCGTTCATCTTTGGGTGATGATTATATTGGTCAGTCAGTTTGGCAGCGCATGATATCCATTGTCTTCAACACTGAACAGATTACCGACTTAATATGTTTACTACACGAAGTGATTACTTTCTCTCTCTACATAAATATTTACAACTTAACATGATCTATAAAGTCTTTAATGAACAAATAAAGGTTTAATATATTTAATAACGACATCAAAACAATTCAATATTGGTAGATAAGGAAAATATTGACCGCGGACAGGGTGTCCTTTCTCTCTTTATATTTTAAGGTAAGGATGGTCTTTAAATAGACAGCAGATAGGCAGAAAGCCATTTTTATATTAAATTAGGTGTTTATCTCCTTAAAATGGACGTAGGTGTAAAGCTATATAAGGATTCCTTGATAAACATTTAAACCTATCATTCTAGATAATCTATATTTGAGGTAAGATGTTTCATCACAATATCATGTATGCTATTCACTTGACTTAAATATTAGGTTAGGCACTATTCAAGTTTGCAAACAAACGGAGGCGTTCAACAGACGGCTTCTTTTTAAACGTAACTTTTCTTTCTGTCAGGCAAAGAATACAAATATTAGCATCAATATATGTATGACCATGATGTTTTCAATGCTGCGTAATTATATACTCTGCCATAAAGCCGCTGATGGTGGACTTTATAGTCTAAGGACATTATTCTGTGGATACGTCTGGTTGTGGAATTTTTATCAGAGGATTTTATTATATTAAAAGTCGGTGCTTCGATAGCATATGATCTTCAACTTGCATTTTTAATCGAAGATAGTTTTATTTTGGCCTTAAAGTTACGTTGAAATGTTCCATTAAATTTTAAAGAAACAAACTGTATAGAGGCGGTAAAATTTCTATAAATCTTTAAGATTGGTCTTTATATATCATGTTATCATGAATTATACATAAAGTATAGTTACTAATGTGTAACCTTTTACCCATACCGTACAATTCGTCTTACCATTCACTAGTCCCAGACACACAAATTAAATATAATAATAGATGATTGATATCATATGGATTGGTCAATCTTAAATCAAACTAAGAGGTTTATTTTAATTCGTTGTCCATTACAAATCTTTTAAAATGGACATTACTTCATGCCATATCTCTACTTTCAATTAATTTATCTATATCTAAGTATGACAGGCCATTAATGATTCTCTGAAGTGTTTGTTTGAGGTCTCAGTGATCCACGGCCTTCATATATGATTCAACTTAAGAGAAATCTTAAAGCATGCCGACATACAAAAAGACTTTTGTTATTTTTACTAATGATCTTTTGACGTCATTAAAGTCATTTGAAAATTTAAATTCTTTCGATTGAAGGTGGGATTTAAAAGTTGCGTGTTCGACACCCATTCAGTTTCCGCGTTACTTAAATAAACATATAAACATCCGATTCCAATTGGTATACCGCTTCCGATCATGTATATATATATAAATATAAAGCAATTTTGTCATAATCAGTTTACATTTATTGTATTGCAGAGGAATACTTATTTCATATATTTAAAGTAAACTTAATGTAAGTAAGAGTATATAAAAAGGTGCCTTTTTATGGACAGTTATCTAACTATAGGGTAATAATTGTTCTTGCGATTTCTTCTATATTTTGTACAAAGATTTGTTTTTATCACAGTCAGCATCAAAGAATTCTTGCAATTTTTTTCATACATCATTGTAAAATGTAAATATACTTTTTATTGAACTGTTGATTTCATTTCATTGCAGATTGCATTTCTACACAGAGTTATTAACTTTGCTGTTCAAAAATTATTTAAAAGGTAAGTTAGAAAGTTATATTTAATATTGAAATAGAAATAATGAAAAAAATCGGTATTTTTAATCTTTTATATAATAGTAGGCTGTTTTGTCAAGAAGGTAATATAAAACAGGTAAAATTAAACAAGCAGATTTATCCATTTGCTTACGTTTTTGCACGTCATGCAAACATCACATGTATTGATGATACAGTGGAAATTTTATTTAATTAAGAGTATATGATAATCTTGAAGATTTGGAAACCTTAAATTAGTACAAAACTCTGTGTGCGGTATTTAACTTTCAGATAGGATAAAAATCGTTACGATGACAAGAATATTTTCCAATATAGGACACAGCTGGAAAGAGAACGAACATGTCTTAGGAGTAAAATGCTGATAATGTAAACACGACCCTTATGGTCATAGAATTTTATTTGATGACAAACTGATTATGTCGGTATAAAGGGATAACATTTTCCAATAACGTCTTAAAGTTATCTTATGTGAGTTAAAGAGAAAGGGATATATCATGAAGGTAAATTTCATTATGATAGAAATACAAAGCAGATGAGTACATACAATTTATTTCACATTTTCATAGTAAAATAATTTAATCTATTAATATGATATACTTTCAGTTAACGTCATTACCTCCAAGTGGAAACATGCAACCGAAGATTCCACTCATTTTGTCACGGCCACACGTGTGGTCTCATAATACAAATTATGTTGGTGCAGTCGGCCTACACAGTGAAAATAGCTCAGCTGCACGTGCTCGAACACTTAGTATAGATAAACGTTTGAATAAAGTCATATCTGTGCTAAAAGACATGGAAAGGAAGGATATACGAAAGATTGAAAAATCTAAACGTGACATAGAGAATTCTATGTTAGTATACACTGAAAAAATGAAACAAATAAATGCTTCTAAGCGACAAATTGCTAAATCCCCCGAACAATCAGATTCCAATAGTAGTCATTCGACATCGACTCTTGCCTCACCTGGCAGTTCTCCTGGAAGTGATAAATATTCACCTAGAACACAGAATGTGTCTCCGGTTAAGAGTCGCAGAGTGTCTCTTCCAAAAATTGGACTTAGTACACCAAGAAACATTAATAAGAGAAGACTGTCAAGTGTTTCCGACAGTGAAGCATTGCCTAATTCATTAAGTCAAAACAGATCACGATTATTGCAAGAAACCTCATCACGGTCGTTAACCTTTAGTGAAAATAAAGAATCTGATAAACCGAAGAATAAAACAGAAGATTGTGAAGATAACCATATCGAAATAAGTCCGTTTCCATTTGAATCTTTTGATTACGGTAACTTGAAATATGGTACTGATGAAAAACCTACTATTTCACAAAGGGATCGGCTACACAGAAAAAGAATTAACTACAGACAATTTCAAGATGAAAAAGAGCTTGAACGTCAACGCATACTTATGAAGAAAAAACAATTACCTGAAAGTGATCCTTTTGACCACAGGAAAGATATTTTACGTCAGCAGGCGGAAAATAAACGTGCTGCACTGCTTTTAGAGAAAGCAAGACAAGAAGCAGTCAAAAATAAGAAAGATGTGTGTAATTCTTTCTGTTACTCTTTTGCAATGGAAGAACTTATGAAAAAGTCTGATCCATTGGCATACATTGCTTCAGAAAAAGACTTCATATCTAAAGTAGAAGTTGACAAAAATGGTACAATTAAACAAACACTCGGTCCTGCTGTGTTGACAATCATTGGTGTTGATGAATTAAAAAACTATCAGGGAATGAGAATAAAATGGTCTGCAAAATACCGATCACATAATATAGAAGAAAATGAACAGTCTGGCGATAGTTTTCTTCCACCAATAACAGTTGGAGGACAAAAATA
Source organism: Mytilus galloprovincialis (assembly GCF_965363235.1). Lineage (NCBI taxonomy): Eukaryota > Metazoa > Mollusca > Bivalvia > Mytilida > Mytilidae > Mytilus > Mytilus galloprovincialis. The sequence continues at coordinate 27,405,500 of NC_134841.1, forward strand.
TAATTTTTCACGCGAGACCACGCGGGAGCATGAAAATCTCCATATTCATAGACTAGATACTCAGTCAACCATATCAGTAAGTTAAATGGTTGATGGTGTTTTATCTGTAATGTAATTTGTTGGTTGGTTTTCCAAATGTAATGAGGTTAGATACGTGCAAAACAGTAATGCATGCTCTGAACTACGCAAAACAAGCATTGTATTGCTGTCTAATTGCTATGTAATCTAGATCTCCTTTTTTCAAGATAATTACGTATCGAGAGATGGTTCGGTTACAAAACGTTGTCGGTTCCAAAAAATTAACTTGCCATTATATGCTTTAAAAATGTTGGAATACGTGAAGCACAAAATATTGGGTCACTTTTTCACACTTATAGCAGTTCACATAAGGACACTGTTTGACATGCATCTAACCTCAATGATATATTTGGTGGAGTTGATAGTTTTGAAGAATTCAGGGATATACTAACATTTAAACTTAGTATTGGTGCTGGTTAAAGTATTGCTTGAATAGTTATAATTCTGCAATTCAACTTTACAAAATTCCTATAAACCAATTGTACTTGTGTTTGTATACGGGTTACATCTGATAGTTTATATTTAAACAAAATTAAGAACAAAATATTTCAGTTCATGTTATTCAAAATTTAAATATGGAAAATATATACTGGTATTTTAACTGTTAGGGTCCTTGTTTATTTTCCCAAAAAGTTTGGTTTTCAAGGGGCTGATATTTTAATCTTTTAGTACATTTCGAAAAAGAATTGAGCCATCAGAAACTTTAAACGGAGATTACAAAACATATAACTTTAATTATCTTTTCTACCTTTTTGGTTTCGATTCGAATGAAAAGATATTGAATGTAAAAATGTCAATAAATGTAATTTTTTTTTATAATGATGATTTGTATCTCGCTTTGTTATTCATTTCATTTTCGACTGAAATGAGTTATATTTTAAGATTATATAATCGCACAATTAAACTTACTGCCTTGTAGATCTCGTTGACCGAGATTTGTATTTACATTTTAAGTCTTTTTGTTGTATTTCACTACAAGGTGGGTAATAGCTATATAATTGTAGTCTGTTCGTTTTGACAGAAGTATTCATATGCGAGCAATGATTGAACAAAGGTTACATGTAATATTTTTACGTTAATTTTCACAAATATCAGTTTCTCAGTTGTCGGATAATTCAATGTCTTAGTTCAGAAGACTACCAGACAAACTTTACGTTGATTATAGCACACAATATCTTTTTCCTTTTTGGTTTCGATTCGAATAAAAAGATATTATATGCAAATATGCCAATAGCTGTGATTATACTTTTATTACGATTTGTATCTCAATTTGTTATTCATTTCCTTTTTTCGACTGAAATGAGTAAAATTTTGCGATTGTAAAAGAATGAAATTGTACAATTTTAGTGTTTGCCTTGTAAATTTCGTTGACAGAGATGGTTATGTATATGTTTTGTCTTTTCGTTATATTTTACTACAAGGTGTGTGTTTACTAGAAATAGGATTGTAGTCTATTTGACAGAAATATTGATTTAACTAACCTTATTTTAAAGTTATATGTACCATTCATATGTTTATTTTCACACAGATACCGTTTTCAGTTGTCTTATATTTAAATCTTTTAGTTAATTTCGAAGAAGAACATGAAAGATTTCAATTTGACCATCCGACAAATTTTACGTTGGTCACACAATGTCTTTTCTTCTTTTTTGGTTTCGATTCGAAAGAAAAGATAAATTATTTTTTTGTGGAAAGATGTGAATTAATTAAAGTGATTTATTAAAAAAATAATAATATCGCCTTGCTATTTATTGCAGTTTCGTTGCTTGTGTTTTTGGATGAAATTTGAAATATTGTTTTGATTAATGCAGGGTTCACACATTGCCGATTATTGCTCCCGTTTGAGATCAGACAGCGATACGACAACAAAAGTGAAAAAGTCGGATTAGTATTCTCAATTATCTGGAATGTCCTATTATTGTCTGAACGCAGTCGTTTTAGTTCGTAACAGATTCCTACTGGTCGGGAAGGGTCCGAATAGTTCGACAAAGCACCCCGACAGTTAGGTGCGTCCCGTAACATACGGGGGAACTCAGCCGATTTTGTCTAGTCGGATTACAATCGTGCCTATGTCGTGACAGATTCTGCTGTATCGGATCGAATTCCTAACAATGTTCTGTGTATTCGGGACGGTGTCCTGTGGAACGGGAATGATCCGGAGAAGTCCCGACAATAACAGAATACAATACGACTGAGACCAGACAAAGCCGTTTGCAATACGATAGAGCGGACCGTGATAGGATACGTTCCGACAGTACCTGATCATCCCGATTATGCCGACAGTTTTCGAACGGATAACTTCCGTCACCGTCGGTTCACTGTCTTGTCACTATCTGATCTCTGTCGGATTACATTCGGTAGAATCGGGACGCAGTCGTGACAGACTCGGTCGAATTTACCTGGCGAAAGATACAAATCGAATTTCCATCCACGATTCACAGGATCTTGATCAGACTTTTGACAAATTTTAATCGGGAATGGTTCTGTCAAGGACGGCAGTAAAAATCGTGAATGTGTGACCCCAGCTTAAATAAGAAATAATTCGTCAAGCACGGGTTAATGCCTTATAAATATTGTTTGAGAAGATGTAAATTTATTTCCATATATTTGATCACAAGGCGTAATTAATATAATATAAGTGGCTTTTTTCTTTGATAGAATTATTCAAATGCTAGTTGTGATTGAACCAAGGTCATTTTCAATTATATATACCCCATTTATATGTATGTGTTTTATGTTTTATTTCACAACCGTAAATTAGTTGAAATTTTATCAGTCACTTTGATATGGTGTGTAAATAAAATTAAGGAAATTGAAATAAATTTAAAATAACAGTTAACTTTAATGGCATGAAAAAGGAAATTCAATTTCACTTGATACTTTTTAACTTTTAAAACCGTTTCTTATTAAATTTTATTACTGTATCACCTTTGACCAATCTATATTTAACTTAATTTGCAAATAAATATGATAGTCTACATTGTACACAATTTACTTTTTAAACGATTTGTATTTGAAATCAATTATTTAGATTAAAAACTCTATCTTCAATTCACTAACATTTAATTTCAGAAAAAGAAACAAAATAGGCGGCGAAAACTCAAGGCTGCTATGTCTTCCAAAGGATAGTTTAACTGTGATATATGATTATGTATTGAATCTCATAATTGTCAATAAATATAAAGTATACAATTACATATTTGCTTCTTTCTTTTTGTCTCAACAATTTTGAGAGAAAGTTGTGGCACATGACGCACCATCACTTTTTGTTATTCTCCATGTCCACTTCTCTTGGTCGTATTTCATTCGAATTTCTCCACGTCTTTCTTTGAACGGATGTCTCTTGGACTCACTTTATTCCTACTTTTCTTTGTCTCACTCCATTCGGACTCCATGCCATATTGATTGCATTCAAACTCTCATGTCTGTTTGTTCTAAGAAACCTTTACCTGATGCTGACCCGCGACTCAAATGTTTTCCCCGATAGACCTTTTTATTTTATTTAGTTTTTAGCATGCTTTAGTATGATAATTCATAATTAGTACATATATAATTGCATATCTTGTCGTATGTCTTTATGGTACCAAAAGGCAACATTCATGTTTATGGAAGCGTCGTTATTCATTTATTTTGCAGTGTTTAATAACTTTAAATGTTTTGCAAGTACCTTTGTCCCATTGTATGCTTACAAGGAGACAGAAGATACCTTTGGGATATTCAAACTCATATGTCTAATAAAAATATCAATGCCAAGATAAAAAAAAACCTAAAAACGACGGAAAAACAGACAACAGTTCACTAAACACAATATTTAAACTAAGCCTGAGGAACACACACTTAATCAAAAACCAGGGATGTTCCGGAAGGGTATGAAGATCCTGCTCTACATGTTGCACTGGTCTTGCTGCTCATGTAAGTACGAACCAGATGATAGGTCTAATCTGTAGGTCAAAGGCAAAAAAAAAACAGGACGGGATTGTGGTTAAAACAAATAGAACATATCTGTCTTCATCTGTGAAGCAGATCTTTCATAACGGTATTCAAATGATAAAGCTAGCTTCTTTTCACTCTTCCAATTGAGCTTCTGTTTTGAGTCAGCATCATATGAATACACGAACAAGTCGACAGTTTGTTCCCATAGATGTCGATTATGTGTTGAAAACCTCGTCCTCCAAATGTTTCTAATAACTGCAAGAGAGTATTGAAACGATGATCCCCAATCTACAAAGCATCGAGAAAATACTACGGGCTTTAGTTGACTTCTTAACAATAATGAACACTAATTCAGTGAAATGGACGCCACACTGAGCTTAGAGTCATGGCAATTTAAAATAAAAACACACAAGACTAACAACGGCTGTAGGTTCCTGACTTCTGACAGACACAAAACAGGCAAGGGGTTAAACATGTATTCAGCATATGAAAATTAACAACAATCTTTCCTCTTATGGGATTAGTGTCATGATATTACAAATAATACGAGAAGAACATGACGCATATCATGACATCACTTTATTACTTTCTTAAAATTGTGGTATTCTATACATTTATTTGTTTTATAGTGATTAAGATTATATCACAATGTGGACTGCTGTTCCCCAATTGTTTAAAATTTTATCTATTGTTTTTATTCACACATCGCTGTCATTTTAATTCTATGCGATTGTCATACAAGAAAAAGGTATAGCTAGCTATTCAACCTGGTTTAATCCACCATTTTCTATATAAGAGAATATATGTATCAAGTCAGGAATATGACAGTTGTAATTCATTCGTTTGATGAGTTTGTGCGACTGACTTTGCCATTTGATTAGTGACTTTCAGTTTTGAATTTTCCTCGTGCGGTATTTTGGTGATTTTACTTTAGAATATGACTATCCAGGCAACTGTTCTGTTATATACTTGATATATTTGATATCCTTGTTGTTCAATCTGCAATCTGACTTGATCTTGTTTTGCCATCGTTCTATATATTGGGTAATTTCTATGCTATCCCAATTTTTGTTTTGGAATTTTATTATTTTATAAGGTGTTTCGATAAAAAAGAATACATCAAAACAAATTCAAACAATGAAATACAACACATAACAGAAAGAAACCGAAGTAAGAAATCATGACCAGCACTGAGGCATGGTGATAGCGCATTACAAACTTCTTGGTGAGTAAGTCGAGAAAAATTAAATAGGGGCGAACATTAGATGATTTCACCAATATAAAACTTGGTAATACACGAACAGCACGAACATTTATAGAACCATCAATGAATGCCATGACAAAATTTATTTGATAAATAGAATATAATGAATTAAAGTATGGTGATGCGTCTTTCCTAGTTTGTGATTTATCACCAGATGTGTACTAACATGACCAACACAATATGTGCCACGTGTAGAGCATGATCTGTGTTAACCATTCTTGAGCACATGCAATCACCCCCGGTTTTTGGTGGTGTTCTTGTTGCTCACTATTCATTTTTCTATGTTGTGTTTTGTATACTATTGTTTGTTTTTTGTTCATTTTTTGGCCATGTCATTGTCAATTTATTTTCGAGCCCATTTGCTATAGTTTGCCCCTCTTGAATAACCATGCGGAACCGACGAGTGTGACACGTGCAACAGTAAAAGTGTATCTCTCCGGGGCAGTTAACATGAGACGTCTCGTATGGTGATTTGTTTTGCTCTTGGAAAAGTGTAGTCCATTTTCTATTGGCATATTGTAGTAATAATAGTACTGTCATAGAGTTCTATTTTTACTCTTGGTGTTGGTAGATCTTTTTACTGTTGGAATGTTGTAGCCTTTTTACTGTAGGCATGTTGTAGTCTTTTTACTGTAGGCATGTTGAAGTCTTATTGCTATTGACACGTGGTGGTATTTTTACTGCTGCCATAGTGTAGTTTGTTTTACTCTTGACCTAGTGTAATCTTTAACGTTTGGTGCTATTGCAAGTCTTCGGTTTTTAGGCATGATCATTTTGGCGCGTTTCCTTATTGTTCGCTGGCTTATTGTTCGCTAGCTTGATTCATCTTATTGTTCGCTGGCTTGAGTCTGGTTAATAGTGTTACGGGTTTCTATTACCTCCTTGCTATATTCAATTCCATCAGTATCAAGTCTACGAGTAATAATATTGAAATGAGACACTTTATAACTTCATAAAATGCGATTGAACACAACAGTTTTCTTGCCATAAATAATCAAGGGACTAAAAGTGGACCAGTAAATCCCGGGGACAAGACTTCAACCGGAGTGTTCATGTTGCTCACAAAAGATAAAGAAGATACATAATTTACATCCAATCTCATACGTCGAAAAAGATTGGCGAAGACATGGCAAAAACAAACAAAAACATCAATAAAAAAAGCAAGTTCCTACAACAATACACAGAAAACTCAATACTAGTTGAAATTATCCGTACCCAAAACTGGGGGTGATATCAGGTGCTCTGGCAGGATAAGCATATCCTTCTACACTAGTGACTTCCGTTAATTTATAGTTTATAGTTAAGTATTTAGTGGGCTATAATTATTGGTTAGATAAAGGCGTCAGTAGTATACCGCTCTTCAGAAAAAGTCATTAATCGATTGAGAGAAAACAAATTTTAGTTACAAACTAGAAACGATTGAAACGTATCAACTATAAGAGGGATACAACGGAACAAAAGAAACACTGAACTGCAACAAGAACGGACGCCAATATACATAGAAACAGACTATTTGATAACAAATACCATATTCCTGTCTTGGTACAGGTAATTTTAGGAAAAAATGGTCGATTGAACCTGTGTTTACGGCTAGTCATATTTGCATCTTTTTTCTTTGTTCATTGTGTTGGCCGACTTTTTTCAACTTTTAGTTTTTAGTTACGTCACTTCTATTCTCTCTTTTTATGAAAGATTGAAAAGCATCATACTTTAGATATTGTTTAAAGTGTTTCACTTTTATTCATTTCTCCCGCTTTTTATTTGATCAAATTTCAATAATGCACCGTCTCTGTTTCAATTGTAAACAGAGAAACCATAACATCAAGTTTTCATCTTTTACCAAACCACGATGCCACACATAATATACTAGTTTTAAAGGCTATTGACATTTTTTATTTACTTTTAAAACTTTTAAACTTAGCTATTTGGATCATAGAACAAAAGCAATTATTTCCTAACTGAACAGCAAAATATGTACTGATAGAACCCATAGTGCAGAAATAAAATAAAATAATGTTACTAATATAGGTAGACATAATTGCCTATGTTGAAACATATTGTTGGTGCGAACGTGACAAAATAATCGCACGTCTAAAATATCCACAGAAATGATATGCTGCTCATAGTCATTATCCGTATTAATATTTTCATATATTATTCGTCTGTATTGAGTTGTCAGAGTGTGGTTGTTAAATATTGTATAAGTAATAGTATATCTATATAGGGATCACCAAAATGAAGCAAATTAAGAGAAATTAAAGTTAATTTTAATGATTAACAAATGAAATTACATAGAAAATTGACACTATCGGTATGACCATCTTTGACCTCGCTTAAGATACCAACAGGTTCAATGGTAATTCTACACACTACTTTAACTTCTTAACCATATCTTGTTAAGGATTTTTATTTCATTAATGCAACAAATGAATAACTCACTGGATTTAAGAAAAAAAAACATCATCGATATCTACCCATATCATCAATTACATACACAGGTTCGTATCAATTAGTAAAGAAATCTGACGTTTACACCTAGATCGTACATAGCACTTTTGTAAGGCAATAACTGTGGTGAACTAAGCACATATCTTACACGGGAAGGCAATAGAAATCCACAAGAACAGACACCAAAATATATTTTTTGCAATCAATTCTGTTCTTTGGCAGTTCAGAAGTTTAAATGAGTAATGCATTTCTAAATATTTTATAAGATGAAGTGTATTGTAATAAGTTAGAGTAGATTTCTAAAAACACCATGAGTTTGTCAAAATACAAAATTAAAGTGTCGTCGTTTGAATGATAAATTCAAATATATTCTGCTGAATTGTATTTCTCATCAGAAGTACATTGTAACCAGTAATCTTATTATTTAAAAAAAATAAAAATAAAGATAAAACACAAATCTTCAACCCATGTTACAGGCTTATATTAACCAACTCAGTTTCTATATTAGGAAACAAATCAGCAGTCAAAGCTTATCAGATATAAATATACCATAGAACCATGGAAACATAACAAATATAGCTGAGAGAATATACAAAAAACCAAAGAAAGATCAGATAATGTTGTCCTTCGAATTAAAATAAATCCCTCTAAATTAGTAAACATTGATCCATTGATAAAACGAATCCTTAAAATGACTGTCTCATTCCATTTGAAGATTATAGATATGTTGGAGTTAGATATTTCACAACGCTTCATTTAATAAATTAAGTCTACTCTGTCCATAAACAAGGATAAAATTAAATAACCTTCAAAAAAGGTGTAGCCGTCCCTATTTTAACATATCCATTCATAAATATTTATTCATCAATGTCAATATTGTATGAAATTTTCAAAGGATTTTTGTTCAATGCTCAAATCATTTTTCTGTGTCCCTTTTACGTTTCTGTATGTTGCATGGTCATAAGACGGGAAAATTATAAACAGCTATTTTTTAATGAATGTTTGACCTATAATCGATGTTAAAACCCTTTTAGTTTCAACATCCAAAAAGTCATACATGACGTTTTCCCTGATTTCACGATTAGAGTTCTGAGTCAAAGAATGTAGAATAATATTTATCATGTATGTAATTCAAACTGTTAAAACGTCTCCCTTTACATTGAAAAAATGATGTAATTAAATCCATTCGAGACATGTATCCTAATAAGGTTATTTTAAAATTAGTAATCCGTATAAGTCAAATAATTATAAATATGACAGGTTTTCGTCTTGTGGTTTTTTTATATTGTGTTTCATATCCCCTTTTTGTTTATTCAAACAGAAATTACCAGATATGGGTAGGAGCTCTGCATATTTGATTAATGAGAACAATAATATGATTGGTATATCCATTAAAAACTGTCATGCTATTACCCACACATCATACAGAATTGTCGAGTATTATGTCATACTGTTTTCCTAACGACCATTTCAGAAACAGTAGTTTGTATGTTCGTCTTTTTGTTCTTACAATTTTATCAAACCTCCTCATATGCCCTTTGAATTTTCTTCCAATTTTAAATTGCATCCCGACCTTCTGTTCTTTTGTTTTTGTAATTGAACATGGCTGTTTATGCGATTGAATTGATGGACAGATGGATAATCAATTAATAATTGATCTAAGATCAATATCTTTTGTTTTTGTAGGTGAACATGGGTGTGTATGTGATTGAATTGATAGACATATAGATAATCAATTAATAATCAATCTTAAATCAATGGGGTTCTAAAAACAAGATAGTTTTGACTAGGCTTCTAACCTGACATGTCAATAAATTGTGACAAATCATGCTTTAAATTTAAACTGTGAACTACGACTATACTATAATGTTTTCTTGAGCCTATCATTCAAAAGTCGGTTACATTCTTATTTACTTTGCTTTGTAAACATATTTTCATATGGAAACCTTCAAACTGTTCGAAATACTTTGGGTTAGAATAATTGTAAAATATAGGTTACAGTTTACCGATGTTCAAATATGTTACAGTGTAAACTATATCAAATATGTTACAGTGTAAACTATGCCTTTTGTAATAATCAACAGTCAGCCGTATGATAGAAGATATGATAAACAGTAACAAATAGAACTTAGAGAGAATAGCAACGACACATGAATCGAAAAATATATTGTGAACACCTTGAATGGTAACCATAGTCTTCTCAACGCCCATGTTTTGGTCAGATTAACATAAGCATAAATTGCTTCAAGGGAACTGTGTCTGCGAAAAATAACCCGAAATTGTGACCGTAAATAAAGGCAATCGTAGTATACCGCTGTTCAAAAGCCATTGCAGGGACATAATTTGAGTCTTGATCAGTAGTTCGTTCGTTGTATTGTCTTTGATTATTCTCTTTGTTGAAACAAGCATGTTAAAATTCAACTTTATTATGCAGATCTTTATTATCATATTAATACGTTGCTTCTTTTCGAGGAAAATACAAAATAAATAAATCATCAACAAAAAAGAAAAGAAAATCCGAAAAAGTCAAAAACAATTAAACAAATTACCACAATAAAAAGAAACAACAGGAAAAACAACAGTCAGCAAGACAGATAACTGAAAAACAAACATTGAGCAAAATGCAACCCACTGAAAGCGGGAGTTAACTCATAAGTATCAAATGAAGCTTGAAATGACACCAATTGTGTTTCTCCTGTCTAAATTTGTCAATGAAATATATCTGGTGATGGTTAAAAGGAAGTAAATATAGATCGCTGGCGCCACCTAGATTTTACATCCAAGATAATAGGTAGAAGTAAATTTATTTTCTACTGCCTTGGTAATTAGAAATTAAAATTGAAATAGTGAGAAATGAGTGTTGGCCATTGGTGTAGAAATAGCGAGAAATTTAGAGAAAACTCTCTAAGACTAGCAAGATTTTCTGTGCCAAATTAAGCAAGGGGTGTTCTTCATTCATACTATTTCGAAAATTCCGGAACCGTTGAGTACCCTTAAAAAATGCCATTTTCCTATCAAAAAAGCTGCGGCACCATATGTGTTTGACCATTGCAATTACACCCAAAGGTGTTGATAATTCAGAATTCGAAATTTTTTTTAATGGATCTTTGATAGTGAAAAGGCAGGACCAAATAATGCTACCATTGTCGCCTATGTAAATAATTACTTCCTTGTAACCTAAAGCAAAATGACGATTTCTGGCGCATCACTGTATTTTTCGAGATATTTTAGAAATTGGATCGGTAAATTAATAAGGTACTAAGTGATTAACTATATCAGAAGAAAATTGCTGATCGCCGTGAAACTATAGTCTATATCAAATTTTTACTGTTTTTTTGTTCTTCTGTCTCAGGGGTAGGGTTCATCGATCTACAGTAAAAACGAGAATTCTGTCAAGAACTCTGTCTTTAATAATTTCTCCTCATCCTCGATAACACTGAACGTATTTATGCATATCTAAAAAAAGGGGGGCTTATTTTTCCTCATATTAGCGAATTTTTTGTATTTTTAATGGCTAAAATGTGCCAAAATGACCGTAAAATATTAAAAATTAGGTCAAAAATCAAAGGCTATACATGTTTCTCCTTAGTATCGTCGAATTGAATATTCTGAACACAATTCATATAAAACACATAACAGCAATGATGAATTCTTAGTTTCAGCATTTTTATAGTCTATTTCATAAAATATTTTGACTCTTATGCAACGGTGTCCATATATTCGCGATAAAGACATATAATTTGGACACAGTTATTAAATCATCAGCCTAAAGTCTTTAATAGACCCCAATCGAACTTCATTAATCAAAAACCGCGTTTTAAATATAACCAAACAGTCAAAATAAGCTGGTCAATGGCCCCAAGTCTGTAAACAGTAACGTTTTCTGTAAAGGGGGTACCTGTAAAGAAAGTCATTTTAAATGGTGAATAATTGTCTCTTTAATCCAAAATTTTGAACTTAAGCAGCAGTAGTATATAGTAATAGACTAACGTAAAGGTTGTCCGATTTTATTTCAATATGTGTCAGTATAGGTTAAAAGGAAGTAAATATAGATCGCTGGCGCCACCTAGATTTTACATCCAAGATAATAGGTAGAAGTAAATTTATTTTCTGCTGCCTTGGTAATTAGAAATTAAAATTGAAATAGTGAGAAATGAGTGTTGGCCATTGGTGTAGAAATAGCGAGAAATTTAGAGAAAACTCTCTAAGACTAGCAAGATTTTCTGTGCCAAATTAAGCAAGGGGTGTTCTTCATTCATACTATTTCGAAAATTCCGGAACCGTTGAGTACCCTTAAAAAATGCCATTTTCCTATCAAAAAAGCTGCGGCACCATATGTGTTTGACCATTGCAATTACACCCAAAGGTGTTGATAATTCAGAATTCGAATTTTTTTTTAATGGATCTTTGATAGTGAAAAGGCAGGACCAAATAAGGCTACCATTGTCGCCTATGTAAATAATTACTTCCTTGTAACCTAAAACGCCGTCACACAATAGAAGATTGGTAAATATCTCATCCCTAACCTATCCACGATTACAAATTCATCAATCAATTTTGTAAATAAATTCTTCTACCCTCTAATATATAGAACATATATTTTGAAATAGTAACAACTCTTTTCTGGAAAAAGCATAGAGTGATTTAATATATTTCAATGTAGTTAACATTTTATTATTACATTTCTGTTTATTTAATATGGTGCATGTATAATTAATTTGTCAAAATTGAATGATTATCCTATAAGCTGTACTTGCTTTTGGAATAAAGTTTTATATATAAAGCAAACTATGAGTTTATGCTAAGGCAGGCAAATTAGTGCTTGCTCAATAAGTGTAGCCCAGCGTGTTGTTTATGGAAAATTAAAATCTAGTAATGACAAATTGTAATTGATGATATTGCCTAGAGGGAGAAATGGACAATCAAATTCGAACATAAACGTGGTCATACTTTCAATTCAGAAAATGTTGCGATGTTTTTATAACTGCGAAAAATGCGACAGGGTTATAATCGCAATAATTTAAAATCGCATTTTGAACTTTTTTTATAAGAATTAATCGGGATTTTTTTTATAAATATCGTAAAAATAGAATACACATTTTAGTCTAAAATGACAAAAGCGCAATAATAAATGCACACAATAATTTCAGAATTTACTAAACACTAAACATATTTTCAACAATGGTCTACCAAATCATTATGGCGCCCATAAAGATACCAAAGACATGACTTTAACTTGATTAGGTAGAATCCTATTTTAAAAAGCTTCATGTAAGCGCAGAAACGTCTAGCATGGAAACTTGACATTCAAACATTAAAATGACATGTAAAGGAAAAACAATTTCATATAAAAAAAAGAAGATGTGGTATGATTGCCAATGAGACAACTGTCCACAAGAGACCAACATGACACAGACATTAACAACTATAGGTCACCATGCCAATTATGGGGAAAGGATAACAAATTCCATTTGTAACGACTTAAACACTGACATTCTAATCTATGATATCCTATTACCTGTATACAGTAATTTTTAGTAAATGTTTCTCGTCATCAGAATCGGCTGGGAACAAGTTTAAAGCAGAATAACATTTTTACAACATTTCTCAAATAATGACAGACCATCCATATACCTTAACATTTGCAAATCGAACAGCACACATATATATTTTAGTGCTTTTTGGTGCATACAGGTTATTTTTCTCTCGAATGGATACGATTTCGTTTTAAAAAAAAATTATGAAAGTAAAAAAAAAACCAATATGCCTATCTTATAAATAATTTAGAGTTAAGTTTGCTTTGAACATGTTCCTTGTCAGGTTAAAGCGAGACAATCATGACTAAAATGAAGACAAATAATAGGACATCTGGCTTTTTAATAGAATAGTAATATTATTATAATTGATTAACTAATATCGTAAACAATACTGATGACGTAGTATTATCTTATTGTTTGAAATTCATTAAATGTCTTTAATTTCCTTTGGTTTCATGTTCATGCTATTGCTCGTCTCAAAACAGGTACATAATCAAATCTTTACTCTATAAAAAAAGTTTCATGAATACATTTTTCTGAAAATATATGAGCAAAAACACCTGCTAGGTCTGTAAGAATTCTAGAGTCTGAGTTTAAATCAAATCATTATAAAATGTAAACCCTGTACCGCATTAACTGAAATGTATTTGCAATTTGACAACTCAAAATGTATATTAAGGAATGATCGTGGCCAAAATGTTTTGAAGCCCAAGACATAATGCAAACGATGAGGAGAAAATATAAACCACAAGGACTAAAACGAAAGCCAAGAAATGAATCAGAGCTATGCATTGAGGGAGGTATATTCATTAATTCAAAAAGAGTAACTCAGTTTACACGATATACGGTAAAAATCATGAATCACAATCTTTGTGTTTTGCAGCAATATATCAAAATTTTTGAGCTTCTTAAGCTTTATACTTCTATTCCTTATTCTTATTCCTTAAAATTTACATTTGTATATATAAGGAGCCATACTGATCTTAAAACCAATACACCGAGGAATATATTGTCAATATGCTTGATTTTTTTTTTCGATAACATGTTTATTGAGTTTGTTGGGTTGATATTCCAACAGATAACCAGTATTAAAATGTGTACCAGTTGTGCACTTCGACTTGTCGATTTCTTTTTGTACTTTTGCGAAGTAAAATTCATTCAGAACTTTGTATAGTATAGAAAAGACACATGTTGCAAAGTTCTCTAATTTATCAATAAGATATGGTGATGCACTATAACCCAATATGCCATATTTTAGTGATTACGATATTTCCACAGATAGACACCAGCTTCTATGACACACGTGATAAGACTTTATATATTTTAAATGCTACGTCACGCTTGTACATGATCACAAGTAGGGGAGTGCTCATTATACAAAAAAATATAGCATAGTTATCAGAAAGAATGGTTGAAATCAACACTGCAAACATTTACTGTCACCAAGACGCATTGGTTAAACGAAAATATACGACTGTATCTCAGTAGCGACATGTTTTATCAGCCTAGATTTTTAATTACGAAAATAGTCGTTAAATCTGTATTTTTCCCCGATTATTTTTACAGTGTGGGTAATGCACGAATAGGAGAAATAGGGTATCGTTTTGATGCACCAACACTCTTGCTTTTTTGGAGAACATACAATGACCCTGTTTTGTTTTTGTTACCATGTATTATCTTCGAAATATGAGGTAAATAAAGACAACAGTAGTATACCGCTGTTCGAAATTCATAAAATTCAACATCGGAAAACTATGCATTATTTTATAATAGCAAATACAAATAATAAAATATCCGTATATTCATTCCAGCACTGAAGTACTGAGCTGTCATGCTGTTGATGTCTTTGGATACAGGACACCCGCCTGCAAATGCATTGTAGACATATAATGGATATATACTTCTCATTTTCAAACAGTTCCTAAG
Organism: Mytilus galloprovincialis; assembly: GCF_965363235.1. Classification (NCBI taxonomy): domain Eukaryota; kingdom Metazoa; phylum Mollusca; class Bivalvia; order Mytilida; family Mytilidae; genus Mytilus; species Mytilus galloprovincialis. Next base: position 27,420,686 of record NC_134841.1, read on the forward strand.
TTTTATCACATCAAAACGCGCGTCACTGATTAGTCTTTTGAATAAGAAATACTCGTCTGGCAAACAATAATTTAACCCTGATACCTATGATGAGTTTATTTACAATAGCAACGAAATACTAAGCTATCGTGCTATTGATACTTACTGGCTAACATTATACCAGCAGTTGCATCCAACAATTAGGTAGCAAAAGAATAGAGACACATTCCTTAATTTCAAACGTTTTCCTTAATTTTATAAAAGCAAATTTCAATCTGTACCTTATTTAATATCACTAAATTGACAGGTTAATTTTACTTTGTTTAATGTCCCCTAGGTGCAGCTAAGATCGTTTATTCATTGTTATTTAGTGAAATGTTTTAAACAAATATTAGATTTCACAAATGAAGAGATTGCTGGATACTTTCTGTCTTTATCGATCGACCATGCAACAATAGTTCATGGTTAGGAAAGATAAGTTTACTATTACAAATACAGGTTTTCAACGTTTTATTTGTATATGCAAGGGTCAAGCTCAGTCCAAAAACGATTCATTTCCTGAAATATATGCCCTTTGATTTCAACTCAAATCTTTTTGACCATTTTGTAATATAAAATCCTAAGTTGATAATTTAATGAACATTGAAAAGGCATGGAGGGTCCTCAATTCGGATAAAACTAGCTTATGAATATCATTGTGTAATTCTGCAATATGAATTTTTATTGTACATCTTATTAGTGCAATGTTTTAATTTGTAGGTTTTTTTTACCATCATGTTGTTTTACTAAACTTGCGAGTTTGTATTGTCTTTTTGGTATCTTACACTATTTTTAAAACATCGTATACCATACAATGAGTTACATTTATTCTTATAATGTCTTATGTCGCTAACCATTTACCATTATAGATCAGCCAACGATATAGTCCTACCACAACTCCAGACAAAATATTACTAAGTTAAACAGTTGTTGGTGAAAAGGACCCCGAATTGGAAAAGAAAGAACAAAGATTTATGTTCTTTATGACGCATGTCGTAGTGTTTCGATTGTACTTAGGTCAATTTACTTTTGTTTAAAGTAAATATTTATTTGAATAAATGTTTTTGGAGATGAATAATATAATGTTAATGGGGTTATTATTGATTACCTTATTGACAGTTCGCTTTGTCTGCCTTGTTTCTATTTGATCTTTTGCAATTCGATACAATAATTTACTTTATGCATTTTACAATATCGTGTTTAATGCATATTTCATTTAATAGCTGAATGAACTTTACTTGAAGTATGCAGTCAATATGACAAGTGTATGGGAACTAGCTGACTATCACCAAATCAAGTACTTGTACCCTTTGTAATGCATTGTACTTTCTTTGGTATTGTATTGTATTGTTTTACTTGTAACAGTGGCTTTTTGTTGTCTGTAATGTCGATATTATTGACAAAAACTTACGTCGTGGTTTTCATTTTGCATATAAACGGAAGGAGAGGTAGAACAACTAAAAGTATACAAACCAACCAGAAGGTCTGAAGTTATGAATTATACACATATGTTCGACAATTATTATAGACGTCATCACTGCAAGTCAAGCTATAATAACTCGCCACATTCTTGACAAGTAGTAGAGATATGCCACCAAAGAAAATCAACGAAGATAAAATTGACAAAAGTATTAAGACATTGTGAACATTAAACACCTACTGGCCATGGTGATGTTCCTAAAATTAGACGAGATAGGATCGAACTTGTATTGGCGTTTATCTGTACGTTTGTTTTATTCAAATGATCGAGTTACCAGTAAACAAAAGAGTATTTACTTAATCTTGGAATCATGTTAACGTACTTATTTGTTGTTGGTGTTTTTACCGATTTTATTCTATATGAAATGCATTTTTTTGTGATTGTATTTTTCGAAGCTTATTAACATATAACAGACAGAATGGTATCAACGATTTTTTATCAACGAAGACAACATGTTAAGCTGGGGTCACACATTCACGATTTTTACTGCCGTTCTTGAAAGGACCATTCCCGATTAAAATTTGTCAAAAATCTGATCAAGATCCTGTGAATCGTGGATGGAAATTGAAACTTTAATTAAAATTTGTAAAAAAAATAATCTAATCACGACAACAATTAGATATTTTCAGGAAGCGTCGATATTCAACTGTTTCCAATCGAATTTGTCCCGATAATCTCGTTCTCTATCCGCCTTTGATCCGATTTGTATCTTTTGCATGGTAAAATTCGACCGAGTCTGTCACGACTGCGTCCCGATTCTACCGAATGTAATTCGACAGAGATCAGACAGTGACCAGACAGTGAACCGACGCTGACGGAAGTTATCCGTTCGAAAACTGTCGGCATAATCGGAATGAGCAGGTAATGTCGGAACGTCATCCTATCACGGTCCGCTCTATCGCATTGCAAACGGCTTTGTCTGGTCTCAGTCGTATTGTATTCTGTAATTGTCGGGACTCTGACGTGGGTATCAATTACGAATTTCGTATTAATAACGGGACTGTTCAGGAACGGTTTCGGCAAAGACGGTTCGCAATCGACAAGATCTGGATGCAATCTGGACTCAAACGGCAGAAAAACAGCAATGAAAAATTTCTCAAGATCATTCCCGTTCCACAGGACACCGTCCAGAAAACACAGAACATCGTTAGGATTTTGATTCGATACAGCAAAATCTGTCACGAAAAAGACTAGACAAAATCGACTGAATTTCCCCGAATGTTACGGGACGCACCTAACTATCAGGGGCTTCGCCGAACTATCTGGACTATTCCCGACCCGTAGGAATCTGTTACGAACTTAAACGACTGCGTTCAGACAATGTTATGACATTCCAGATAATTGAGGATAGTAATCCGACTTTTTTCACTTTTCGTGTCTTATAGCTGTCTGATCTCAAACGGGAGTAATAATCGGCAATGTGTGAACCCCGCATTAACCCTTATATATCTTATATATTGTTATATCAACACTAAGTGTACTAAGTGATGAAACAAATCTTCTCATGTCTCTCACGGTTTCTTTAATTTATTGACCAAAAAATATCGATAAAAGTTTAAGTTATTCCGCTTTGAATAGTATATTAGTTGTTTTGGGATTTTCCGGTTAGGTAAATGGAAGTAGGTTTATTTTTCTCTCGATATTGCAGTTATATAGTCTTCGTTCGAAAAGGATTTCTAGAATATGTCTTCAGGTTTAAGGGGTTGGCAACAGCACATTCTTTAAGTTTAATATACATATATCGAATACCATTTGTTGATTATTCTTCATAACGTAATTAGGAATTACTGTTTACAAAATTTCTAAATAGTTCATGTTGAGTGATCTCTCAAATGTACGTCAGATACTGTAATTATATCTTCAAAAAAACAAATAAGTTAGAAATACAACAGTATTTACACGATCTTGTACGTCTCTTTTTGTTGTTCTAAAATAAGTAGCAGACTGTTTCATTTGTATGAAAATAATGATGGGGATAAATTTCAACAAGACAGCGGCCCAAATGATACAAATACGTCTTTAACAATATAAGGATGTCGACGTAAACTTGCGCAAGAATATGACAGTTGTTATTTATTCGTTTATTGTGATTGGGTATTTGATTTTACCATTTGATTTCGAACTTTCCATTTTAAATTTTCTCGGTATTTTTGTTACTTTACTTTCTGCTTCGGTTCTTACTTGAGTGTTCCCATATAAAAACAAACGCTTTGGACGTATGACATTTTTAAGTGTTATATTCATTTTTTACAGCACTGGATCGATACCTCTGATAATGGAGTATCAGTCCCAGAAAGTCCGTCTTTCAGTACTGCCATGATTTATAATAAACCTTTTGAAATTGTCCGTTCATAAATTTTGAATTTATAAAGAAAATATAGTTTCAAAAATCTCAGGCGATGCAGACCTTTGATACATTAGGTTATATCTCTAGGTCCTATTGCTATACTTAGCTTTCAAATATTCGGCTTTTATCGTTGCTGATCAAGGTTTTTTCAGAAATGCGCTTTGGACGCATGCAATTTATGACTCTAACGAAAAAGAAAACATTTTGTTTTTAATTAATGGATACTTGATATCAAGAGAATGCTCAAACTTTGAAAAGAAAGTTAACCCTGGATATGTGTTTAAGGCGTGTTTCAATTTTTGGTGACGTGTGTATGTATGTTGTGAGGGTTTTTTTTTTTATCGTGTTTTGTTTCGTTGGAAATCCAAATCCCTCCTCCTTATTCGTATTCAGTTGCTAAGATCGACGTTATTACAACTGTAGTGGGTAGTTGTTTCAATGGCAAGCGTACAACACCTCCTTATTTTTATATTAAAATAAAATAAAGGCGTTAAAATTGAAAGATATTATGTAATGATGACATAACGGGTCATAATATGTTCTCAATACCATGCACTTGATTTTTTGTATTTAAACTCTTAATCTAAACACTACCAGACACGGTTAAAAACAATTTTAAGCTAATTACTTGCTCTAAATGACAATGAATTCCTTTACAATTAAAATTCGGCAATTAAGTAATTTTCTTGAAAGCCGTATCACTATACAATCTATCTAAGATTGATAGTTTGCTGTGTGAACCATAGAAATCCTTTCACCTGTTATGTGATAAGTATTGGAGTTAAAGAGTCGTGATATTGATCAGGAAATACACCGTCTTAAAAACGAAATTTTGAGATAGGAACATAGCCAAAATATATATAATTGATATGATGATTTGATATGTTGATCCTTATTTTGTTTGAATAGTAATTTTTCAATGATTCACGTAATTCCACGATGACAGCATGGTTTAAAGGTCCACTTTTTCTTTAAATTTTACCACGATTATATATTGACACTGACTTTATCATTTGGTTCAAAATCGAAAAAAAGAGTATGACATTGACAATAAGGTCAACGAAGAATTCATAGGCACAAACATTATTGAATATATGTGAAAATCAACAGTCAAGTATGCTAAAAATATGTTTGCCCGATTTTAAATATGTTTGTTTTTCTTTTTTGTAAAATGTTAACCGTGTGAAAAATCAAACAAAAGTATATTGTTATTACAAAAGTAATACCAAAAAGTAAAACATTCGGAGAAAGTAAAATGGCAATCATACATTAAAACAGTTTTCCTTAAATTTACTAATGACACACTTTAAAAACTTTATTTTGATGAATTTTGGTTTTGATTTGGAGTTTGTATGTTTTTAATAAATTTGTATTCAAATCTAAAAATGATATAATTGTTACAACCTCATACCGGAAACACATGTAGACGACATCACATGCAAAAATCAAGAGAATTTTGAAAAAGACTTTTCTGAGGAAATAAATACACGGAAATTGGTGCTACCTTGTCAAAAACATTTGTGAATGACTAAGGAGCTGAAATGATTTCGTGAGAGAACATCATCTATATAGAGGAAGGTAAAGTTAAAGGATATTGCATGCCTACTTCTTTTCTTTCTTCCTTAGAAGTTCCTGTATGAAGTCAGCCTCATAAAAATATAGGAACAAGTCGGCAAGAAAAGGGGTAAAATTGTTTCCCATGGGAATGGCGATAGTTTGTTGAGAAACATGACCTCCAAACGTAACAAAAACGTTGTCAATTAAGAAGTCAAGTATCTTGATAATGTCAGTTTCAGAGATTCTTTTGCTTGAATGGGAGTGATGTTTTACAAAGAAGGATTCATCCCTCAAGAAGACAAGATACTTGTATCTTCGTTGGCCAATCTTTTATATATAACAATGCAATACCAACTCCTTCAATTTGTCTTTCAGTTTTAGTTTACTCGTGAAAGTGTAGAAAAGTAAAATGTTTTATACTATTGCAAGATAAAAGAGTCTTAGATGTTATATACTCTAAAAGATCTTTTGAATACTGTAGTATCCACGTGAATCTAAACACTGCAACTCCAATAATGATTTAGTAGAAATACCGACATATTTAGATAATACTATTAATTACAAAATTACTAACATAAGTCTAATATTCTAGTAATTGTCATAAAACACATCTGATAACATAATTACAAACCTAATCTCGATTCATATCCAAATTTTAAAAATTACATGTGACGTCACTTTTTTTGGCGTTGATACTTTTGTGTGACACATATTTCGTAATTCTATAATGCTGTTTGTGTGTACTGTCCTAAATCATTTTAGAAATTTGTTGTTATTCTGTGGTTATCATGTCGAAATGTACTATTATATTATTTTTTTTAATTTTTGTTGTTATCCATTTCTCTCTCTTAAGTGTTTTTGTATTTAGTTGTACTGTATTGCTGTCGACCATGTTATGTTGTAATTTTGGCGGTATATTTAACGTTGTCATTAAGCGCGAGGTTTGGCTAGCCACAAAACTAGTTTCAACCCACCATTTTTTTTTCTTAAAATGTCCTGTACAAGTCAGGAATATGGCCGTTGTTATCTAATAGTTCGTTTCTATGTATGTTGCATTGTCGTTTGGTTTTTTGTTGCACTTAAGTGTTTCTGCTGTTTCGTTGTTTTCCTCTTGTAGTTGATGTGTTTACCTCAGTTTTAGTTTGTAATCCGGATTTGTTTTCGCTTAATCGATTTTTGACTATTGAATAGCGGTATACTACTATTGCCTTTATTTATATCTGACAACTAATTGGATTATGAATGATTTTCATATGATGAAGACATCATCTTTAGAAAAGTTTTGTTCTAATCGAGTCCTTGAGCTGGTATGACAGTAACTGCTATAGATGTCCTTTTTTAATTGATGTTCATCATTGCCATTTTTTTGTTGTTGTTCTGTAACCTGATTTAACATCGGAGTCTGACTTTTTCAAACTGGGTTTTAATGGGTTTTTTTATTATTCCAGATTTGATTATAAGTGGGAAGGTTGAACCTAACCGTGTTTATCCCCGCAGCATTTTGTACCATTTCCAAGTCAGAAACCTATAATCTTTGTTAGTTTTGTGAGTGTGTGTGTGTTTGTGTGTGTGTTTTTTTTGAATTTTATTTGTTTATTTCGGAGTTTTGTGTGGTGTCATCAACAAATTTAAAACAAAATTGTCAATGTTTGCAAAAACAAAAAAATAATGGAAAAAAATATTACGCTTAGCAAAAGTAGTATGTAGTTAAACTTAATATATTAAGTGAAACTAGTTTTCTTTTTGTTTTCTTTTTTTTTTTTGCAAAATAAAAATAATACTGTTTGGGTTATATATGTTTTACTTCTATTGTATTATTAAATTTTCACAATTACCTTGTCTGAACAGCACAATAACCTAATATACAAATTAGTATGCATTTAAGAATTCTTATTACCACTTTGAGCTCATCAAAATCTAGTTTACCACTAATAGAAGTTTTTTGTCATGACGTTTTCAATTGTTTTGTTTTTGTTTCTACATAAAAGAATAATACTGCAAACTATTCCTTTTTATTAAGACCCATCTGAGATATATTAAAACCCTCAGTCACAAAATATGTACATTGTTTTATTGTGCAACTGTTTCAATATTCTAGACAAGGTCTTATTAAACAAACATTATCTGAAATTTGATACAGTCTTCATGATTGATCAGTATAACAAATGACTCTGTGAGCATGTATTTGTAATTTGATACCTACATCGTTTATAAGTAAGTATTTTCTAAATGACCTGCATGTATGTATGTCTGGTTTAATTCCTATATATGATTAATATAAGTGGGAAATAAATACAAAATATAGTAACATCAGTAGTCTACAAAAAACTTGTGAAACTTAAAATTAGAGGCAAAGGTGCTTTATCTATAACAAAAGATAAGTATAAATCATTGTAAAAAAAAACAATCAATAAGAATCACATGAACCCATTATTGATGCCGGGTAGTAATCCAAGCGGTAATGCAAGTTATCTCAAGCCATTTATGCTGAATCAAAAACACAACAGTGTTTTTTTTTGGAATAAATAAAGCCCAGTGACGATTTTTGATGACAAAACAGAAGAAGAAAAAAAAACATACAAACAAACAAAACCATTGATATCTTGTGGTTTTCTTATGGCCTTCAACAATTTATATAAATGTCGATACAATACGTCAATCTATAAATCAAGAGTTTATTCATTCCTCCTTAGCATATCCTGTAAGTTCATACAAGTGAGAGGTTTAGCGCTATAAAAATAAGGTTCAATCCACCATGTTCTACATTTGAAAATACCTGTTTTCCCATCCCTGTACCCTTATAATTGGTTTGACATTGGTGATATTACTACTTCTCGAATGGTTAATTTAAATATTGGTTTTATCTCGTACTGGTGTAGAACATTTGTTTAAGATTCTCATTTATATATGTATGAAGGGGTACCTGAGATATATATCAATTTGATTGCAACTAAAGATTTCACACAACAAAGTATTGAAACACAGCAAGATGATAAAATAAAGTTCTCAACAAAAGACAAGCTAGTAACCTTCATGTCTTGACAAGTTGTGAACAAATTAATAGACTACCAGAGATATGCCATCAACACAAAAATCTTTATATATAGCAATATTGTTTTTTTTTGTTAGTATTTCAACTACTACTTAGGTATTTTACACAAGTAACTACAGAATTTATGCATGTGCAAACGAATAGGAACTTTATTCTTGTCTGTATCTTTATTTAATTTTCCATACTTACATAGTGGTATAAGTATCTAATATATATATTTACGGGTGTGTTTTATTGTCTATTTAGCATTTTTGTTTTTTTTTCTGCTTCTATTTCTTTCTCTTTTTCATTTGTTGTCATTTTTTTTATTTATTGAAATTATTTTTAGGGAAAGTTTAGGTTGACACATTATTTACACAAATGCTTGAAAGTCTTTTTTAGAAGTGTACAAACGATATTTTGTGACAATCTATTTTATAATGAGGCAATTTAAATATTCAAACACGTACAACTTTAGGAGTGAGGTTTCATATCAGTAAGGTTTTGAGCTTACTTCCAGTAACTGATGGCATTTTTTGTACCTTCATCACGGTATAATTTATTGACTATTTTAAGTTTTTGTTATCTATAATACCAAAAAAGAAAAGTACGTGCTTAAATTCCCAGCGTTTATCTGGTCGTTATATTATTTTCTGTTTTATCTTAATCATTTTGTTGCCAGACTTTTGATGGCATACGATATTTGCTCATTGTTGAATACCATATGCCTGTCTGTATTTTTTTGTGTCCTTGTTCTGTGTTTGAGTTTTAGAATTTTTCTCATATGAAATCATGCCACATCTTCCTATTATCAGACTGAATCTATTGACTGTATTCTGCTTTACGTGAATCATGGAATTGGAAATGGGCTATTAATTCTTCGCGGTTAATTCTATGCGACAATGGTTGTTAAATTCTTACTATGCTTAATATTCATCACGTAACTGTTACAAATTGTGATTGGATTTTTATATCAATTAGTAGGTTCATATTTAGAGGTTTTATTTAAAATTGGCACTGTTTAATGCTGTTATTATCATAGAATTTACAGGAAGTTGCCATCAATAAAAATTTTCTTTTATGTAATTGTTAAGGTGAAAAATGAAAGAATAATGCATTGACGTAAAGCGTGACTTATTTAATGAGAAAGTAATGTGTATCAAAAAGTATTACCTGTAAAAAAATCGCATTGCAAAGCTCTACAATGTATCATTCTGATTTCAGGAAAACAGACACACGCTACACTGTTATTTTTTTTATCTTTTCGATCCTGAAGAGTTCCTTCAACTTACTGTTAAAGAGTTGGGGTTGATGGCTTTACATTCCGTACAGTTTATTGCTTTACATATTGAAAAAATATCCGTCTTTTGTTGAAGATTGTGTTAAACTCGATTACTCGGGAAACATGCGTTAGAAAAGGCAGACACTTGCCGAACCGAACCAAACCGATAGCAGACATACATTCAAACTTAACTGTGCGCACATCCTTGTCGTGTTCTTTTTTTTTTCATCAGTTGGTGTTCATTCAGACACTTGTCAAAGACAACATTATTTAAAGTCATATATATATATATTTTCTCTCTGTCTGTTATGATTTAACACATATGGTTGCTCATTAAATGCCGTGTTTTGAAGCCGAAGTTTACCGATTGTCACCTTATAGTAAATAAATAACAAAAAGCATGGGTATTGAGCACGTGCTTAACATGTACAATCAGATAATTGTTTATTTTAATGACAGATTCATGCGTATTGCGATCACCGGATTTTTACGAGGAGGGTTACGCTCAGGTCACTATGCATACGGAAAATATGTCGGCGAATTGCTTCCTGGAAGCAAGCAATTAAAAATAAGTAAACTTCTTCTAAATGTGGACAAATTAAAGAATTTTCCTCAGAAAAAGTATATGTACAAAAGTTTTATAATGAAAACTATCCATTCAGGTATAAAAAACAGATGCATATTTTTTTTTAATTTGAGGTTTCATATGACTTTAAGAAGCGAAATCATATAATTTCACATTCAGATATATTGATGACACCGTTCTGATAAAATGGTTCCACAATTACGGGTTCTATATCTATGAAAGTACGCATCATCGAGAAAATTTATCACCTCACAAGTAGCCCTATACTAAGTACTCCTTTTCGAAAAGATAAAGAAAAATCTCTGAATAAGGGAACTAGGTACTGCAAGTTCAGCATGCAGTGATGTATAAAAGGAGTTTATTTGATAGTACCGTACAACACGATACCAGCGTAAACGTATGCAAAAACATTACCATCTGCACCTTAAAAAAGTCATCAAAATCTTGATCGCCCTCTGGGAGCATTATGATCTTCTTTCACAAATTCGCTTTTACTTGAGACCGATTTTTTTCCTGCCTGCAAATTTTCTAAAATGTTGTGGAGATTATACACTTCACAAGGAATGCATAAATGCATTTTCTGCAAAATACAGACTGATTAGTACCATTTGTGATGTAACTCTTTTTCGTCATTTTAAACCAATAAGATCGGAACCTTTACATGATGAAAAAGGGGAAATCCTTCCTACTGCGTTTACTGATAAAGAAATTGATGCCTTCAACATCAGGACATTCTTCGTCATAATGAAGTAACATCTTAAATTACAATATATTTTCAAAATCAGTATGTTCCAATTGTAATATACAGTAACACCTTAAATTACAATATATTTTCAAAATCAGTATGTTCCAATTGTAATATACAGTAACACCAAACCATTGCACCTAAAGTATTTATTCACGAAAGGTATCTTATGGTCATAAGTTAAGGGAACATCAACACTTCATTTAGAATCATTACTTCAATATCATTATGGATTCTTTTGAGGAATTGGTCAAATCATGGGCTAATCGAGAACAATTTGAAATGGAAACATTGACAGAATGGGTCAAAACAATCAGGTCCACAAAAATATGCTGTTGTTCCTGCGGACAAAGCTTCAAATAATACTGTGTTTGTATACAAATTGTACTACCATGAGTGTCTTGTAAACGAATAACGGAGCACTCATGTAATCCCTTACAAAATCATATTATTTGACAAAGATGAGATTTTGGCTCATCATAGTTCTTCGTGGCTTTAATGAACATTTCATTACTGCAAATGTAAGGACTAACCTTGTTTGTATTGGATATTTAAGCTTCACAAAATTCCACGCAAAGATCGGTACGTTGCCAGCTCATCTACATGTCTAAAGGAATTGTCCATTAGATACAGATGCAATTAAGTCGGCCTCATATCTTGACTTACATCTAGAAATTGACAATGAGGGTCGGTTGAAAACAAAACTTTACGACAAAAGAGATGATTTCAGCTTTCCAATTGTGAACTTTCCCTTTCTAAGTAGCAACATTCCAGCAGCACCTGCATACGGGGTTTATATCTCCCAATTGATACGATATTCCCGTGCTTTCATTTCCTATCATGATTTTCTTGATAGGGGGTTGCTGCTTACAAGGAAGCTATTAAACCAAGAGTTCCAATTGGTGAAGTTGAAATCATCCCTTCGTAAATTTTACGGACGCCATTACGAGTTGGTTGACCGTTATGGAATAACCGTTTCACAAATGATATCGGATATGTTCTATTCGTCGTAACTACAATCCCCTTCCCTTTCATGAATGTGACCTACCGAATTAGACTATTTACCGGATTTGTTATTACTAAGCAACATGACGGGTGACCCATGTGGAGCAGGATCTGCTTACCCTTCCGTAGCACCTGAGATTACCCCGAGTTTTTGGTGGGGTTCGTGTTGCTTATTCTTTAGATTTCTATGTTTTGTCATGTGTACTATTGTTTGTCTGTTTGTCTTTTTCATTTTTAACCATGGAGTTGTCAGTTTATTTTCGATTTATGAGTTTGACTGTCCCTCTGGTATCTTTCGTCCCTCTTTCAGATTGACATAAATTCTGGCCATAGCAAAAAAAAGGTCTTTCGAAATACTGCTGTGGTGATTTTGTATCATAGGTTCAACAGTTCACCTTAGTGACAGTTCGGCCGAAGCCCTATTTTCAAACTTTGGCAAAAATTAAACAATCTTATTATTGGCCTGAGTTACAAAACGACGTCAGGACTTATATAAGCGGATGTGTCAAATATGGACTGTGCAAAGGGTAAAAGTCTACAAAAGCCCCAAAAGGCTACAATGGCTTTAGGAGAAGCTAATAGGCAAATGGAAAGGAAAGCAGGTATCCTGGTTATTTGCCAAAAACAGAAGTAGGCAACAAATATTTATTGGTAGTTTCTGACTTTTATCGAAGTATACAGAATCTTTTGCCATTTCAAATATAGAAGCTAGAACTGTGGCTAAGCTTATAGTTACATAAGTCATTGTAAGATTTAGTGTTTCTCATTGGATACACTCAGATCAAGGCAGACAATTTGAAATTTTGTTATTTCAAGAGATTTTGCGTATTCTGAATACTAAGAAAATACGTAAAACTCCAAATCATTCGAAATCTTGGGGTATGTTGGAAAGTTTAATAAGACTCTTGCAATAATGTTAAGTTCATTTGTGGAACAGAAGCAAAGGAACTTGGATGACTACATTCCTTTTGTCATGATGGCATATAGGACATCAGAACACGAAACAACTGGACAACCGCCGAATAGTCTTATGTTAGGTAGAGAACTATCAACTATTTTAGATATCATGTATGAAATGCCACCATCCGTTAAAGAACATTCCTGCATAAAAAAGTGGGCTTGGGAGCTTACGGAGAAAACTCTCACAGTTTTGTCAGAGGTCAAATTAAAGGGAAGATATAGAGACAAAAACACTATCACGACGTCAAATGATCATACCAAAATTTCAAAAAGATGACGAGGTGTACGTTTAGTTCCCAGTAAAGAAACCTGGAGTGTCTTCAAAACTGATTAATTTCTGAAAATGTCCTATAAAAATCCTTGCCATATATGGTGACCTCACATATTAAGTTGACTGCTGTGGACAAAGAGGGAAACCACAAGTTGTACCTGTCGATAGACTTCAGAAAAAGAACCAACGGGCATTAAATACAGAATCAAATAATAATTTAGTCCCTTGCACACTGAAACAATAGTGTTTAAAATGGCCCTATAAAGACTCCTTATTTGTAAGACATAACTATTTTAAAAGTAGTCAAAGTTGTCTGATGAAGAAACACAAAAAAGGAGTCCTGAATGGTGCCGAACAAGGCAAAAACCAGTTTGGATGGATGATTATGTTGTTGAAAAGGTATTGTACATTTTATAAATGACAATATTTCTATTGTTTTGTAGATATATAAAGGCAACAGTAGTATAACGCTATTCGAAATTCATAAATCGATTGAGAAAAATACAAATCCGGGTTTCAAACAAAAACTGAGGGAAACACATCAAATATAAGAGAACTACGACACAACAGAAACACAACACTAAAAGGTAACACACACAGAAACGAACTATGATATAACAATGGACATTTTCCTGACTTGGTACAGGACATTTTAAGAAAAAAATGGTGGGTTGAACCTGGTTTTGTGGCTAGCCAAATCTCCCGCTTTTATGGTTATGTTAAATATAATTGAAATGACAACATTAACATGACAGGACTACAATGTAAATAAATGGGAGAACATAAAGGACAGAGAAACACATAAATAATAGGTTTTAAGATGGTACTAGGTTTATAATTTAATACGCCAGACGCGCTGCTCAGATAAAAAAAGTTCGAAAGCCAAAACAAGTTTAAAGTTGAAGAGCATTGAGGCCAAAAGTTCCAAAATTGTGCCTTCTACGGCTATGGTTATCTGCCTGGGATAAAAACATCCTTAGTATTTAGAATAATTCATACTTTTGCAAACAGTAAATTTATAAAAATGAATATGTAATACTAGTAGATATACATGATAACACCGAAGTGGTGACTAACTACAGAATATAAATGTATACATAAAACAATTTAAACCAGCACATAAAAAATCACAGCCGAGTTAGCCGAAGAGATCAACGCACAAAGTGACGTCACATTAGAATTTCTAAAAATTTCCAAAATTAGGACAGAATTCAGGATTAGGTATAACATTTATTAATAACAATGAAAATTACAATAGACCTACTTATTAATATAAAATTGTGATACTAATTAGATAATTATTTGTATTATCTAGCTTTATCGGTATTTCTTTTAAATGAAACTGTAAACCAAATGCATTGTATAAATTTAGTTGACCCAAACTAAAATCTAATAATTGAACTGTGTGATTTTAATTATCTTTACCGTAACACACGAATACAACAGAAAAAAAAAATAAGATTTCCAACTACAAACGATAAGACAATAGGTGTAGAAACTAGGAGATACCAAACCAACACCGCTGATGTCATAGCAATGGGTTTTCTGTAGATCTTCATTCATTAAAAAAGAACATAGAGATAACCATTTAGCTATGTGTGCAGGGTCAAGGCTATTTTATAAATATGAAGGTTGTTTCTACAATACTGATAAAGGAAACAAATCTCCAGAGACATGCAAAAAACAAACATGTAGATACAAAACAGAAAGAAGACAAAAGTAAAGAGTTAGTCGACACTTCTGATAATAATGAGTCGGAAGAATGGGAAAGACAGGACCCAGGTGACGTTATCAAAACAGCTTCGGGGACAGATTCAAAAGAATATGAACAAAGAAAGACTGAAAAAGATGACACCAAAGTTACTCCATGGAAAGAAAGCTCAGAAAGTAAGAAAACTATTTCTTATGACTCGACCAAAGCAACATAAAAAAAGAGGAAATGATAACATCGGGAAAGTTATTTGCCGTAATGATTGCACTTCAGCTGGTACAACAGTTCAAATAGGCAGAACCATACGACAAAAGACTTTACCGTAACAAGGCTACCTGGAAAACGTACCGAGGCTGCGAAATGAAAGATTAAACCTATTTTTATAAAAGTTTCCAATGAAACTGTGGATATAATAACTTTGGTTCTAGAAGGAAGAGCAGATTCTTGTACCAATAAAATTGAGTCTTTGGAAATCAATAAAATTGTGGAAGTTTTGGAATTCCAAAGGCAACACGTCCTTCTTGCTTAAAGCGAAAGTCTTCTGTTTCGTTTGGTGTATAAACAGACCCTTTATTCTACACCAAGACAATTAACCGTGAAGGCTCAAAACAAATAAAGATAACTGAGTTAAAGGAGGTCTTTTCGATTTTATGTGTATGTATTAAAGTAGTTGTATAGTGCTTAAATATCTAGTTAATTTTATTTTAGTCATGCGGGATGCATGTAATTTTATGGGATAATTTTGTATCAGAGATTCAATAGTTTACCTTAGTGACAGTTCGGCAGAAGCCCCAAAAAAGTGTCCCAAAGGAAACTATAATTCAAGTTATAAGGCACTTTGGAAGAACTCCCCTCCTTCAAAAATAATACTACTACGGTTGGAATAAATAAACAGGAGCGATTCCTTGCTCAATGTCGATAGTCATTAGTTTAAGAAGACGAAGACCTGAAATTTAGGTACGTCGATATTTGAGATCGTTGTCTCTAACAACTAAGACACTATTTCAGTAAGTGAAATAAAGAACAGATTGCTGCCTGTTGGGAACACTAACTTGTACAAGTTAGAGATGACAAGTTGTGCCGTATTGGACAAGTGTGTATACTTTCAGGGTATATATTTGTACCACGACACAAGTTGTAGCGTATTGGACAAAGGTATTAACTTGTAGGTACATAATTGTACCGAAAGGACAAGTTTCTTCCTGACCTAGGACATATTTTTTAAACTACAAAGTACCAGTTGCATATATTTCAAGTATAATAGTTAAAGGTATATATTAAAAAGAAGATGTGGTATGATTGCCAATTAGACAACTGTCCACATGAGACCAAAATGACACAGAAATAAACAACTATAAGTCAGCGTACAGTCTTCAACAATGAGCAAAGTCCAAACCGCACAGTCAGCAATAAAAAAGTGGACGTGGCTGGGTACTTGTACATCCCAACAACAAAAAGACACTAGGAACAGATCTGAGAGTACTCGCAGTTATCTGACAGCTAGTTCAAAGCCACTAACAACTAATAAAAAAATCATGCATCTAAGACTAAATTATCAATCCGTACACATCCAACATCCAATGGATTTAGTGTAAAGATGTCATAAACATGACTAAAACAAAGGTAGTTCATTAGAAAACGCAAAACGTATGTGTTCATATATAAATTGTAGTTCATTGGTGTCATTTTAAGTTTACTAGTATTTTGTAAAAAAATAGAACATTTAAGATCCAGTATCAAACTAGTAACCAACCTATTCTAATATAGAAATATACATGCCATGTGTACACGTCACACTGTGAAACTGTTTAATGGCGTACTAGTATTAACCATATGTGGATTCTAAAAAAACTCAAAAGAACTTCTTAATAATTTGAAATCTCGATCTCTCTCCGAATTAATTAATCCTATAAAAACTTTAAACTTCAACTCTTTATACCACCAATTCCCATTTGAAACTGAAAAATCGTCTAATAGAAATAATTCAAAATGATTTACAATGTAAACAAAACATGTTAGTACCAGAATCTACGACAAACAAGACTATTTTAATTTTGAAATTATAAATTTTCCTTTACCTTAGCAGCAATATACCAACTTCACCTGAATATTTGATAAACATTTCCGAAGTTTTTCGGTATTTAAGAGCTGAAATTCTCATTAATACGACAGTGGCATTGAATTCCATTAAAACAATGTGTGAGCAAAACAAACTGATATAATAGGTAAAAATGTCAAAAATAAGGGTACAGCAGTCAACATTGTAATATAATCACTATCAAAACAAATCACTGTTTTAACAAAGAATCACAAAATGGCATATAGTCAAAGTACATCGACAAAAATGAAGGACAAAAAATTCAAGATTGACCATAGCACAATAGCGGGATGTATAAGTACCGAGCCACGTCATAAGTATAGTATAAAAAAGGACAATGACAAACAAATGGAACTTTAACACGTGATTATAAAGATAAACAACGTCAATACATAGAATATATTTTCTAGACTATCATGAAGTGAAGTTCATACGGAATATTTATCAATAAGGTCTTCGTATCTTCCAATGAACCATTTTTGAAACAGTACAAGCTGTTCTTTGACATAACCTAGGCTCATCAACCTCTGCTCATACACTGATGTCGTTTTATTAGGACTGAGTAGCAGCTGCAAGTAATTGAATATCGATTGAATTGGGTAATAAAATATAACCCGACCCGACCATAGAACAGACAACAGCGTGTGGTTTTTTTTTAACTTTTTTTTTTAATAAAAGTGGATGTTTGTCATGACAACCAAATCATGTTTAATTTGTTGATCTTACTAATTGGACTTTTGTAAATTCTTTTTAACCTGATATTTTGATTTCTAAGCAAGTTTAGAGAACAAACTTTGAACGTTGCAATTTGAAACGAAAACAAGTCCATAATAAGAGATGTGCATAAGTTGATTGATAGTAGATTATTAACACCCAGTGATATATAACTATTCCATGCTTAGTTCGGTGAGAGACAAGGCTCCGTGTTTAAGGCCGTACTTTGACCTGTAATTGAGAACTTTTTTATACATTGTGACTTGGATGGAGAATTGTCTCATTGGCACACGTACCACATCTTCTTGGCCTTCTTATTTATTATATTATGACGAAGGTACACACAAGAAATATCCAAATTACAAACATAACATGTGAAATAGTCAAGCAATACAGCGACACTAAAATTAAATAAACTAGTGATTGTTCAACAAATATTATTAAACGAAATATGTAAGAATTTTGAAAAGACATAAGACCGTAATGCTACAAAATAACAATAATATTGCACTATTTTCTGTCTGGAATATCTCGCAGGAATATTAATTTCTTAAACTTCTTCTGTGCTTTTAATTTATTAGAATTTGCGTTTAAATCCAGATCATCGATATCTATTATACGTTTTTCATTTGTTATTAAACTATCTGACTTCCACAATGGACCGGGTCGGTTAATTTCTATCTTTCGATGATTTAGTCTTGAAATTTTCCTCCTAGCAGAAAATCCACTGTCACTAATGTTTTCATTTTCTGGAATTGAAACTAAATTTGAGTCAAGGTTAACAACATTTCTAGGCGACATTTTCGGTGGCGGGGAAACTATAGACCTTTCAGGTGTTGCAGAATTTCGATGTGACGAGACGTCGTTTTCAGGAATAGCACCTAAATCAGGCTGTCGTATTTTCATACGCTTAGCACGGTTAGGACGTATTTTGAGAGGAACTACTGGTGATTTTCTACCACTCTCATCTGGGTTATTAATCGGCACTTCTTTCACAATTTTATCAAGCGGTATTATTTCACTTCGTTCGTGTACAGATTCAGTTTGTATAGTTTGTGGTTTTTGAACTGATTCTTTAGAATCTATAGGCGGTAACATAGAAAACGAATTCACATTTCCTTCATTTTTGGATTTGGCAGGCATTTCATTCAGTCGAGAATGAGCAGCCGGGGGACGTTTGTTATTTTCGTGGGCTTTCTTTGTTAAAATATCCTTTTCCATTTTAAGAAATTGTAATGTTTCCTTTTTGGTCCCTCGATTTCGTAAACTGTAATCGACGAAATCATATAAATCTGATGCACTAACGAAACTAATCTTGACACGGTGTGAGCGGCCATTTAATCTCTCCGATAGAGAAGGAAGTGGTATACGTGTCGAGACACGTGATGCTGACTTTGGACGTTTCAATAATCGTTCTCTCTCTTGTTTCACCAGACTGCTTTTACCGATGAGTTCGTCTAATGATGCTGGGCGTCTTGGAATGTTACGTTGAATCGGAAACTTGGGAATATGTTTTGCTCTGACAACCAGGGGTATATTATCTTCATTGTCGCTTTCGTCGCCATCAAATTTGTTCCGTGAATTAGAAATATTTCGTACGCGCTCTGTATATGCAAGCATTGATTCACGTAGCGCCTTTTCCCTGTTTGTCGATTTAGAAGTTTTTAAATTAAATTCCTTTTCATAATTAAAAAGTCGTTTCTGATAATCTTGCTTTATACGAGAAAAACGAGGATTTAAGTGTGGACTTAATCCTGCTGAAAGCTTTCCTGGTGACGCTGGATCAGGTGATGATGACATGTCTTTATGTATTTCCCTGCATCTTTCTGGTGAATAATTGATGACACACGACTCCGCACAACAATCTCTCAGATATCAGTTTGTCTCTAAAAATACAGAATGTATACACTGAATTAGTTGCAGAAAATGTGAAGTGACAGGTTTCTTTTTAACACAAACAATTCCACTATCAAAATAAAGTAACATGTGCTTTAATATATACTGTTACGGTGATATTTTTTTTCACAAGTTTTTGTTTTTAAAATGATATATAACAGATTAATAAAGCGTTTCAGACGCATGAAAAGTGTTCTTTTCCCTTTCGACTACTATACAAGGCAAAATAACAAAGTGGTTGTCGTAGGTTGCTGACTGTCATATTTGTTTTTCGTTAATTTATCGTTGTATCAAATCAGGCCGTATTCTTTTTTCGTTTGAAATTGTTTCACATGTTGTCATGTCTGCAACCTTTTAATGCTGACTATATGGTATTGGTTGCTCATTATTGAAGGTCGCACGGTGCTTTTTAAAATCCGCTCTATTTGGACTCCGGTGGAGTGTCGTCTCGTTGGCAATCATATCGTATCTCCTTATCTTAAGAAGTGTAATAACTATATTATTAAAACTTGCTCCTACAACAGTTCAACCCCTGTTTTAATCATTCTTTGACTTGTGGTTCTAGTGTGTCCCCTCTCATGCTCAAATCCCACCCAATCGCATTATTTTCTGGCCTTTTGAATTCAGCTTGCGGAAATTATATGTAGTAAAAATTAAAACCATCACTTTACCAAACTTATCAAAAATAATAGATCGGTAAAGCAACACGAATAATGGCGAATAAACAGCAACCCAACACCAATTAAATAGAAAGAAAATATAAAGGTTACAAGAATATTGCACTGAGTTCGTAAAAACCGTTATTAATAAGCTAGTAAGAGACAAGAAACATGACGAGAAGTGCGATTAACTAGCTGCACAGTCTAGTCATTTCGAAATAGTCAATAAAAAGATTCAATAAGATCTAAAATATTTTAAAACATTTTTTTTATAATAAAAATTTTAACTGAAGTTTATGAGATCTTCTGGCTTCATCCTCTCAAGAATACCATTTTGATTTCAACTTAGGTAAAATTATCTCCTTCGTCCTATTGAATTTAATACTTATAGTAGCTTATATGTAGACTCTGTAAATAAAATTGGTTGAAGAAATCCAACATTTATTGTTTATATTTAAAAATATCTTTTATGTGACTTGAATAAAAAATGTAAATAAATAATTCAATATTTCAGAATACAATGACAAAGTCAAAATTATCAATAATCAAAAATTGATACCTCGGCAGGAGTCCAGTTATTTAAATATAAATTGCACGGATGCATAAAAATTTTAAATGAATAAACTTAAATGGATAAAACGTGGATAGCTTTTAACAAGAGGGTAGGTCAATAAAGGGCCACGAGACATTTCAACAAGTTTACCTTATCGATGCTCCCGAATACTTGAAGTTAAATTGATTTTAGTGATATTTAGAATTCAATGGTGACCGTCATTTTAAATCAGCACCTGAAAGATATATTTGATACGTATACAGTTATTTGATGAATTTATGAATTGTAATGGTTGATCTAAGTTCATCAATAAAACATTAATTGATGTCTGATATTTATTAGATGTATCGTACTTTAATGTCTTACATTTTGATTTGTTATTTTTTAAACATTTTAAGCCGATTTGGTAGTTACAAATAATACAAAAATGACAAATGTTAAAAACATTAATAGAATGCACCTTCCGTGCAACTAACAACCAATTCGATAAATAGATAAATAAAACGGTTTCAAATCCATGTTTCTTGACGAAAAAAAATGTATACCAATAACTATACCGTTATTTGTTAAACAAGTAATTAAATATTTTTCAATCGATTCAGTGACTTTATATTATTGACATGCATGTTAACAGTTCAATTGTGTCATTTGATTCATCAAGACTCTGATATATTGACTTCTTATAGTCTTATATGTCCCGACATAGCAAAATGACTGTATTGTACTACAGAGAAAACATGTCTTACAAAATCATTATTAGTTAAATTTGCATTTATCAAAATTTACCAGTCACATCTAACGAAACAACTGAAAACCGCAAGTCAGTAGCCAGAAAAAACTCTCTAATTGATATACGAAAAATGATGGAATCGATCACGAGGCTTACTGGCCCTCCTCTTTACTCTAAAACGGAGCGGTCTACGCTTGTTACTTTATTGAAATGTAGTAATGAATGTGGAAGTCAGTACAAAGAACTGTTTTTACACTACTCGGAAATTCAGCACAGTAGTACAATTGGATAAGCTTGGAATTGACTTCTACAGATGGACTTTAATGGATCTTCAATCTGTCGATTACTGTATCTTGGAATTGCAGAAGGTCATTTTTTCTGTGACTGTTTATTACGTCTTTGCACTAAATCCAACGGAAGTTAGACGAGTACTAATTGATAACTCAGTCTTAGATACATAAGTTTTTTATTAGTTGTTATTAACTTTGAACTAGCTGTCAGTAACTGCGAGTACTCTCAGATCTGTACTTAATATTGTCTTTTTATTGTTGGGATGTACAAGTACCTGGCCACGCTCACTCAATGGTTTAGTTATATGTATTTCTATCCATCTGATGAGTCAAGCCTTGTACAACTGATTTTTATAATTCGTACTTATGTTGTACTGTTACACCACTGTCCAAGGTAAGGGGAAGGATGGGGTCCCGCTCACATGTATACCGCCACATTCTGTATGTATCTGCCTGTCCCAAGTCAGTCGCCTGTTATTTAGTTTTTGTCGTTAACTATGTTGATGTGTTACGTATTTCGTTCATATTTTTGTACATTAAAGAGGCCGTTAGTTTTTTCGTTTTAATTGTTTTACATTTATGATTTCGGGACCTTTTATAGCTGACTATGCGCTATGGACTTTGTTCATTGTTGAAGGCCATACGGTGACCTATAGCTGTTAATTTCTGTGTCAGTTGGTCTCGTGTGGAGAGTTTTCTTATTGACAATCATACCACATCTTCTCTTTTATATTGTACGTGTCTTGCAGTATTTATGTCATTGATTACTATCTTAGTCTGCGGTTATTCAATGGCATAGGAAGATCACTGTTATACATAAGGAGATGAGGTATGATCGTCAACGATACAGCAATGCAACAGAGATAAAACGACAAAAATGTGAAACAAGTATTGGGTGCTTCAACAATGAGAAAACACCATACCATATAGTAGACTAAAGGTGCCGACATGGCAAAATGTAAAACAAGTATGGGTGCTTCAACAATGAGAAAACACCATACCATATAGTAGACTAAAGGTGTCGGCATGGCAAAATGTAAAACAAGTATAGGTGCTTCAACAATGAGAAAACACCATACCATATAGTAGACTAAAGGTGTCGGCATGGCAAAATGTTAACAAGTATTGGGTGCTTCAACAATGAGAAAACACCATACCATATAGTAGACTAAAGGTGTAAGCATGGCAAAATGTAAAACAAGTATGGGTGCTTCAACAATGAGAAAACACCATACCATATAGTAGACTAAAGGTGTCGGCATGGCAAAATGTTAACAAGTATTGGGTGCTTCAACAATGAGAAAACACCATACCATATAGTAGACTAAAGGTGTAAGCATGGCAAAATGTAAAACAAGTATTGGGTGCTTCAACAATGAGAAAACACCATACCATATAGTAGACTAAAGGTGTCGGCATGGCAAAATGTAAAACAAGTATGGGTGCTTCAACAATGAGAAAACACCATACCATATAGTAGACTAAAGGTGTCGGCATGGCAAAATGTTAACAAGTATTGGGTGCTTCAACAATGAGAAAACACCATACCATATAGTAGACTAAAGGTGTCGGCATGGCAAAATGTAAAACAAGTATGGGTGCTTCAACAATGAGAAAACACCATACCATATAGTAGACTAAAGGTGTCGGCATGGCAAAATGTAAAACAAGTATGGGTGCTTCAACAATGAGAAAACACCATACCATATAGTAGACTAAAGGTGTCGGCATGGCAAAATGTAAAACAAGTATGGGTGCTTCAACAATGAGAAAACACCATACCATATAGTAGACTAAAGGTGCCGACATGGAAAATGTGAAACAAGTATTGGGTGCTTCAACAATGAGAAAACACCATACAATATAGTAGACTAAAGGTGTCGGCATGGCAAAATGTAAAACAAGTATGGGTGCTTCAACAATGAGAAAACACCATACAATATAGTAGACTAAAGGTATCGGCATGGCAAAATGTAAAACAAGTATGGGTGCTTCAACAATGAGAAAACACCATACCATATAGTAGACTAAAGGTGTCGGCATGGCAAAATGTAAAACAAGTATGGGTGCTTCAACAATGAGAAAACACCATACCATATAGTAGACTAAAGGTGTCGGCATGGCAATATGTAAAACAAGTATGGGTGCTTCAACAATGAGAAAACACCATACCATATAGTAGACTAAAGGTGTCGGCATGGCAAAATGTAAAACAAGTATGGGTGCTACAACAATGAGAAAACACCATACCATATAGTAGACTAAAGGTATCGGCATGGCAAAATGTAAAACAAGTATGGGTGCTTCAACAATGAGAAAACACCATACCATATAGTAGACTAAAGGTGTCGGCATGGCAAAATGTAAAACAAGTATGGGTGCTTCAACAATGAGAAAACACCATACAATATAGTAGACTAAAGGTATCGGCATGGCAAAATGTAAAACAAGTATGGGTGCTTCAACAATGAGAAAACACCATACCATATAGTAGACTAAAGGTGTCGGCATGGCAAAATGTAAAACAAGTATGGGTGCTTCAACAATGAGAAAACACCATACCATATAGTAGACTAAAGGTGTCGGCATGGCAAAATGTAAAACAAGTATGGGTGCTTCAACAATGAGAAAACACCATACCATATAGTAGACTAAAGGTGTCGGCATGGCAAAATGTTAACAAGTATTGGGTGCTTCAACAATGAGAAAACACCATACCATATAGTAGACTAAAGGTGTCGGCATGGCAAAATGTAAAACAAGTATGGGTGCTTCAACAATGAGAAAACACCATACCATATAGTAGACTAAAGGTGCCGACATGGAAAATGTGAAACAAGTATTGGGTGCTTCAACAATGAGAAAACACCATACAATATAGTAGACTAAAGGTGTCGGCATGGCAAAATGTAAAACAAGTATGGGTGCTTCAACAATGAGAAAACACCATACAATATAGTAGACTAAAGGTGTGGGCATGGCAAAATGTAAAACAAGTATGGGTGCTTCAACAATGAGAAAACACCATACAATATAGTAGACTAAAGGTATCGGCATGGCAAAATGTAAAACAAGTATGGGTGCTTCAACAATGAGAAAACACCATACCATATAGTAGACTAAAGGTGCCGACATGGAAAATGTGAAACAAGTATTGGGTGCTTCAACAATGAGAAAACACCATACCATATAGTAGACTAAAGGTGTCGGCATGGCAAAATGTTAACAAGTATTGGGTGCTTCAACAATGAGAAAACACCATACCATATAGTAGACTAAAGGTGCCGACATGGCAAAATGTAAAACAAGTATGGGTGCTTCAACAATGAGAAAACACCATACCATATAGTAGACTAAAGGTGTCGGCATGGCAAAATGTAAAACAAGTATGGGTGCTTCAACAATGAGAAAACACCATACCATATAGTAGACTAAAGGTGTCGGCATGGCAAAATGTTAACAAGTATTGGGTGCTTCAACAATGAGAAAACACCATACCATATAGTAGACTAAAGGTGTCGGCATGGCAAAATGTTAACAAGTATTGGGTGCTTCAACAATGAGAAAACACCATACCATATAGTAGACTAAAGGTGCCGACATGGAAAAATGGGAAACAATTCATAAGAACATATCTATTTGTCGTAGTCGTTATTCCGTCCTTTTTTCCAGTCTCATCACCGAATGCTTACTGTCACTTAATGTTTATTATCAATATCAGCATTGCGGAATATGTTTTAAATGTAAACAATTTTACCATGAAGACGATTCCAGATTAAAAGAAATTACTTGGCATATATATATTATGGTTTATATAGAACGTTATGTTTTATGCATTTGTATCAGAAGACGCATTGCCAATGTTGACAATGTAATTCAACAAACTATTTTGATAAAAATCTGTCACTACAGTACACCAAGTCAAATTATAACAAAAATATTCTGTAGATGATATCAACTCTAATTTCAATTTAAGTATTTATATTTTGACAATGCTTAGCTTAACAATGGTTTCATAGGATAATGTTGGCCATTTTTTACTTAAGTAAGTGATTAAATATTATATTTTAAAACTCCATTTGTAATGTAAATAAAAATATATGGTCCATTTGTACATTTACAATAAAAGACTTCCACCCTGTATAATTAGCTTTCAACTGACAATCAATTCAATACTTCAAGAGTAGAGTATACAAGTCTAAGTAACGAAATGTGCATCAAGTATTCTTACATTTAAAATTTGCCTTTTGTAACACCTGACGATAAAAGTCAATTAATTTAAGGTGACACATATTGTTAAGTAAATATTTATATGTTGGTTTAGCCTTTATTTTGTTAAGAAAATCGTGTGCCTTTTCTTTTACTTGAAAGAGCTATTTACCTGATAGAATCAATAAAGAAATCAAACCTGAAGTAGTACCTACTTTACTTATCACAAAAACCATTTCAACACCAATAGGATTTTAAAATATATGTATACGTTGAAATTAGAGATAAAAAAAAAAAAAGAAAGAACGGTAATTTATACAATGTTCGAATGAGCATTACCATTTCTTCGTCACAAAAAATACGTAAAAAGTTTTTAATCATTCTTGAGCTACGTAAGCTATGATATAAAGTTTAGAATCTTGTACATAGGTTTGTATCAAGTAAATACTAGACCAAATTGAATATTTTATTTCTTCCTCTGGGAATAAAACCATTTCTTCGTCACAAAAAATACGTAAAAAGTTTTTAATCATTCTTGACAATGTAAGCTATGATATAAAGTTTAGAAATGTTGTACATAGGTTTGTATCAAGTAAATACTAGACCAAATTAAATATTTTATTTCTTCCTCTGGGAATAAAAGTAATTTTAGATCTTGTTACTGGTGACTACTTGGTCTTGGTGTTACTTGACTGGAATCCGTTGAACACAAGATTGTTGTAGTCTTATATTTATTTCAGAGAAACTTACTGTCAGATATTCGGATGATATTTGTTTAACCCTTATCTGTCAAAAATATTAAGGAAACAAATGATTGGAGAATAGGAGATATATCGTAGATTTATTTCCTAGGCGTCGATATGCTTTAAAGTATTTGAATGTTTGTCAATGAATCTAAATCAAATACAACAAAGATGTAAACCTAATATGGAAATTAGATTCTATAAAAACAAAGTTTAGATCTAACCGTAACATAAGCATTCACAAATCAATAGTTAGAAAGCAGTTAAAACACATATTTACACACCATTAATCGATGCCAATTTCAAAAGCAAAAGCCAATACAGGAATACAATTAAACTTTAATGACTTATAAATATTATATCTGATAGAAAGTATTATTGACACAGATATCACTGCACGACAGTTTTCACTTCTCTGGAAAAGCAGATTTTGTGTGGAGTACATTGAGGACTTCTGAATTTGCTGGCAGATACCGCCAAATGTTGTCTGTCTGTTATGGAAGGGTATTAGCGCCATTTTAATGTTAAGGATGTTCGATCCTCTCGTTTTTTGACTTTTTTGTCAGATATTCAGAATCCTCTAGTTTTATCCATGCAGTACCAATAGATATTTTGATTGCTAACTCGATTTTTCCTTTTTCAAAATTTATAGTTACTTATAGTCTAAAAAGCCATTTTTGAAAATCTTATGAAAGTCTTTTAAAAATTAAAGCTAAGTGCACAATGTATTTTAAAACAGAGGAGCAAACATACTTGATTGCTGCTATAAACTAAGTCCTTGAACTTAATATTAAAAGTCAGTTTCACTCCAATGTGATTTCCAACAAAAGAAAAGAAATGTAAAGATCTTGATTATGGGAAAAAAGATATTGTCTCAGTATATTTGTAGTATCTGTGACTGACTTTTGTTCCACTGACAAAAAAATGTGTTTCACTTTCAATCAATCAATTGCTAATGTAACGTTGACCTTCAACTTAGGGACTTCAAAATGAAAATGGAAGATTTCATCTAATTGATCATTACTTAACAAATAAAATTGGATACAAGTTCAACATATAATTCAAAAGACAACATAAAGAAACCAAAATTTGCAAAAATTTCATTCTAACATTAACTCCAGTGGCTTTGAATTTTAACCTTTTCACCAAAACGAAAATTTAGTCTATGATTAAAGCTTACATGACCTTGACTTGATAATTGTATGTACTGGTATTTTATAGTTGTTACAGGCGGACAACGTTCTTTAACCCCCAAAAATGTAAACAATCTTGGTTTTGCTTTTTAACACAGGCAATACAGTACATTTTTTTTTTTATTAAATTTAAAGATGTATATACCTCCACTCATTTTGATTCTTTAAACAGTTCTTTAGCTCAGTAAATTAACATATAAATCAGCTTATTTTGCCTTTAGAAAAATGAAAACGGATCTATTCAATTATTATAAAGGTGTAAGATTCTATTAGTATATAAAGTAAGACTTCAGTCATGAATACACCAACAAATTAGATGAACGGTTACATTATAAAATTGGTTACATAACAAAATATGTGAAATCATAAATATCATGTAATCCCTGCGACCATAACAGTTTCGGGAATTAACTTCATAAATGCTCTAGTTGTAACTAGTGTTGGAACTTTGAATACGTATAGAAAAAATATTTAGTGATATAAAACAGTTATTTTCAATGACGTCTTCTCATGTTGAGTACATACACTGCTTTCAAAAAAGTTCTTTTCAAAGACGTCTCATTATTTTTGGTATTTCCACCGTCTTAAACGTGTTTATGGTACATCGAACGAGTGACTGTTTTGGAAATAATTGACCAAAAACAGATGGGTTAACTCAGTGCTACAAGTATCGGAGATCAATATTGACCTTGTGCTATCCAAAGTATTCATGGTTAACAGCTAAATAGCTAAATTGCACCCTAAAAGACTTGAAAAAAAAGCCTTTAAAAAACGAAAGAAAAAAAATGATTTACTTTTACCCTTGATGATAAAATGTTCCTACCTTATTGATGATAGTATCTCCGGTTTTTAGGATTATTTGGTTTCAACTGAACAAACCAACAATATTAATTTGAACTGCACAATCAACCGTTACTTCTTAAAAATACAACTTTATAGTAACGTAGAAGTATTAAACAAATAAATATCCACCATTTATTTTGAAATAATCATTTTGACCATCTATGAGAGATGGCGTTTCGACCGGTACATTCTTTATCGTTTGTCGATCCGGAACGAAATTAATGTATAGATTTCAATTAACAATTAGTGTTCGATTACAACTCAAAGATTTTAATCTGTGAAATTCATGAAATCTTGATGTATTTAGATAAATATTATTATATAGAAGGAATTAATAATCATCGATTTAAACCTTGATACAGACAATCTCTATTTGTTGCATAGAGATTTCATTTCAAATTACAATAACGTTGACGCGTAAAATAAACTAGACGAATTCATATTTCATGCGGTAATAGTAATCCCATAGAAAGAATATGGCACAAAGCCAGTGTGTGTTTATTACATATAGCAGAGTAGGAATTAGTTTTAGTCAAATGCACATTTAAAATATGCATCTTTCCACATCATTTACGTACGATTTTCGGATTTCCTAAGCACTTTTACTGCCCGTCTTTATATTGTTCCGTACAATTCTTGGATACATTTATTTCAATACATACTCAAATTACTTGGTGCTTGACAAGTCGTATACCTCAATTTCAATACAACAAAGCAAAAAAAATAAAAATCTTGTGCCATAAAAGAATAAAACGTCTGCTGATATATGACGCTCCCTACAGACAAATTGACAAACTGACATGTTGCTTATTCGAATAGCAAGCGATCTGTTTAAGTTGAACAAGCAAGTGATAAAGATTTATCTAGTATTGGTTTACTGAAACATTATGATCATATACCGGTTTGTACTAAGTATTGGTTGACTAAACATATGACATTATTGGTTGGCTCAACATATGACATTATTGGTTGGCTCAACATATGACCTTTTTGGTTGACTAATATTTGACATTATTGGTTGACTTAATATATAACTTGGTCTACCTGACATAATCCTGACAGTATTGGCTGACCAAACATATATGACAATATTGATTTTGTTAAACATATGACAGTATTAGATGGCCAAACCTATGCATATCGCTTCTTCTATTTGGTTTATTTAAAATATGATCACATGTTTACTTTGTGTTTGTTGACCATGCACATGGTCACATTTTTATTTACATGTAATGTGTGCCAGCAGATAGGTTACCAACACATACATATAAATAAACTCAGTGGTGTTTGCCGGAAAATTTAATGTAAGCTTATTTCGATTTGGTTTATCAAATAGATTGTCGTAAAAGACAGTTAAAAATGAATAAATTTGAAGTTGTTTTATACTAATCAAAAATAAACTAATAAGCATGTTTCGGGATAAACTTGTGGGCATGCTTCGCGATAAAGTGATGATATAAAAAAGAAGATGTGGTTATATTGCCAATGAGACAACTACCCACAAAAGACCAAATTGACACAGACATTAACAACTATAGGTCACCTTACGGCCTTCAACAATGAGCAAAGTCCATATCGCATAGTCAGCTATAAAAGGCCCCGATAAGACAATGTAAAACAATTCAAACGAGGAAACTAACGGCCTTATTTATGTAGAAAAAGAACGAAAAACATATTGTTACACATAAACAAACGACAACCACTGAATTACAGGCTCCTGACTTGGGACAGGCACATACATAAATAATGTGGCGAGGTTAAACATGTTAGCGGGATCCCAACCCTCCCCCTAACCTGGGACAGTGGTATAACAGTACAACATAAGAACGAACTATAAAAATCAATTGAAAATGGCTTAACTCATCAGATAGACAAATATACAAGTGGACGTGGCCCGGTACTTATACATCCCGACACAAAAAGACAATGAACAGATCTGAGAGTACTCGCAGTTATCTGACAGCTAGTTCAAAGCCACTATTAACAACTAATAAAAAATCATGGAACTAAGACTAAACTATCAATCCGTACACATCCAACATGAACATGTTTCGTGAAAAAGTCGGAGCATGTTTAGTGCAAAATTGATAAGCATGTTTCGTGATAAACTGACGAGCATGTTTCGCGTTATTTAATTTTTAGAGCTTGTTCAAGAAGATTGAAGTTTGTTTTTGCAGAAAAGCAAACGCAACGAACAATCGTCTGTTTCTAAGGGGCAAATGCACCAATGAACAACTCGTAAATAATCAATCTACATAATATCAACCAAGAATGCTCATCTCAATAAACTCATCATAGATACCAGGACTAAATTTAGTATATACGCCAGACGCGCGTTTCGTCTACAAAAGTCTCATCAGTGACGCTCGAATCCAAAAAAGTTTAAAAGGCCAAATAAAGTACGAAGTTGAAGAGCATTGAGAACCAAATTTCCTAAAAGTTTTGCCAAACACATCTATCTAATACAGATAAACAATATTATTCCTGTCTGTCCTTGACAAACAAGATGATATCTTTCAGTTAAATCTTTCATTTATCATATTTGGCAATGGTATTGAAAATGGATACAGGGCTTAATTGACATCTAACCTCAGTAAATAAAAAATGAACAGGTTGATTTGATTGTGTTTAACTTCAATTGGAATGATTACGTGCATATCTGACATCAGTAAGCGAACAGATCAATGAAATGAACATTAATTCGGCTTTATATTAGACCAACACAATTAAAAGATGTGGTATGATTACCAATGAGACAACTCTCCACAAGAGACCAAATAACACAGAAATTAACAACTGTAAGTTACCTTACGACCTTCAACAATGAACAAATAGATATAGGAAGATGTGGTGTGAGTGCCAATGAGACAACTCTCCATCCAAATAACAATTTATATAGCCCATATCTAGTGCCATCCTTTTTAGACTACACCATTGCTTTCTTTCAATATCACTATATATGATATATCCTGCCTTTAAAATGCATTTCTCCCTGCGTTTATGAATGCACAATAAACATCCATACAGAAATTTATTTTAAATAACTTTGAGACAGATGTCATTGCCAATGAGACAACTGTCAACAAGAGACCAAATTAACACAGAAAATAACAACTATTATAGGTCACCGTACGGCCTTCAACAATGAACAAAACCAATTTCGCATAGTCATCTATAAAAGCCTCCGAAATGACAAATGTAAAACAATTAAATACAACAAGAAAACTATATATAATGGCCTGATTCATGTCAAAATAGTGAACGAAAAACAAATATGTTACACATCAACAAACAACAACCACTGAATTACATGATCATGACGAAGAAGTAAGCTTGATTTCCATATATATATGATATGGATAATACGACTTTAATTAATACCTCTTGTAATTCAAATTTAGCTACATACAACAATTGTTTTAGTAAAACTACCCTGTGCCAAAAGTTTTTTAATAGAACAAATTCACCAGCATAATGCTTGTAAAAATTTGGCGGCTTTATGCCGGAGATGTAAATTTTTACAAAATTGTCAAGTCAGATTAAACAAAAATGACTTGCATGCATTAAATTCAGTAATCAGAACTTGCCAACGTCATCTAGTGAATCATCATTACTAACAAGGAAATCGTGTTAATATTTCCTGAAATTAGCATTACAAATAACAAAATCGAGATAATTCAAATGAATGCAAACGTCAACACATTTATTCCATATATATCTTTATGTATTGCCATGGAGAAACATAGATAATACGAAACCCAATAATCACAGACTTAAGCTACCATTACAATGTGATATTGTGACACAAGAATTAAGATAAAAGTTGGTTGGGCTCTAGATTAATTTTGATTTGCTTACGTCACAAAAGTATGTATGTAATATATTGTCAGATGCTTTCTGATTCCATCTCAAAGTTTTTAAAAATAAATTTCTTTATAGATGTTTATTATACATTCATAAATGCGGGGAGAAGTGCATTAGAGAGGCAGGATTTATCATACATGTATATAGAGATATTGAAAAAGCAATGGTGTAGTCTGGAAAGAATAACTTTAGACATAATTTCGGTGTTAATTTTTAAAGAGATATTTTAGAATTCGACAATACTTTGCATTTTGTTAAAAAAAAAAGCACAGCATTGATAAAGAACTCATAGAAGGGACTCTAGATCTTTTTCACTATTGGCTGTTGTCAATCGGATTTTTGATGATTGTTGGCCGGACAATTATTAATTTCAATCTTGTGGAAAAACACAACTGAGAACATTACACGAGTTTTCCCGATGTTTATATTATAGACAAGACATGACAAAACAAGAAGTGTCTTGTTTATATTTTATTTGATAGTGTAGGATAAGCTTAGGATACTCGCTTTCTCTTATGTAAGTCTTAGGTTCTATAGGGCAACATTTGGTGCAGAATAAACTCTCTCTCTCTCTCTCTCTCTCTCTCTCTCTCTCTCTCTCTCTCTCTCTCTCTCTCTCTCTCTCTCTCTCTCTCTGACATTAATTCTTGTCTATATGAAAGCACTGGTGCATGATTAGCATATTCTCTCTGATATATGACCGGGTCTCTAGAAGAACATTTGCTGCAGGAAAACCTTAATCTTTCTGCTATGAATCGTGATTCTATTCGAGTTAATTAAACTTCATGTTTTCAATTATATGCACCCAGAGTATTAGTTTTTGCATGTTCTTCATGGTTAACTTTGTTCATGTCTGTTCTAAGTTGTTAGATGTCTGACAATGCCTAACACTGTGACATAAGTTTGTTTGTATGCTCGTGTACTTCAAATGTGTTTTTTTTTTCCAATTCCCAGATTCACACAGAGGTACGAAGAAGAATTATCAAATATTACATGTTACGTACTTATATGTCTTATATAGTTTGAAAAGCTTTTAAAAGATTTGTGTAAAGTTGTGTTATTTTATGGTTTTATTCCTTTTGATAGTTAAAGTGGCAAACGTCTTTAATTGAATATCTTTTTATGTCATGAAAGTATAGTGTGAAGATTGATTGATTGTCAATATGTGGCCTTGGAAATATAGTGTTAATATATAATACAGTATAGGTATTATTTAGATAATCAATGTCACTATACCAACAGTAGATGTAGTATACAAGGAGGTTTTGAAAAAGGTAGATTTTTTTGTGAAAGAAAAAAACCTATGCAGTAAACCAACAACATGACAAAGAAAACAGGTCAACATATGGTCTTCAATAACAGACGAGTGCTTAATAAGTTAGATAAAGGGTAAAATAGATGTCATAGGTACCAGCATTAAAATGGATTGTTATAAACCGTGATTCATAGAGAGGCGATAACAATGGCAACGCAATAGAAAAGAAACCAGGAATGAGCAAAACAAATACAAACGTCAATCAGAACAATTCAAAGTTAGACGCAACCACGGTTTATGATTGAAACTGAATCAATGCAAGAAAATGATATGTCTAATTCGAAACATAAATCGAAGTAAGACAATATCAAGATCAATTAGAAACTGTTAAAAATAAAAGAAGAACAATATCACTGTCAATAAAACAAATACAATCATTGACCCATACCATGACAAATCGAGAAAAGACAATGCTTTGGCTAATCACAAACTGTTAATCGGAAAAGACAATACATTGGTTAAGTCTTAAATGATAATAGAGGGAAAATAATACCAGATAGATTAAGAAGATGTGGTCAAATTGCTAATAAGACATCTCTCTAATTGAGACCAAATGACATAGAAGTTAACAACTATAGATCACTGTACTACCTTCAACAATGAGCAAAACCAATACTGCATAGTTAGCCATAAAAATGCCCCAAATGACAAATTTAAAACAATTCAAACGAGAACATTCACGGCCTGATTTATATAAAAACAATGAACGAAATACAAATATGATATACAACATGGTATAGGAACGTACAAAATGTAACGGGGTTAAACAATTTACCGATCGCCCAACCATCCCAGCTATGTAACAGTACAACATATGAAAAAAACTATAAAATTCAGTTGATAAGGACTTAATTGGTTTTAGTTATTTGGTTTTAGTTATTAAAATAAAGCAACACAAACGAAACTTTATTCAATACTCACGTGATTATTCTTATATTTGAAATGAACGTAGAGTTAACAACAGTTAAACGACATTGCCCAGAGGTACTGTGCACAGTATTGATGATATGTGCCATGTACATAATTCAATGTATTATCTTAATATCTAGTGAAAGGATGTATCATTTTATTTTCTAATGTTTCAGTAAATAACAATTTAGGCCAAGATAAATCCATTTTGTTAAGTTAAACGTCAATTTACAAAAACCCAAGTCTTACGACTCCACAGTATGTATAAAATGGGATGTTCTTATGGTTTACACATGGGAAACTAATGTTTTTGACAAAAAAGAGTGTTCAGTTATTATAATTCGAACGGTTATAAAAAAACAAGCTTATAATTTTGTGTGTCAGACTCGCTTTTTTCTTCCAAAGATCATCAGCTAGTGACGCTCAAAACAAAATAGTAAAAAAGTAAAAAATTTAGTACGTAGTCGTAGAGCAATATTTGACCATTCAATTACAACTTTCATTGCTTCCATAAGGCATTTTCTTTGTACTGTCTGATATTTGATTATATGTATCTTATTAAATCCATGACTTCATCAAATAGTATTTAAAAAAAGATTTTTACTACACATACATTGAACATAGTGTATATATTAGAATCAAATTTTAAAGATATTTCTTGAGATGTATAACATCTCAAATATTAATTCATTTGGTTATAGCTACATTGAAGAGCATCAATTTCATAGCGAAAATCCACGTGTAAAATGTATGGTTATCTTCTAAAATAATGATGTACAATATTCATCTATTTACTAAGAATTTTTAGTCTTACAAGATTACTAGTATGTGAAATTGAGTGCATTCACTAAAAAATTTGTGTTTTATTTCATAAAGACTGACATGTGTTCTTCATGAACTTCAAATACTCATTACTTGAGAGAACTGCTTGAAACTGGAGCATGACGAATGTAGTAATAATTTTTAAAATACAGAATAATAGATTTCAATATGTCAACAATGCAGAAAGAATATATAAACACGTCTAATAAAAAAGTTAAGTACGAGATTAAATTTGCAATGCTCTTCAAAACTTAATAAAAGCATTATCTATTATAAATGTATAGAAAATTTTATTTTCATTTACTGGGTATACACCCCGTTACTATTGTAATCTGAACCTTGTCTTTGTGTCAACACTCTTACTTCCTACAGGTTTAGTAGCTAAGCCTGAACTCTGCTATTTCACAATCAAATAAACTAAATTATTGAGCAATTGTACGAATAATTTGAAATTGAGAAACATGTGTTCAACCCTAGGAAACAAGAAAACAAACAATAAAACAAAGAACAACAAGGCAATGTGTATGACAGCTACCATTAAAGATACTACATGTATATGATATAGACTGTACTACATAATCCAGACCAATTAATTTAATTTAAAGGTATACTATGTAACCCAGGGGCCTGGTTTTCGAAAGTATCATAAGATATGTCATAAGATATATCTTAGGACATATTTTATGATCATCTTATGACTATCATATGATATGTCATAGGATGTAAATCAAAGCTGTCTTAAGAGAGTCATAGCTATGATGCTCTTATGACTGTCATAAGTGAACATTATTTTCTATTATTTTAAATAATGTTTAAAAAGTATAAAATATAAGAATGAAAATGTATGTATGAACATATTAGTTATTACTATTCTTAATATTTACGAATATTTTATTTTTTCATTATAATGAACCTGAAATTTTATACTAAAAGGAATTGAAATATGAGTTCATAATTTGTTTAAATTTAGTTTGTTAAATATGTTTAATCTTGAACTTCGCTTTTGTGTATCATCATACATGCATTGTTATTTAACTGTGAATACTTTTTAGATTCGGTACATCGAGTACCCGCTTACAAATTTGTCCGTGAACATAGGTAAATATAACTACTATTAAATATACAAAAAACGAAATAATATGATTATCTATTGTACAAAACCATAAGTTAGAAAAGAATTCCAAATTGTATGTCGCAGGAGGTTCAAATTTTAGTTCACGTAGTAATAAACTCTTTACTATTTAGCTAACCGAGAAACGCAACAAATATTTTTATTACAATTAATATGAAATTATGCCAAAAAAGTCATGAAAAGTAATTAAAATTTTAGCTGACAATCATAAGACCATCATAAGTCATGTCGCGAGAGGTCTTAAGTTTACGACAAAAGTTATGACAAATCGTAACTTAGGACACTTTCGAAAACATATCTTACGACTATGACATGTCCTAAGACCATCATAAGACATGTCTTAGTCATAAGATACTTTCGAAAACCAGGCCCCAGACCTATTAATTTAAAGATAGTTATACTACACAATCCAGTCCAAGTAAGGAACTATATAATCCAGGGGCCGTGTCAACGAAGCTGTCCTAGGACTAGGACATGTCTTAGGATGGTCTTAGTACACGTCTTAGTCCTAAGTCAGGTTAACGAAAGTCTCCTAAAATAAGATATGTCCTAAATTTGGTCCTAAAGTTAGGACATACAAATAGGTGTCTTAGGATAGTCCTAAAGGTTACAATGTCCTAAAACGTAATAAAAACAGCAAATATGGCATAAACTCAATACTAAAAATAATAATACAATATTAAACTATCAAACTGTTATAAGAATTAAATTAATAAATCAATTTGTTTTCAATTTTTGTTAAAGATTCAATTGTATTACATTAAATTATTTCGTGCAACCTTTTTTGAAGCCTAAAAATTTCTATCAGTAAAGCAACATTTATGCGACTTACCAAAACGGTGCAATAAAAATTTAAATATGGGAAAAAAATTACTTCTTTTTTAACTAATCCTCATTCGATACATGTAATGAAATCGAGTGGACCTAAGGACAAAACTAGTTTACGTTCTAAAATTGCAGCACGAATATCTCATTGATAAAAGTTTTGTGACTATTTACTTTTGTTTTCGTATTAAATTTATTTATCTTCCATCATATTTTTAAATAACGTATTTATTAGTATTAATTTAAGTTAAATCTTTAACTTTTATTTTCCGTTAATTGTTTTCCCTCTCTTTACATATATAAATATTAAAATACAATAAAATCTATGTCATAGAAATCTCTTTATAATTTTTTCACTTAAATACATATATGTGTTAGGATAGTCCTAGGACCATCGTAGTTAGGACTATCCTAAGACAGCTTTGTTTTACATCCTAAGACATGTCTCAGACACGTCCTAAGACCATCCTAAATAATATCCTAAGACCAATCTTAGGACATATCCTAGGATACTTTCATTGACACGGCCCCAGACCAATTATTGTCTACATAAGAAACTATCAAGAATTGTAAATTTTAAAAGCCTCAAAATAACACATCTTGGTTACTACATGCAAACCAACGATATAATTTACTAAACAGTTTAAGCTACAAAAGCTTCAAATGTTAAGTGTCGCAGACTACAAAACCAAAGTCCGAATGTAAACCAATGTTTAAGCTGTACAAATCACCTAATGAAAAGTGCTAACTAATTCGAAACAACGTTCTTCTTTAGACAGAGGTTTTAGCTGTAAATATCAGAAAATGCCCAACTTGCCTGAATCCAAACCACCATTCCAATAAAGAACAGCCTGTAAAATAACGACTGAATTAACCCAACGTTCTCATTTAGACACAGAGTCAAGCTGTACAAGACGCCACATCAACGCAAGTGCGACTAAATTCAAAGCAGAATTTCGATTGCAGGAAGACACTAGGATAGTTTTTGAGAAAGGAAGACCAATTCGCAATCTACCAACGAGTGTCAGGATTATTTGTGACATATATCCCTAGAGATAAGGGAGTATAAGATGTAAGACACCTTTGAGTATGTCTTTGCATACAAATAGGAAATTGTCTCGTGTGTGACATAGAAGTTCAATTAAACAAATAAATTATACCCCAATGTATGAATCGATTACATCATATGGCTTTAAATATTTGATTTTCTCATTAGCCATTAATATGGGTTTAAGTATGTGTGTTATGCCAAATACAATATCAATTGACATTATCTAAAAACATATAAACAAATATGCATGATAACATAGAAATCGACCGTAATTGAGGTTTGATATATTGAACCGTTTATTAAATTATAGAAGGGACTTGGTTTATAACCCAATCATTTGTCCACCGATACACCCGATCATCCATCCTAATGCTAATAGGTACATATCCTTGTACGTTATTTCTTTATCATTTATCTCATAAGGAAGTAAAGCATAGCTTAATTTATCAATAGATGGAACAATAAACTTTGTGTTTATTTTCAGCAAATTACAAAAATAAGTATCCACTCAGTGTTTAGAGCCAAGAAGCTGTAAAAAACGACAACAAACACTTAGGTATTATATATAATATATATATACATATGCGCTTTGTTTAAATATACTTTTTCTCTTTTTTTTTTTGTCTTTTTGGAAAATGTTGTTTGTGCTGTTTTTAGACCCTTCTACAACGAAATTTGTTTTACATGCACACGTATAAAAATTGCGGTTTTTATCCAACGCAATCATAAGTTTGAACGTAGTTTTCAATTTAGACTCGTTTATATTTTTTCGTTTGGGCTTGTATCATATTTTCTCTCCGGTTTATATGATCCGTTCATCCTATATTGACTTTTAAAATTCAAGAGTCTATCTAAAAATGAGGGTACTTTTTATATGGATTCCAAATACCGTTTCGATCCCTAACATCACTGAAGAGACATTTATTGTCGAAATCCGGATCTGGTGTACTAAAAAAATATTGACACCGTATGTTTGTGGCATAACATCGTGGCCACAAGTTAATTTATTTTTCTGTTTAGTATTAAATTTATATTAAGATCCATTTTGTTACATCTTGTGATCAATTTTATTTGGCAATCGCCAATGGCAGTCAGCAGGGTTAAAGAACATCAGTTGTTCGACCTGTTAGTCAAATGCGTTTTGTTTAAATATACTTTTTCACTTTTTTGGTCTTTTGGAAAATGTTGTTTGTGCTGTTTTTAGACCCTTCTACAACGAAATTTGTTTTACATGCACACATATAAAAATTGCGGTTTTTATCCAACGCAATCATAGGTTTGAACGTAGTTTTCAATTTAGACTCGTATATATATATATGTATATTTACGAAATCAAATGTAGTTGGAAAACATATATGAAAAAATCTATTCCAACAATGGCTTGATCAATGTTAGTAAAGATATCGATTGCTGTGTTCCAAACCCTTTAAACTCTAGATAGGCCCAAATTCCTATTCCAATTTATGTGTGGACAAACAAACCAAAAAAAATGGAACGAAAAGAGTGACCAAACCATGTTTAAAAACTTTGTTTTTGAGAGGTAAAGGTTGAGCTTTAGTGAAAATCTCAAAATTATCAATTAAACTGTTGTCAAACTATATGGCAAAGAAATGACTCCAAATGTACCAGGAATTGATAGCGTATTTTGGACATTCATGTTATATATAAATACTAAATCAAACACCCCAAAACCATGAACCAAACCAGGGAAACTTTTCTGTTATATTAGATATCTCTATCAATAATCCTAATCCATAGAAAATAATTAACCTGTTCTATAATTCAAAACATTTATCAAACAAGACCACTTGGAATGCAAAAATGATCCATTTTATTAACCCTACGTTTTGTACATATATTCCAGATATTAATAAGGCAAATTAAATTCAAGGTCACCATCTGAGTAGTACGGAATGTCTATATATCTCACATCTTAACAAATTGTGGTCAATATATAGCATTGATCTACAATCAATGTATGACCTTGTCAATATATAATGTTTGTTTATCAATATATGAAAGATCAGTAAAGATCTACTAATAATTGGTGTAATTTAAATATTTCTTTATTTGTGTTAAATGTCAGTGTAAACTTCTTGTACAGAGGGTCAAGTGTCAACAATTTCAGCCAATGTTTTGTTAGTCGTTACTTTGCTTTATCTTTATACTTAATTTTATAAAAATAAAAAATAAGACAACATGATGGTTTTATTTAGATCAAGTTGGTTGTGTTTCTTGGGAAGTCTACAAATTAAACAGTACAGATTTCCCAGGGCCGTAACTAGCCTCTTTTAAATGTGAGGCAAAATATATTCGCCGACCGTAGCGAGGCGAAAAATTTTCGGCGAGGGTCTGGTGGCCACTCAAGACACCCAGAAGCTCTGAGAAAGCTAACACAAAATCGTGCATTCTGAGAGTTTCCAGCTTCACACTCTTTCTTTCAGCTATTTTTTTCGACAATCTTCCGGTCTCAAAGCAAATATATAGATTCATTGTAATTTAAGACTTTTAGGTTTTAAGGATAACATTAAAAGACCGATATGCAGGATAAAGCAAACATTGTTATTCTCATAATCATTAATATGGGATCTTTCTGTTCTGTTCTTGTCTTGTATTGTGTTTACACTTTGGTGAGTTTTTAACCGGATTTTTGTGACAAAAATGTCGGTTATTGATTTGGGGTGTACGGCGGGCGTGCGGTCGGCAGGCAAATGTTGTCCGTTCATTTACTCATGGACTCTTCAACCAAAGCTTTTAAAATTTTAATATGTTGTTACTGACAACAAAATGGAGGTCAAGTTCAATAACGACGATTTTGACTTTTATTTAGGACTGGATTTAAATATA
Organism: Mytilus galloprovincialis; assembly: GCF_965363235.1. Lineage (NCBI taxonomy): Eukaryota > Metazoa > Mollusca > Bivalvia > Mytilida > Mytilidae > Mytilus > Mytilus galloprovincialis. Next base: position 27,462,372 of record NC_134841.1, read on the forward strand.
GTGACAGTGCAGTATTATACTTTAAGTACTGCTTAATTCGACACTAGGGACCCTCTTGAACTTGTTTCATGTAATTACTGATTCTTTCATTGTTGAAGAACCTCCAGCAACTATCAAGATGAAGAACAGGAATAAAAACCCTGACCATTGATAATTTGTATTTTTTCTATGCATTGACATTGTGTGCGACTACTTCTCGTGCACGATTCCATATTCCTTTATTTTCTATTAAAGGGTCTGAACACTACTTAATGCACGTTTAACCCTTCAATATAAAAGGTCTTATGGCAATACATAGTAGTTTTTTTCAACTGATTTGAAGCCGGAAGATTGGTCGGTGGTCTTACTTTGATTTAAAACATGTCAGCTATCTAGTTTTATCTACAAAAAAGAGCAAGTTTTGTATTCTTTGATTTTAAGTTAAACTCACGAAGAAACGAACAATTATTCTGTGTCCAGTAGCATCGTATTTTCTAAAAATATTGCAATGTCTGGACATCGGTGGACATGCAACATTTCCAAACCACTCATTTACAATTGCAATACAACATTTAGACTATAGTCATACAGTATGACAATAAATGAACAAAAGTCCAACACGGGTACAAATAAGACAAATGGATCTCGAAAAATATGCAGGGGTGACATCAGAGAGTGAAGAGAACTTGCTTGTTGTAAGACACTTGTCGTGAATACAATTTAATATGAAGACAAGCTTTTGTTAATTTGTTTCAACTTTTTTTTTTTTTTTACATTTCCAGCATGAGGCATTTGCCTCATTTGCCTCCATGTAGTTACGGCCCTGTTTCCTACTGATCTTTCTATAATAGGAAGTTAAACATTTTCTTTTACGCCAACAATTTTACATAAGGTATCTTTTAATTGACTTTCTCCTGGTCGAAACCACTATTTTAGTCCTATCATCATCATCACCATTTAAAGAGTCAGACTTGGTGCTTTAGTGCTTCGGTTCCAAGAGAATGAAAATATTGCCCCAAAATGTCTGTCCTGAAAAGGTCTTTTATTTTTTCTGAAGTTTTATAAGTGATCAAATAATTCTAATCTTTTGATACTGAATGTACATGAAATAATTTTGTACCAGAAACTAGCACCTTAAGCTTCTATTGTTTTATCAATCTATAATAAAAACCGACTTTGTACAAGATCATAGGAAGCCGAATTACATCTGAAATTAGTAATAATTTTCTTAAGAAAATAATTCTCTTTTCATTCTCAACAATCATTTTTCTTATAATTTACACTCAAGCTTATCTAATGGTATTTTTACCTAATACGTTTCAGTAAAACTAATGGAATAATGTTATCACTTGTATGACTTATAGTTATGCAATAGTTAAAAAAATCATACGTAACGTTTACTTTGTTACAAAAACTTCAATCACTTTGATTTTCCAATTGCCGATTGATAGAATAAATTATTTCCATTGACAATCTAACTATTAAAGATTCTTTATATAAAGACAAGTGGGATCAAAAACGTTTTTAATTTTAATTTTTAGGAAAAACCCGAGCCCTTTTGATATGGAATAGTGTTATCTTGTCGTTTTTAACCTACTGTGATTTGAGTTATGTGATCATTGGCGGTATCTTGTTCTAGTCGAGCTTTATTCATAACATTTCAATGGTAACAAAAAAAAGTTGGTATTACTGTTCATGGAAACAATGTAAATATTTCATAAAAGAAAAAACTTTATCCCTCTGTTTACTTTTCTCCATTTAATAGTTTTATTTATTTCTTTTTAATACTATCAATATTGACGTATAACATAAACTACCTATAGAACTAAGTTCGACATCAAATTGGACTTTACAATAGTCTCTTTCAATACAATTATTTTTGAGTTGAATTACTAACATTTAATTATATGGCGCAAATGTTGATCTATGTTGGGTTCATGAAAACTTAATTAAATAACTCAATTTATGAAGACTAACTGCACTCTATAAAACGAATAATGTAAAATTGTATTTACATTGTATTACAAAAGCGCATAAACCTTTATATTTCCATTCGTGATATTTAACAAACTTTTAATGATAATTTTATTACTTTTTGAAGGATTTTGTTTGTGTTGCTGATTCAAAAACTGACTTTGCGATCTCAGTATTATCATTACAGCCTGACTAGGTGTAAATCTTGTATAAACCAAATATCTGTTCAGTTAAAATCGTTCACAGTTTTTGAGTCAGGTGAATATCTAATATTGATATTATGCAATTTCTATTAAAATCTTTTGTAATGATGAATACGAAAGTAGAATCGTAAAACATCATATATTACTGTAAACGAGAGGCATCTATACCAAGGACATAGGAACACCTAAAAAAAGCTTTAAGATAAATATGATTGCAACCAAATGTATAATGCTTTACTCTGCGGTTTTATTTCATATTACTTTTAGAGTTACTGTTTAGATAAGCAACTTGTCTTTGTCATGGCTTTACTTTTGAATTTTCGAATATATCTGTTGAATGATGACATACTTATAAACGCTGTCAAGAAAGTTTCCACAAGCTTTACACGGCTTCTGATTGTATACAATTTCCGTTTTTAATGACAACACGAACACAGTAAAATGATTTGGTATCAATTTTTACATTCTGTAAGTTTCTGGACAATTTTTATTAAAAAAACCTTTTTAAAACAGATTTAGAAAGAAAATTATCTCTCTGGTTATCTGGTAATTGAATTTGAAATTTTCTTTGAATTACATGTTTTTAAGAGTCTGGGAGATCATCATTTCTGTATCTCGTATTTACAATAGAATATACAGGAAAGAGAAAATGAATATATATATATACATATATGGGACATACCTGTGACAGACATGAGAAAATCCTATGCTATAACACACTGCAGTGATCAGCTGTATATATTGATTACTAACTTCTAGGTATATATATTTTATGACGGGTCTAGTTCCATTGATAAAGACATTTAAATCTATAATGACAATAATAACGTCATTTTAATCACCCCACAAAGGTCCCCACGGAATGAATACATACTAATTACGAAAACGGTGTCATAATGATTTTTAGGCCTTGACAGAATATTAAAACTGAAAATATAGTTTTACATAGGTAATAGTTTTTGATGTTTTCTTCAGAAGATTTAATGTTAAATATACCATTCAAATGTAGTGACTAGATTTTAAATGAGACATGAAATAAAATGAAAGTATGTTCTAATAAGTTTTAAATTGCACAGAATTACAGCAAAATGTTACGAATAAAAGTTAACTTCCTTCTTTATAAAATATAATGGCTTTTTCATTTTGGGCCACACAAACATTTGTATGGTAAAAAATACATAAAGTTTGTATACCGTGCGTGATTCAATCAAGAACATATTGATATTTCGACTTTCTTTGAATTTGCAGACGGCATTTGTCTAAACAAACTATGTGTTAATGCATATATTCAGGACTTTTAAATATTTATATTGTTTTATTATTCCAATTATGGGAGTTTTTTGTATTTCAATGCAGGTGGAGTAAAGAAAACTACTGGTATTTTATCATTTAGAAAATCCGAAATTGTATTCATCCTCTAACAGATATTTGGCTGCTTACTAATACTGGATGCACAACTGCATTGCATAGAGTAGAGATGATGTGAATATGATCTGTTTTGCTATCAAAAGACGGTTTTGACCGAAGATATTTAACACACAAACACACTCGACGGAGGACATTTTATCGCATTGATAGGATACTTTAGCAAAAACATATGATGTTTTAACGACAAGGTATACCCTATTTACACGAAGGATGTTTTAAACTATTTTAGCGAATGTGTACTCATCAATACACATTTTAGCAACCGAAATTAATCAGTAAAATAAACAAAAATATAGAATCATGACAGCACAATTCAAAATATATCATGTCCATTAAAATACAACACAAAAAGTATGAAAAATTAATTCAAATTTAATAACTAAGTCCGTTCTAGCCTTGAATACGTATCCTAGAGAACGAAATTAATGGGCTCTTGATATACCACTGTACAAAACTGTATATAAAGTGCGAATCCAGCTAGTTCATTTTCACTGTCATATGCGGGTATGTCTATTGTAGAATAAAGGATCATGGGAAAACTGTATTTGTTTACGTTTTGAAAATACCAAATTAATTGATTTGAAGGAAAGTTTTTACATATTTTCATTGTGATATGTCTTTATTATGTACAAACATAGCAATAAAGTTCAAATAAGTGTTATAAAAGCAACATAATATAGCATATCCATTTTTGAAAGCGATCCATTTTAACTATAGATGCGATGAATTATCACTGTTAGTGCAGTCATTTCTGATGTGGAATTTTCGAAGATGCGAGGAATTTTTTTATTGTAGAATTATGTGATAAATGCACTTGAAACAAATGAAAAAATTAGTTGATGACTTTAGAATTTATGATATATGTATTTTCAAATTGAAATACAAACTCCTCATTCCTTCTTTACCAAATATATAGCTTTTCAAACTTGTAACAAAAACGCTTCTCAAAATGTCATATTGTAATCTTCAAATTACGTTTTTCCTTGATTTAAAAAAAAAAATTAAAAGATATTTCTGTATTTTTTTTAAGTCAAAGATTGATATTGCGGAGTTTAAGTGCAGTCTTTTTAAAATAGAGACGAGTACATTTGAGGACGTTATCTTCCACGCAATAAATACACTTGCGAACAGAGAAATATGCATCTCGAAACGCAATGGTGACAGAAAAGCTTATAAAAGATTAACTTTCCCCAGTTGTACCCTCAACTGCTTCAATTTCCATATTCTGAAAAAGACAGTTTTGGTAGAACAAATGTTCTTGACTCGATTGTTGCCTGCATGATTTTAACTGTATAAGGTGAAACGGTATGTGACATAAATTATCCACAGTCATTAAAACATGAAATGTAAGGTGTGGGCGAACTTTTTTGTTTGCATTGGTACGTGAAGTAGAGCACCCTTGATACAAAAAAAATTATCCGTAATGAACAGCTCGATACCAGAGGAGGATTTAGGGGGACAGGGGGTTGCCCCCTTTTTGGGAAAACATTTGGTTACTTTTATATGGAATCACTGGAGCGGGCCCCCTCTTACGTAGCCATTGGACCCCTACTTATAAAAATTTCTAGATCCGCGAGTGGATACTACCACAGAGGTCAAACAATGCACATTTGGGTAATTGTACACAACATGCATGCTACAATTCATGTTTGATGATCTTAGACCCTTTGGACCTCTATGTGGGCTATTTCGGTAACTTGGTAAAAATCCCCAAACTGGATGCAAGGTTAGATTCAGCATGTCAAAGAACCCCAAATATCCATAAGGTCTTTTGTCTATAAAAATGCATGCATGGGATACATTTGTTATTGAAGGCATAACTGTAACAATACGATGAAAATAAAAAAATATCTTATTCTGGGGTCTCATTGTGGGGGGAGGGGGGGGGGGTCTGATCCCTGATCCCGCTTACTGCTTTATCAGATTCCCGTATCCCGCTTATACTATGCAGTTCTCATTTTTTTTTTTAATTTTCCGTGTCCCGCTATACTTTTTTTCTCGTTTTCACGACACAATCATTTGACTATCACGTGTCACGCTTACAAAACAATCGGCAATTCTGCGTCACGCTTATACCCCAACGCGACCCACTATTCTACTCTTTTCTGACTCATATTAAGCCCATTATAAATATATTAAAAAAGTGTGTTTTTATCCATTTTTATCCCGTCTCGTTTCGGGTTGAGCCACAGATAGATAAGATGTCATATGTGACAATGAGACAACTCTCAAAACGAGTCACAATTTATAAAAGTATACCTTTATACGTCAAAATACGGTATTCAACATGGAGTCTTGGCTCACACCAAACAGCAAGTTATAAAGGGCCCCAGTGTAAAACCTTTTAAACGGGAAAACCAACGATTCAATCTTTATCAAGATGTACGTAATTAGTGGTGAAGTGTCATGGAAACGGATAAGAAAAAACAAGGATATGGAAATGGATAAAAAAAAACAAGGATAACGATCCCTATACGATTCATAAGAAATTTTTAAAATGGAATACATTTGAAATAAATGTTATTTCTATTGAATTTATTTAGAGTGTTTTAAAACCAAACTTTCTTCCGTAAGTTAAATTTTATCAAATCCGTCTCTTACTTTATCTATTGTTTGAGCAAGTCGGCTAAATTAAGGCTTTACAGCTAATTCCTAATGCATGTAAAGCAAAACTTTGGTTGACTTGATTGCTTAGTTTGTATAATTGTTTATACAAACTTTGTAAATAAGATTGACATCTTTAAACAATATGTATTGGCATAGTTTAACCTGTATTTATATAATTATTATATTTGAATTAAATTGGGTCTTATCATAATGATTGTACAAAAAAAAACAAAGCAACCACGCCAACTAGTCTTGCTTTACATGCTTAAAAAAATACGCTGTAATAGATAAAAAAATAAATATATCATACAGTGAAAATGCGCCGCATATACAATACTAATGAATCGCTCTACAGTGAAAATGAAAGAATAGTATCATTATTCGCATAAAGAAAGCATCATAGTGGAATTCAGTTCAATATGAAGAAACTGAATGACAAAACCTATTCTACGTTATACAACTTTAATAATTGTGTTGAAATGAATATATTTTCTTCAACAACATCTTACCTGTTAGTTATAAAACACCTGCACGATCTGTTCGTGAAATGTCCTAAATATTCACCTATTTTGGTATATATTTCACAGCTATTTGGATTTAGGCGCGAAAAAACCCCGTTCGCATCTCTTACTTTGTTTTATTAGTATTATGTGTTTCTTAATATATACTTTTTAACTTATTTTCTTCATTTTCTTCAAAAATAAAAAAAAAGTCGTCTGTTTATTTACCATTCTACATCAAAAATTTCTGGCATATACAGTGAAAATGATATTCTAGAATCCGCACTTTACATACACTGAAACTGTTCATAAAATTGCACTAGCAATAGTCTTTTCTCATTTTCACGTCTGGACAAAGATATACATGTCTAGATCGAATGGCACATTCATCTATACTTTTTTTATGATATATGTCGTTGTTTGCAATTTGGTGATAAAATGACTGGATGAGAACTATAAAAATTGCGTATTACAATGGTCATGTAACGACTCTGAACCATTATTTGTTCGCTTTTAGATACATGGAACATCTTCCCAAAGCTTAGGTGGAAACTTATAATCTTCAGTGACAAATAGTATTTGATCAGATAATCGGCGAATTCGACACATCTCTGATCTCATGACACAAACTTTTCTACCAAGTAATCAGACACATCTTGATTTTTTTCTATCTTTATTCTCAGATACATCTTGATCATCTAGAAATGCTATGCCGAATAAAGTGTCAATGCGCTCCATTGTTTACTAAATTAAGATGTAGAAAACCAGGGGTTATTTTAAATAGTACTTGACTTCCGAAAGACAGTTCTTTCTAAGAATAAATCTGCGCCTAAACATGCTACTAGTAAGTTTAAAGTCTGCGCTGAAATGTCTATTAATAGTTTTAAAATATTAGCTGAAATGTCATGCGCCCAACACACTTGATATACTACCGTCCGAATAAACGAAATAGAACATATTGATACACTGAAAACAGTTTCCCGGGTATGGTTATCAGGAGGTGTAATACAATGCTGTAATGTAATTCAATATCAGGAAGCCGTAAAAAAAAGAGTTATTGTACAGCCTCAAAGAAAGATCAACGAATCATTCTGTAGAGATGAGAAAACAAACGAAACTGTTCAAATTAATGTTTAATAAAACAAAAATATTGAAATCACAAGTTTTATATATAAGAAAACGTATAGTTAAAAAGAGTTGAAACCCAAGAATTATTTGGTTATTCAATGTTTGTATCTAATATCTCATTGCTTGAGAGAGTGTAATGGTTTCCACAAAATCTGCCCAGACCAGGGTATATTCAGACCAATACATGTAAGAGTATAACTGAAGGAACTGAGTGCTACGTACTTTACAAAATAAATCGACTCCTCCAGAGCTCACTGAAAAAATATCAGGTTCTACAGAAGAAAAAGCTTTAATTTTTAGTGTCTGTTTTTTTCTTTAAAATGTATGCAGAATTTGAAAATTAGTATTTTGTTTGTGTGTTCTCATCTTTCAATTCGGTAATCTCTATGTCTTCTTCGCGGACACTTACATATTTAGACTTTAATCATCTTCACGATAAAGAGAAATAATTCAGCCTTATAGTTGCTAGGTTGATCAATCATGATTCACGATTTATCTACAAATATAAAATTTATTGGGAAAGAATTCTGAGTTACCTATATTACTTGTCATTTTAAAACAATCTACATGTATCCATTGTATCTATATGTTTCCCCGTGTTTGTTTCAGTTTGCTTTGACCGGCGAAAACGTAGAAGTAATTTTATTTTATTGGTTTCTAAACTGTACACAACCATACTTTATTATACCATCACATTATTTGAATAAAACATTATGTAAGATGACATATAATTGTAAAATTACACAATACAACACGATACACCTTCACGGAATCCATAGTTTCGTGTTATCAGCCAAGCATACTGCCTCTTACACATTATCATATATGAATATCGTTTCGTATAGGTTCCTTTATTGATTATTTTCCCTGAAATATAAGTCTTGTTTATCTAAACATACGCTTGAAAAATAAATCAACAGAAAAAGCAAAATGAAAGTCTTCATAGTACAAAGACTATATCTGATCGCTACTCCAAACATACATATCTCCTATCTCAAATTCACAACCGAACATAATCGAAAATAATGTTCCATTATGGAAATTGCATCTCTGTGCAATAAAAACGGATATTTCTTTTGTAAGAAATAGCAAGTTAAAATACGCTAAGCTGGTCTATTGTATTTAAGATTATAAATGGCTGTGTTTACTATTTTACCTTTCATCATTACGACAAACGAAATTGTGTTACGTAAGTTTAATGTTTTTCCTTTCAATATCATGTCTGGAACTACCATATGTTAAGAGGAATTTGAAATATACCTTTTATCGAGGTAATTTCCTTAAGTGTTCTTTGTTTATGGCGTTTTCAAAGAGTTACTACAACTCTATTTGTACTATAAATTTTATAAGTTCATATATAACAGGTATTATAACCCCGTACTGCATTGTAGTTTCTTGCTGGTTGACATTGGATTATAACGTCATGTTTGATAGGTCTGTAATTTTGTCATTGTTGGGAATGAAACAGATAATACTTGATGACTAATACATGAATAGTTTACATTGGATTCCAATATACTGAAATAGTATCATATGAAATTTAACTGCTGTTAAACAGCTGAAATTACTTTTTTGTAAAGACTGCTAAATGTAGTTTGGCTTCCCTTTAATGATCATACTTATACAACCTGAATTCTTTAAAACATTTAATGTGAAATTTGTGTAGCAGGCCTGTAAACATATTGAAGGCTATGTCAGATATCAATGTTAATGTTTGTTACATTCAAATTTTTTTTTGCATAACTGCTTCCTATTTTTGAATTTTTTTTTTTAAACTAAAGGATACACGAGAAGATATTAGACAAAAATCAAAATATTTTAAACGACTCTTGTGTAAAATAAGTTCTTTGAAAAAAAGTTCAACTTGTTTTGTAATGTAGGTTTTCACTACATTTTGCATTGTCTTTGATTAGTTGAATTCTTTACTGCATTACTTTTGAGTATTTCATCACCGACTTATCATTGAATATATACAGACCTGGTGTCACTAGTTCAGCATGATTCTATCCATCAGGAGCACACATGATAATTCCTGGTCTATGGAAAGTTTAAGTTGTTCAGACTGTGGATTATTATTTGTGCTTTCGTCTCATTTTCTTTTTTAAAATGGTATTTCCTTTTTTTTCTGACAATTGTGGTGTTTGATTGTCCTCTAAGTATCGTCTGCCCTTTTAAAAGATTAGTTGTTCTCTTTTGAAGATGCTAGTCCTTTTCATGGTTCATAGGGATTTGGTATCGAGCAAAGAATTATTATAATCTTTTGTTTAATTCATTCATAGGAACTTCATATTGTTTTTGGAGAGGGTACAATTTAATGCTTGATATATGATATACGCATGTACTTTGATATTATAAATAATACCATGTTGACCATAAGATTTATTTTGGTCACTTAAGTCGTTCGGGTGCGAAAGATTAAACAGGCGTGAAATATATCAGAGGGAAAGTCAAACTCGTAGATCGAAAACAAACTGACAACGCCTGGCTAAAAACGAAAAAAACAAACAGACAAACAATAGTTCACATACACAACATAGAAAACGAAAGACTAAGCAACGCGAACTCCACTAAAACTGGGGGTGATATATATTGCATCTTTTAATCTGAAATGTTAAACTCGGTTCCTTTTGGTAAAAGTGGTGTTCGTCTTTAAGGTTTACATGCACTATTAACAATATTTTATATACATAATGATGTTGTTCTAGACTAGTTGTAAAAATAAAATACGCAATGCGAATGAAAGGAAACGAGGGTTATGTGTAAATGTTTAGTATAAAATAGTCTGTTGATACAGTCAAAAGATTTCATCACAGGTCCTTATAACTCTACACAATACATTCAATTCCAAAGCAGTTACACAAAACATAAACCAAAAATAGCATGTAAAGAACAACAGTGACAAAAACGACAAATATTTATTCACACGACTGTGTTGGTATGTACCTCAGATATTGATAAATAATCGTTGATTGACATTGATGTGGAATGTTAAGGCTAAATCAATATAGAAAAGTGCTATTGATATATACATATATAAAAAAAAACTGAAAGAAAAATCATGAAGAACATTTATTTAAATTTTTGAAAGACAGATTTCAAATACCCGATCAGAATTCGGAATCAAGAAGAACGTACAAGACTGTATACGAAAAAAAAACCGGATAAAATAAGAAAAATGGCCAATAAACCTTAAAAACATGCCATGGCATTTTCAGTTTGTTTCTGACTTATGAGTTTGAAAATACCTTTAGTATATTTCGCCTTAAGGTGGACTCCTCACACAAAAACTTCTCCAATAGAGTAATGAGACAGAACGATAGAAAGAAAACAGTAAATATAAAAAAAAAGAAGATATGGTATAATTTCCAATGAGACAACTCTCAACAAGAGACCAAATGAAACATAAATTGACAACTGTACGTCACCGTTCGGCCTTCAACAATGAGCAAAGCCCATACAAATCATTCCAAGAGGAAATCAGTTATACAGCTAATGCAAATCAACGAATCATTTTCTAAAAGACATCTTAACACAAATTCAAACCATTTATAATAATGCCTAATAAAAATTAAATATTGAAACCATGTGGGAGAAAAAAAATGTAAGTTTTTAACTGGCAAGTTTAATGGCTATTCACGATAATTTTTGGATAAATATGTCGCAAAAATCAACCAAATCTCAGATAAAAAGATTTCTTTAAGATACCAGACTTTTAACTAAGTATGTGAAGTAAGTATTTCAGGTGCGCGTGTTGTCTTCATAAAACTCACCAACGGCGCTCGAATCAGAATGATAGAAAGGCTATTAAAAAGACTAAGTAAAACAAAAATCAAAGAAAAACTAGAATTTAAAAATGTTTAGCTTTAGGCTATTTATTACCAGGGTAAATAAACAATTAAATGAACACTAATTTGTAGAAACCACCAAAATCACTGCAACAATTTAGTATTGTGTCAGAATTCCTTATAAGGCTCGTGATACGTCAACCAGCAGTGGTATCGAACCAGTGGCTGTAAATAGTTATCTAGTACAAACGTTTTGTCTCAGAAAAACAAGTAAGGCGCATTCGAGTAAAAACGGTTAAATAATCAATAATGAATGAATTACGTGCTTGAATTAAAATAATGCTGAGTTAATGTGAAAGAAGTAAAATTTTGTATCTATACACGAAATAAAAGTCACCTAAAGTTTCCCTGCTGAAAACGTATGTAAGTAGGACTTTAAGAAGTGAATGCTGTTTTGTTTCGTAGTTAAATGGTTATTCAAAATGTGTATCTTATACAGTATTTTGCACGACAAATCGTCATTGTTTTCACCAAAACTGCGCTAACCAGAATATATTAAGAAATATACATGTTTGTGTAAAGTCGAAAAGTTTTGTTTTGCATCATCTATTACATAAATCTATTTCTTATGAGATTTCGGAAAGATAATCAAGTGTTACATAAGAATAAGCTTTGATTTTCAATGTTTCTTTATTGATAAAATGTATGTAAAAATCGGAAACTAATATTTCACTGAAAAGCTATCTCCCTGAGTCTTCGACGAAAAACTTGCATATCTAAACTTTTAAAATATTGGTACGGGTTGATTAATACAATTCTACATTTTGTCTACAAATATGTACACTTATCGTCAAAGAATCCTGAATGAACTTCCTGCCATTTTTAATACTTTTGCTGCTGTTTACTTTAGACACTTTAATTTGATTTTATTGGTTATCTAAAAACAACCACAGTTTGTCATTCCATCACATTATAAAAAATAAGAAAGAAAAAAACATTATATAAGATGACTTAATAATTGTAAAGTTACACGATACAAATATGACACTGTTCTATAATCTACGATATACTTTCACAGGACCCATAGTTTCGTGTTTTCAGCAAAGTATAATACCTCGTACCATTATAATAAATGCATAACAATTAGTTTTCTGAAACCACTTTAATGAACAATTCTTGTCAAACAGCTTTATAATGTAATAAGTAATTATACAACGTGTCGTATTTTTCTGTTTTGTGTGGGTTCCTTTATTGATTATTATTCCTGAAATATAGGTCTTTTTTATCTACGCATACGCTAAAAGAAGAAATCAATTTAAAGAACAAAATTAAAACTTTCATAGTACAAAGACTATATCTGATCGCTTCGCACAACACAAGTATCTCTTATTTCAAATTCAAAAAACGAAAATAATGTTCTATTATGGAAATTTAAATTCTGTGTAAAAAATACAGACATAACTTTTGTGTTATATCGCGAGTAAGAATAAGTTAAACTACGCTATTGTATTTAAGATTATGAATGGCTGTGTTTACCATTTTACCTTCTGTCAGTATAAAGAACCTAATTGTATAACGTAAGCTAAATGTCTGGATTTACCGCGTGTTATGAGGAATTTGAAATATATTTTTTTTCGCATTAATTTCCCCAAGTGCTCTTGTTAATGTCGTTTTTCAACGGGTAAATACAACTTTATTCGTACCAAAATTTGATCACTTCATATACAATAGGACTGTAACCCCGTACTGCTTGTTATTAATGTAGATTCTTGCTAATTTAAATTTGACTGTTAGTTCATATTTGATTGTTCGGGAATTTTGTCATTATAAGGCATGAAACAACCTACTGACTACTACACGAACAGTTTACATTGGATTCTGTTGTAATGAAATAGTGTCATAGGTAAACAGCTCAAATGACTATTGTTGGACAACTCTGACCAATGAAGCTAGTTCAACTGAAATCTTCCCTTTTATGACCAGTAGCATACGATCTGATTTCTTCTAAAATTTTAATGTAAGTTTTTGGTAACAGACATTTTATTATTAACATATGTTTGTAAACATATTGAGGACTTTATACTTATAACATGAACAATGGAAGTTATAAATGAAAATGTTTTTTACGTTCAATTTTTTAACCATAATTGCTTCCCATTCTCAAATTTGTATTTTTGTTTAAAATGCACTAGGATACACACGAAGCGAGAGGTTTGAATCGCCGACTTATCATCGAATCTTTACTTACCATTAGTAAAACGACTTGTGTCACTAGTTGATCATGAGCAGGATATTCTTACTCCCCGTCCGGACTAAATATTTGCTCATCCCTGGCCTATGGTAAATTATGTGGGGTTCAGAATGTTGGCTATACTTTTTTTTTCTTTTCAATATGGCATTTCCTAGGGGGTTTCCTGTCACTTGTGTGTTTTGATTGTCCTCAAAATATCTTCTGTCTCATTTTGACGATTGATAATCATTTCTTGAAAATGTTAGTTGTTTCCTTCGTTCCTAAGGATTTGGAATTGATGATAGATATATATGATAAACTTTAGTTTAATTTGTTTTTCTGGGTAGGAGAGAATTTGTGTCTTGATATGTGGTATGTGTTTCTTGTGAACGATTATATTTTGACATGGTCCTCAACTGTTATGTTTTGCTTTGTTTAATGTGCAAAGAATTATAATGGTTTCTTTTGATTATGTAAAGATGGTGTTTATTTTAAAGGCTCACATCCAATTCTTACAAAATATTATATTTTATAACGAGTATTAAAATTTCATCAGTATTGGTGGCCAACTTTATTGACAAAAATGTGTGAATCGAATAAAAGTAAACGAGGGTTATATGTCAATATTTAGTATAAAACATGATGAATACCAAGTCTGTTGATTTTAATCGCAGGTTCCTTACAATGCATGCAATTTCAAAGCAGTTATACAAAACAGAAACCAAAAATAGCATGTAAAGAACAATAACGACAAAAGGTGACAAATATTTATTCACACGACTGTGTTAGTATATTCCTCAGATATTGATCAGTAATCGTTAATTGGCATTGATGTAGATAGTAAAGGCTAAATCATTATATAAAAGTGCTAGTGATATCTAAACTGAAAGAAAAGCGAATCAATTAATTTTCAAAAGGCACTTTTTAAAGACCCAATTTGAAATCTGAATTAAAAAGGACACATAGACAAAAGAAGGAATTTAATAGGTAGAAATTGACCATAAACCGTTATTTAGCAAAACGTAGCCTGCATACAATTAAAACCTTGACATGCGTATAAAAAAACTCAAAAAGATGCAATTGTAAACGTTACATTTATTAACAGTAAAACAGTAACACAATATTGTGCTCATCCTATGGCGTTTACATATCTCAGTTAGTACGTTACGCTCACGCATATTCACACTATACAAAATTGATAAGCAACGACTGCTGCTTACACGAAAACTGCTTCAAAAGATTTATGAGGGAGAACAATTGAGAAATGTACAATTCATAAGTTTTGCTATCACCAGCACAGTTGGTCTATGGATGTGTTGTTGTCTCCCTATTACAGTTTACAACATTTCAAATATTGAGTTTTTATATGGTGGGTGATGAATACTAATTCTAATACTTTTATTTACTACGTTAATTTGTGTTTTCCTAATCCATTAACGAGATTTGGGCATCGATAACCTAGTTTCGTCCTAATTGGACAGCTCTTGTTATTCGTTTGTGTCTTTTTTTTTTCTTTTTTTTTATATGATGTATCGATCTATTTTGTTTGATTTTGTTTCTGTAATATAAACATATTGTGTGTTGATGGTGCTACACCATAGGGTAGTAAAATGCGTCTAATGTGGCGGGTATCGACCATTAGATATACCGCTGCTGCTGGCTAGCCTACTTGTAGGTGAAAGGGAGAGTCGAGTGCGTAAACCTTGCCCTGCCAGTACAAAGCCTCTATGCTACCAAGACTCTTGCAATTCCTCCTCGGGGTAATACACGGATACTGGGGTCCAGTATTCCAGGCTAATTTGCAAGGGATCTCGGAGCAGCAAGGGCCCTAGAGATGCAGAGTGCAGGCCCACCGGCGAGTGGATACGCCCTGGCTCTCATCAACCTTGCCCCAGCTATGGGATATTAGCCCCACTGCCTTGTGGGTGACTTTGGAAAGTCAAAGGCTATGGAAGTAAATCCAGAAAGAAAATCCGGGTAGATGGAACTCGTAAGCTCACGCAGTCGTCTAAGGGATGGAAAACCCCTACAGAATAACCCGACCCTTCACGTAGAAGGTTTTGCTTAGGGTTAACGACCCTAACAAGTAAAAAAAAATCATGTTACAGAAACAGCAACGAAGAATAAAACTACAGCTGTGGAAGAGAGTCTCCAACGCACCAACAGTGGAGCAAGGATGAATGTAGGTAGTGAAAGCCGAAAGGAAACTACAAACAGGATAACGGAGACCCTTAACATGGCAAAAACTAAAACCAGAATTGGTTTTTGGAACGTCAGAACAATGTATGCAGCAGGAAAATTGGCTCAAATAACCTCAGAAATGCAGCGGTACAAATTACATATCTTAGGCGTTAGTGAGAGTAGATGGACAGGATCTGGCAGGATGACAACAACTTCAGGATCTACTGTAATATACTCTGGGCGAGATGATAACCAACATCATGAAGGAGTGGCAATAATCATTAAAAAGGGTATAGAAAGAACACTTTTAGAATGGAAACCTATAAGCAGTCGAATTATTATGGCAAGATTCAAAGGAAAACAGATTAACATCACTTTATTTCAATGTTATGCTCCTACGAATGAAGCTGACGATGAGAACAAAGATGTATTTTACGAACAATTACAACATGAAATTGATAAAACACCAAACCATGACATAAAGATCATCATGGGAGACATGAATGCAAAAGTGGGTTTTGACAACACTGGCTACGAAAGAGTTATGGGAACGCATGGTTGTGGTAAGATAAATGAAAATGGAGAACGACTTGTCGATTTCTGCTCAACAAACAATTTAGTAGTAGGAGGTTCCATTTTTCCACACAAAGACATCCACAAACTAACATGGTATTCCCCAAACCTCAGGGATAAAAACCAGATTGATCATCTAATGATAAATAGCACATGGAGAAGATCATTATTAGATGTGAAAGTTAAGAGAGGAGCAGATGTAGGATCTGACCACCAACTGATAACAGCTCTCATCCAACTGAAACTCAGGGCAACTGGAAAGAAAGTTCCATCAAGGAAGCGTTTTGATATTGATAAACTGGAGGATATCAAGGTTAAAAAAGATTTTGCCATAAAGTTACAAAACAGATACCAGGTATTGGAAAACTCAGTAAGAGATGAAAATGAAACATTAGATGAGAAGTGGAATGAGATATCAGATATATACACTAAATGTAGCGAAGAATGTATAGGCTATAAGCAAAAGACAAAGAAGAAAGATTGGATCACACCGGAAACATGGAACAAGATTAACATCAGAAGGCAGGCAAAAAAGAAAGTCAATGATACCAAATCACCAAGATTGAAAGACAAATACCAACAAGAATATAGCGACATACATCGTAATGTCAAAACCCTGGTTAGAGCTGATAAGAGGAAATTTATGGATAATTTAGCAGACCAAGCAGAAGAAGCGGCTAACAAAAGAGAGCAAGGCAACCTCTACAAAATTACCAAAATTATCTGTGGAAAATCCAAGTCTTCACCTAACATCCCAGTGAAAGACAAACAGGGAAATTTACTAACATCAGAAAAGGAACAAGAAAAAAGATGGGCAGAACACTTCAGTGAAATTTTGAACAGACCATCTCCAGAAGCACTACCTACTATCCCAGAGCCTAGCTTTGAACTGGAAATAAGTATTGAACCACCCACCATATCTGAAATTGTAGCAGTAATCAAAACTCTAAAGAATGGAAAAGCTCCTGGTTCAGATAATCTGAATGCAGAACTATTTAAAACTGATCCCATCTTAACAGCCAATACCCTCCAACCAATTTTCCATAAGATCTGGAAAGAACTTATAGTACCAACAGAATGGGATAAAGGTATTATCATCCGAATACCTAAAAAGGGTGCATTAAATGATTGCAATAACTGGCGTGGAATCACACTTATATCTATTCCTAGCAAGATCATGGCCAAAATTATTATAAAAAGAATATCTGAAGCAATCGACAGTCTACTCAGAAAGGAGCAGGCAGGATTTCGCAAAGGAAAAGGCTGCGTTGACCAGATTTTCATCCTGAGAAATATCATTGAGCAATGCACAGAATGGCAGAGGCAACTCTACATCAATTTCATCGACTTCGAAAAAGCATTTGATAGCATTCATAGGGAAACCCTTTGGAAAATCATACATCTTTACGGCATCCCACAACACCTGATCAATCTAATCAAGGCTTTTTATGAAAACTTCAAATGTACAGTCGGAAGTGAACAACTTTATTTCCCAATTAAAACTGGAGTAAGACAAGGATGTGTAATGTCATCTACACTATTTATAATAGCCATTGACTGGGTGATGCGACAAACAACTTCAGATATCCCAAGAGGCATAAGATGGGGAACTTTCACCATTCTTGAAGATTTGGACTTTGCTGACGACATTGCCATGCTATCGCACACTCACCAACATATCCAGGAAAAGTCCAATCGAATAGAAAAGTATGCAGGACAGATAGGTCTCAAAATAAACCATAAGAAAACTGAAGTAATGAGTTTAAACACTAACAACCCAGCACCAATTATAATAAACGGGAAACCATTACAACAGACTGATACCTTCACTTACCTAGGAAGTACTGTAAGATCAGATGGTGGAGCCAACACTGACATCAAACAAAGACTGTCAAAAGCTAGAGCTGCTTTTAATAACCTGCAGGCTGTATGGAAATCCGGTCAATACACCATCCGGAACAAGCTAAAACTATACAACAGTTGTATACTACCTATCCTGTTGTATGGTTCTGAATGTTGGCGAATGACAGAGGCAGACCAACAAAAGCTCTCTACATTCCATACCAAGAGTCTGAGGAGAATCCTAAGGATATTTTGGCCACAAAAAATCACAAACCAGGACCTCCTCATTAAATGCAAACAGGAAGAGATCAGCATACTCATTAGCAGGAGAAGATGGAGATGGATTGGCCATGTTTTACGTAAGAGCCCTGAAGAACTTACAAACACAGCAATGTTCTGGACCCCAGAGGGAAAGAGACGCAGAGGACGACCTAAAATAACATGGCGGCGCACAGTTGAGTCTGAGATGGCAAATTTCCAACATACTTGGGGGAGCTTGAAGAAGATGGCACAAAACAGACAGATGTGGAGAAACTTCGTTGCTGCCCCACACGCCAATGGGCGTAATGGGCAGTAAAAAAAAAAAAAAAAAAAAAAAAAAAATATAAACATAAAAAAATATTTTTATACTAGGAGAAACAAAACAACTAATTAACATGTTCAATAATCTCATCAAAGATACCAGGATGTCTTTTTTTATTTGCGTCAGACGCGCGTTTTGTCTACAAACGACTCACTAGTGAGCCTCGAATGAAAAAAAGTTGAATAAGCCAAAGAAAGTTCGAAGTTGAAGAGCGTTGAGAACTTAAATTTCCAAAATTGATTGCCATTTACAGCTAAGGTAATCTATTTATGAGGTAAAAAGCATTAACGTCACTGATGAGTCTTATGTAGACGAAACGCGCGTCTGGCGTACTAAATTATAATCCTGGTAACTATGAGTATTTCATAAATTCAATGTTTTGAAAACAGTTAAATTATAATTATAACTATACCAATCACAATTCATGTCAACACAGAAGTGCTGACTACTGAGCTGGTGAAACTCTCTTGGAATAAAAACCCCAGTGGCATCGACCAAGTGGTTGTAAATAAACTCATCATAGATACCAGGATTGGAATTTTGTATTTGCGCCAGACGCGCATTTCATTTTTTTAAAAAGGAAGACAAAGACTCTTTATTGACCTGCATAGTTCACCCCTAGCTTCCCTTACCTCTTGATTACTACAACAGTTCAAAATGATGATAACAGAGTGGCTCTTAACTACGCCATTTAAAACAGTTCTACCCTAGAAAATATTCATACAATTTTACAATAGAAAAGATCTGAAAAGTTGAGTCATCAGTGATCTTTATTTTGCTGTTTTAACTTTTTGATTCTAAGTCACTGCTCAGTTTGTGGACGAAACGCGAGTCTGACATGCAAAATTATAAGCTTGGTATCATAAAATTCATTTTTATATTTGACAGTATGACAGTTCCATCATATAACTGATTCTTACAGTTATACCATTGATTATTACCATTTGTAATCGTGTTAAGGTAGAACTGTGCTAGAACAGCCGAGAGACTTCTATGGCAGTTAGTTCTACACCTGAAGAGGGATTAATACTCATTCCAACTTTACTTTTGAAGTATTTGTTGTAAAAGCATCTTCATAGTGGTAATAAAATAATAGGACCAAGCGAGTTTGTTTGTTTGTCTGCTTTTGCTTTTTTTCAATTTGATGTTGTACAGCAAATTTGGTAAGGAGCGGACAAGGAGACAAAAAAGAATAATATATATAAGAGTCTTATCAATGAGAGGTTGTCCCAATCCTTTTTCAAAGGGAGTTTTCCTATTTTGGCGGAAAGAATAATTTCAATTTCACCACTAGAAGCTCCTTGTTGAATAGTTTCCATGTAAGCATCAACTTTCTATTGAAATCACAAAAGAAAATGCAAGCTCTAAAGTATCGAACTCCGTATGCAGGCGCAACTGTAATGTTGTTATATAGAAATGGAAAGCACGAATTTGGAAAATGAAAGTAATCCCTTTTGTCGCAAATTTATTTTGTTATCAACCTATCATCACTGTCAATTTCTTGATACAAGATATGACTGTTTCTCTGGTATTACCGTAAAGTGGATTATTTTCGCGTGTGCAAAGTTTCGCGATTTTCATTGAATAAGGTATACGAAAATGTTTGGCTGTTTCTATTTTGGCGGATTCAAAACTTTTACCAATACCTTTGTATGTGCCCTTTTGTATTGGCGGAAGTCCGCGAAAATAAGCGAAAATTTACACCCTGAAAAATGACCAACTATACGGTAATACAAGTTTCAAGGGTTAGGTGCGTTCGTCATAGTCACCTTAATTTTGATTATTTGGTTAGAGAACATCATATATATAGAGGATCGGTTTGTAATGTCAGTTTTGTCATTCTTCCTAACGAGTTCATGTATGAAGCCAGCCTCAAATGAATAAGCGAGTTTGTTTGTTTGTCTGCTTTTGCTTTTTTTCAATTTGATGTTGTACAGCAAATTTGGTAAGGAGCGGACAAGGAGACAAAAAAGAATAATATATATAAGAGTCTTATCAATGAGAGGTTGTCCCAATCCTTTTTCAAAGGGAGTTTTCCTATTTTGGCGGAAAGAATAATTTCAATTTCACCACTAGAAGCTCCTTGTTGAATAGTTTCCATGTAAGCATCAACTTTCTATTGAAATCACAAAAGAAAATGCAAGCTCTAAAGTATCGAACTCCGTATGCAGGCGCAACTGTAATGTTGTTATATAGAAATGGAAAGCACGAATTTGGAAAATGAAAGTAATCCCTTTTGTCGCAAATTTATTTTGTTATCAACCTATCATCACTGTCAATTTCTTGATACAAGATATGACTGTTTCTCTGGTACTACCGTAAAGTGGATTATTTTCGCGTGTGCAAAGTTTCGCGATTTTCATTGAATAAGGTATACGAAAATGTTTGGCTGTTTCTATTTTGGCGGATTCAAAACTTTTACCAATACCTTTGTATGTGCCCTTTTGTATTGGCGGAAGTCCGCGAAAATAAGCGAAAATTTACACCCTGAAAAATGACCAACTATACGGTATTACAAGTTTCAAGGGTTAGGTGCGTTCGTCATAGTCACCTTAATTTTGATTATTTGGTTAGAGAACATCATATATATAGAGGATCGGTTTGTAATGTCAGTTTTGTCATTCTTCCTAACGAGTTCATGTATGAAGCCAGCCTCAAATGAATAAGCGAGTTTGTTTGTTTGTCTGCTTTTGCTTTTTTTCAATTTGATGTTGTACAGCAAATTTGGTAAGGAGCGGACAAGGAGACAAAAAAGAATAATATATATAAGAGTCTTATCAATGAGAGGTTGTCCCAATCCTTTTTCAAAGGGAGTTTTCCTATTTTGGCGGAAAGAATAATTTCAATTTCACCACTAGAAGCTCCTTGTTGAATAGTTTCCATGTAAGCATCAACTTTCTATTGAAATCACAAAAGAAAATGCAAGCTCTAAAGTATCGAACTCCGTATGCAGGCGCAACTGTAATGTTGTTATATAGAAATGGAAAGCACGAATTTGGAAAATGAAAGTAATCCCTTTTGTCGCAAATTTATTTTGTTATCAACCTATCATCACTGTCAATTTCTTGATACAAGATATGACTGTTTCTCTGGTATTACCGTAAAGTGGATTATTTTCGCGTGTGCAAAGTTTCGCGATTTTCATTGAATAAGGTATACGAAAATGTTTGGCTGTTTCTATTTTGGCGGATTCAAAACTTTTACCAATACCTTTGTATGTGCCCTTTTGTATTGGCGGAAGTCCGCGAAAATAAGCGAAAATTTACACCCTGAAAAATGACCAACTATACGGTATTACAAGTTTCAAGGGTTAGGTGCGTTCGTCATAGTCACCTTAATTTTGATTATTTGGTTAGAGAACATCATATATATAGAGGATCGGTTTGTAATGTCAGTTTTGTCATTCTTCCTAACGAGTTCATGTATGAAGCCAGCCTCAAATGAATAAGAAACAAGTCGACAAGAAAACGAGAACATCATGGGAATGCTGATTATTTATCGAAAAACACGTCCTCGAAATGCAACAAATAAGTTATCAATCAAGAAATAGTACATCTTGATCATATCAGTTTCAGATAATGGTTTTATTTGAATAAGAGTGATTTTTTTACAGCGTACGATTTATCTCTACATAAGACAAGATCTTGATTCTACGTTGGCCATTCATTCTGATGAAACAAACACAGAACTATCTTGTTCGGAATGGTCAATACTTGTAGAAAGGGTAAAATATAAGATATGTTTTAACTATTGCAAGAGGACAGAGACCTAAATTGTTTGTAATCTTGCATATTTTTTTCAGTTTTGAAGTATCATAATCTGATTCACAGGAACATATCCGTCGTCATCTAAATTGTCTTTCAAGAGAACACTTGACAAATCAACACCTAATTTACAAATCCCAAAGAGTAGTTACAATATTTAACACTGTATATTTATCGCTGTCGAAAATCTGAAAGGGATTTTTTGTCCACCATAAGACTAACACAAAAGTAGAACTTAAACACACAGTACTCTAAACTGAATAACTCACATGATCTTGTTTTCTTTTTACTTACCCACTAAATAGGTTTCAGTTTTACAACAATAGTACCGGTAAGTATGGAACGACTTTGAAATACATTCAAAGGGGAGTAAATCAAAATAGCCTCATTACAGAAAATTACGTTTACCACGATTTATTAGTAAATGATAGGAAGACTAAAATATTCAATTCATCTAAATGTTTAAATTACAGCATGTATAAGGCTGAAAGACTTGGGAATTTTTTTTAATGTATTACCTTTTGATTAAACAGTCGGAAACCCGGTTGAAATAGAACAAAAGAATCGAAGCTCTTTGTTAGAGAAGGCGATAAATGTGTACTGTAATGTTTACTATAGTGACAAAAAATTTAAAAGTTAAAAGAAACAAACAAAATTACAATTTTCTTCTCAATAACGAAGTGTTATATTTTAAAAACACCATTTGCATAAGCTTTCAATTTATCTAGTAGATAGTTCAGCAGAACAATTAGATATCAGGTCGACGACATGGGTATCTTTCAAGTTGGATGTAGAAAATGCATATCCTCCGATTTCTTTAAAAAAAAAATTACCACGGACGGAAAACATATCAATCTATAAGTTCAGTAATTTTCGTGTCTGCCCTTCTATTTTGTGACTCAAGAAAAAATTCCCAAAAATGGGTAACAATAGTATCGAAAAGAGAAAATCGAGTGCACCTTTTTATGTTAGGGCGTGTTTGAGTTGAATATTTTGTCTTCATATCGTACAAAGCAAGAATATTTCATACACAGTCTCGCTTCAGATTCAATCATTTTTATATATCAAAGCTACAGGTTGACCTTATAACTTAAAAAAAATCACAGTACTAAAAGATAAAATATATGGGTCAAGTGAAATACCTATCTAATGAATCACAAAAACAGAGTAGGTGTGTTCGAATAGCTATTATTTTACTAAAAGTACTTGACGACAGTCTTTCAAGTTGGATGATGAAAATGCATATCTTCGAAAAATTATAAATTTTTGTGTGTGATAACTAGGGTTTATAGTCTTCAACCACTAAAGAAATCTAGTCTGCCCTTCCACGAAATATTAAATTAGAATTTTTTTAAATGTTTATGAATTTTCAAAAATTCCACCTGACAACCGATCAGACAATAGCTTTAAGTTGAATCAATGCAGACAAGATCATTAACTGGTGCTCATTAGCGAGTTGGTACATTTCTCTTATAAAATACAACTGACATATAAGGATCGTACTGGTGCAATGTGGATAAATTTATCGGTTTCCAAGAGCAAAATTGGTAGCGCGTCATCCCTACAATGGCTTCCATTTCTACGATTGTGAAAATGAACTGGCATAATGGGGAGATAATTTTGACGAAGTATGATCCTGACTGTAAAGACACAACTTATGCAAAAATTGGATGTGGAAGTCATAGATTTCCCATTGAAAATAGATATTTTTTTAGTAAAGATGGGTAAAAAAGAGTTTGTGATGTATGTTAAAAAGAAGAATTGGGTAATGAATTTCACTATATATTTAACAGTTATTTGTCAATGCTGAGAGACAAAAGTTGAAAATGTAAATAGCTTCTATGAGCTAATGAATAGTAAATATAAATTTACGTTGTTAGCTCATCTATATTCTGTCAAATTGTAATGTCAGTATTTACCTTCCTTGATAATTCTTTTACTAGGACATATGTTTTAGTGAAATAATAAATGGTTACCGTCTTCAAAAGTTTATAACTGAATCCAGTCATTGACACCGTATACATTTGCATATTGTATATTAGCTATACTTCAAACAAAATTTGGGATTTGTGAGCTTTTGTAAAAAGAAAAAGTTCAATATTTTACGTATTCAGAAAATATGCATTTCACGTTCAAGTAAATATTCTAGTGTTTAGCTAAATCTAGGAAAATATGACAATATCAGAGAATTTGTTTCTAGCGAAATAAAGGAAACAGTAGTATACCATTGTTAAATAGTCATAAATCGATTAGGCGGGTAACAAACCAAAGCGGATGGAAACACATCAAATAAAAGGGAAAAACAACAGAACAATAGAACACTTTACTGTCACAAAAACAAACGTCAAAATACATAGAAACGAACGATTTGATAAGGTTATTATTCATTTAAGTAATATGTGTAACCTACGATACTTATACTTGTCTTTATAGGTAAAACATAATGTTTTGGTGAATCTCCTCTGCCGTCGACTGAATTAAAGTTCCAGAGACTAATACTTTAATTATTTTTGACTGCTGATTCAAATTATTGTCACATCAACCTAGTATGTCTGTTTGGGTTGCTCATCTAATTCTGTTCAATACAACTATAGTATAAACAACTGTCATACAAGTGTAATGTTAAGTAAGCTATTCAACCATTTTTAATCCACCATTTTCTTCGGAAGATACATATACCATCAGAAATGTGACAATTGTTTTTACTCGTTCCGTTGGTTGACAACGTTTGAACCTGCCACTTTTCAGGAACGTCCCTTTTTCGAATTTAAATTTTAGTTCGTTTTTTTGTCATTCTTTTTACATATTTTTCACATCAAAAGTATTGTTAGAATTATAGAAGTATTTATGCTATTATCAGTACACGTTAGATTGTCATGGTGTAAATTGTATTTTGTGTGGATCAACTTTCAGGTTTGTGAATTGTTGTTGATCTATTCGTCTTGTTTAATCGTCCATGGTGTTCCTGATATCAACATGGGAAACATTGCAACTTTGATAACTTGTATTAATTACAACAAGAAAAATGTAAGGTATTCATATCCAAGAGGACAACTAATTGAAAATAAGAATAAAAAGGTCTTTCTCGTTGCTCCCTCCTGTTAAAGTTTTCTAGCTAGTACAAGAAGTCTGTATTTTTATTTAATTTTTTTTTGCTAAAAACCTTATCATCGTTCTTAGAAACTTTAAGTTTTTTTTATGCTATTGCTAAACTTTAAAATTCATAACCCGCTGAACTCAGTATATGCAGAAAGCGGTACAAATACAAGAATTATAAGCGTAGAAAATATAGTAATTAGTAGAAAAGTCCAAAACAAAAGACGGTCAACCACTAAGGCAACTTGTTTCCATTCTGAAACAATGTCTTCCTCGACATCGTTGTCATCACTTTTAGACACTAAGTATTTCATATATTTCAAAATTTCGGATGTTGTTTTGTGAAGAATGGTATCTTTAGGTTCAGACGAAGATCCTGGTTCAGATATGTTAACACTTTTTCGGACATCAGAAAAATAATCCAGGCCATTTCCAGTAATAGGTGTATGGTCGGATAATTCGTGATCGCTTAATGTTTCATTGGACCCGTGGACAACCTGCTTTGTGTCGATATCGGTGAATAATTTGGTACTTGTTTCGAAATCTAGGTCCTCGATTTGGTGTCTCAGTGATGCTTTTTGTTTTTTTATCTGAACCTCACGCTGAAATGACTTTATTCCAGTAATGCAATTACAACGCACTATTTTCGCAAGAATTCCCAAAACTATTATTCTAACCCATTTAGGTACTCTTTTCTGTTGCGGAGAGCAGTGATGCAATTTCATCACTAACACCGTCAAAATAACGGCAACCGACGCTAACGCCATTGACATGGTTAGATATATACCTAAAAGATATAAAAACAAACTTTTAATATACGTTACCGTTTTGCATTTACATTGTTGTAATTAGTTATCAAAGGTACCAGGATTATAATTTTGTACGCCAGACGCGCGTTTCGTCTACATAAGACTCATCAGTGACGCTCATATCAAAAAATTTATAAAGCCAAACAAGTACAAAGTTGAAGAGCATTGAGGATCCAAAATTCCGAAAAGTTGTGTCAAATACGGCTAAGGTAATTTTTGCGTGGAAAGTTGGATTTAAAAAGAAATGGAAAAGGCTGTATACAGGGTGCAATATTCTATAATTTTAGCTTATGCATTATATTTGTATGAAATTTGTAACCGTTTGCAATTGACATGTGGAGGTAACAAAAATACTTTCTTATTTTAGATGTAGTGAATATTATACTGTATATATATGTTTTGTCTAACTCACCAATCAATGGAACGAATTCCGACGTAGGTGGCATACTCTCAGCAACCAATAACATAAACACAGAATATGATAACAAAACAGTGATACTTAAAGTGATCTTCTCCCCAGCATCTGGTGGTAGACAAAATGTCAAAACACTTAAAACATTCAACCAGAAACATGGGAAAATAATGTTAAGAATATAATACAAAATTCTCCTCCTAATCAGAAACTCAACAGTAACATCAGGATACAGATCATCACCAATAGGATATTTAATTTCATTGCGGACGATTTTGTTTTCTATTAATATCCATTCTCCATTAGTTGTGTATGTATGCAGTTCTACGGTATCTGTAAGAGACACTAAATCGACTTGTCTTTTAGGGTACGACCAGGAACCAAATTTTAATTTGCAGATCTGTCTGTCGAACGGGAAAAATGTAATATCGACTTTACATGAACTTCTTAGTCTTACCGGAGGTGACCAAAACACCCAACCATCATGATGGACCATTGCATTAATAGGCATAAATCCATTAGTATAGTCATCGGCACTAAAAAAATAAAGCATCATTTACTTTGTGTACCATACTAAATAATGAATGTAATCAACACATTTTAGAAATATTTTTTTTAATTCTTACAAATTAAACACCATTTTATTAAAAGACAAAACAAAATGCATGTTCAAAGGGAAGATATGAGAGTTGTGTTTCACTTGTTCTACTAGTCACTAACTTTTGACGTTGTCATTTTTTTTTTGGTCAGAATACAACTTTTAGAATCTACCTTTGAGCTTGATATTTCTGTTTTGAGTACAACATTTTACAGAAAAAACACACTATATTGTGAGGGATAATCTCACGGAATTACATCTGACTTACTTGTTATACAAGACAATATCTGGTAACCATAGTTTACTAGCTGGAATACGTAAGACCTTCAGGTTATTATAGTGAGATTCGTTCCATCGCATTCTGTCATCTTTCCAGCGCTGAAATCATATATTTGATTGTTTAGGATTTGAATAAAAAGTAAAATAACGTTCATATAAAACAAAACACTAAGATCTTTATACGGAATAAAGCATTAAAAAAACATTCCTTAGCACTAATAAGTTGGTTTAAAACACTGGGGGTCCGAAAATAGACGAGTTATGAAATGGAGACCAATCCATAGAAACGGGAAGATGTGAAACTCAGAAATAAAGCACAAAAAACTTCTTTAGCACTAATGAGTTGTTTAAAAGATCCGGGGGCCTAAATTACCTCACACAATGGTTTACAGAAATAAGGGCCACTGCCTATCTTGGACAGAATTGCTTCATGTCAAGTATATACCGTTTAAAATAAAGCTGACAGAACGACAATTGAAAAGCTAGATCAAGCTTTAAATAAACCCATCATAGATACCTGGATTGAAATTAAGTATTTGAGCCAGACGCACGTTTTGTTTACTAAATACTCACCAGTGAAGCCCGAATAAAAAAAAGTTAAAAAGGAAAAATAAAGTACGAAGTTGAAAGCATTAAAATCGCAAAATGTCACTTTTCGCAGTAAAATAAAAATACTTAATGCAGTTGGTTGGTCAGAATCACTTTCAGGATTCACCTTCGCCCTAAGGTTAATGCAATAAACAGATGGCAAGGGTGTATAGATTCATGAATACTAAACCTGAGTGAGTTGGGACCGTAGTTTCTTTTAAATTACTAAAAGATATTAGCATTGCTGAAATAGAGATAGCAATATCAAATTCCCGGAAAGGGATTCAAATTGTTACTCAATCGCATGATAAATAAAGGTTAACAACTTCTGTGAATGTTGGTGACCATAGAATGAATTTTCGGTACAAGGCTTGATATATTACAACATGCATGCTTGAGTGTTTAAATATAAACATCATCAAGTAAAATATAAGTTATTCAAAGTATGAATTCCTATCAGATATTTCATCAAAGTATTTTATTTTGCATTCGAAATAAATTCAAATGAATGAAATTTTTTTGTGCCTTGTACATGCTTAGAAGATGCATCTTTCTCAAATTATACTTTTTGTGATTTTTTAAGTTTTTGTGTTCTTTCTTAACTTGTTATTGTTCGTGTGTGTGTGTTTTCCTCTTTTAACAAATGAGAAGTCTGTTTGTTTCCACTCAATGGAAACTGAAATTATTTTTCATGTTTAAAGTTTGAATCAATGTACATGAAACAAAATATTTTATATATGTTATATGTATGACACATGAAAAACTTCCTCAATAATTTAGCGAAGGGAAAGAAATGAACTCAAATGATTTACAGATTTTGTTATTGGTTTTATGGAAAATATTTTACATTTATTGACATCTGATATTGTTATACTATTCATGAGTTTAACCAAGCTGAAAAACTGCATAAATACGACAATTCGACAAGTTTAAAGTCAAGATCAGAACAAAATTACAGCATTCTAGGGTGCTAACTTTTTTATATATCTTATGCTGTTAACATTAAAACAAGATTTATGATTATTATTATTTTTTAGGCGATTATCTCAATTTTCCCCTTATAATTTTTCCTGACATGGTCTATACTAATTAGTCAGCACGGAATGAATTTAACCGCAGTCGGGCTACGGTGTTTAATTGTCAAAGAGATTTTCTATCAGAAGCTATTTGCTTGCAAAGTTATTCATCTTTTTTTTTAAATTGAAAATGTAAAAATAAAACAAACGAAAGGACAGCTGTTATATGATGCAAAAATATAAGCTATCTTTTAAATTTTTTCGTAGTGTTCTAATTAAACTGATCCTCGTAATTCTTGTGCCGACGTTCATTTAGTGACTGAATTCATCTGTCAGATCAAAAATTTATTTAATCTTTCTCTCAATTCAAGAGATGATATTTGTAGAAAAGGTTTATTCAGAAAGTGATTGCTTCTGTCAATCTGTAATTCACTATCTATCGTAACAGACAGATATCAGGAAATATGACAAATTCCTTGGCATCCGTGTCTGATTATATTCCACATGGTAATGCTGTACCTATTTTGTAAGAAAAAATTAAATTGTGTTTTGCTGACCTTTGCTTGATATCGATATATTGAAGGTACGTCTTTTCAATTCGGTGTTGCTTTTAAAATACTTCTAGACATACTCGGTATAAAAAATTATCACAGAGACCAAGCTTACAATTTCGTATAGTTACGCTCGAATAAAAAGGTTGATAGCCAAATAAAGAACGATGTTGCAGACCATTGAGGACACAATATTCTGAAAGTTTCATCATTAGCTTGTTTGAAGTATTTTCTTGCAAAGTTTTACGACGAGCATCGTGGTTTGGTTGATTATTATTCAATATCTTTGTCATATATCACAATAACTCTTCCTAGTGAACATACTGAACTGCGAGGAAAATTCAAAACGAAAAAGTCCCTTATCAAATGTCAAAATCAAAAGCTCATACACATCAAACGAATTGATAACAACTGTCCTTTTCCTGACTTGGTACAGGCATTTTCTTATGTAGAACATTGTGGATTGAACCTGGTTGTGGACTCATTAAAATGATACCTCTCATAGAATTTTTAATGAGTAACACATAACGTGCCAATATATAATACCTTTATCTAAAATCTAAACCGAAACAGATCCTCAAACCTAAACCAATGATAGATAGTGAGTTGTAAATGTATCTGTTAATATTAGCAGTCATAAGTTTTAACATCTTCGCTAGCAAAGGGTTACATTCAACTTTCCTCCTCTCCACTCTTGGCGGATTGAGATTGAATTTCGGAGACACAAGGTAATGATTTTAATCGGTTGCAGTCGAAACTCGCTGCATCCAATCAAAAAGCGCCTATAACATGATCACGTGTATTTTTAAAATGTAGAAAGTGTATGTTAACAATTGCCACGTTCTTATTGTCTTATAAGTCTTTACATCCCTAAACATACGACTATATTTAATGACGATTTGAATGTTTTTAATCAACTAATAGAAGTCCTGTATGTTTCTTGCATAAATGCATGAATGTCAACGTATAGTTTCGTTTCCTGCTTCACCAAGTGTGTAGAATCTTGACGCTACTGTGTTTTTACCTCCAAATTGAAGAGTTCAAGTGCTACCATTGGTCAAGAATAATGTATTCGGAATGGTAGTGACTTTAATCTACCGATAGATGGCGAAACATTGTTATCACAAATGTTGGCTTAATCTGCCAAGGGTGGAGAGGAGGGAAGTGGATCGTAACCCTTGGCTAGCGAAGATGAAGTTTTAATGAACTCAATTTTTTCATATTGATTGCTTTAAATATTGAATAGAATTGTAAAATTAACTTAATAAATCATTTCTAGAAAATATTTTAAGAAAAACAAATAGGCGAACATTAATTCAAGCACTGTTGAATTCTAAAGTACAAGAAGTATTCAAAAGTAAAATCACAAAAATACTCCGAGGAAAATTTCAAAACGGAAAGTTCCTTAACGAATGCCAATATCAAAAGCTCAAACCCGTCAAAGGAATGAATAATAACTGTCATAGTCCTGACTTAGTACAGATATTTTCTTAGAAAATGTTGGGTTGATATTGGTTTTATAGCTAGCTAAACCTCTCACTTGTATGACAGTCGCATCAAATTCCATCATAATGACAACGATGCTTGTAATAACAACGATGCATGAACAAAACAAACAGACATAGTAGATAAAAATGTCAAAAATAGGAGTACAGCAGTCAACATTTTGTTATAATCTTAATCACTACAAAAACAAACAAATATGTAACAAAGAAGCACAAAAAGGAATATATCAAATTTAACAACCTCATTCATTGCTTTTTTTTGCCATACGATTTTAAGTACTGGGACCGATTCCTTACCATAATAGACACATGTCACTTTTATTTTATTTTAATGATCATCATGAATATAAAAATTAGCAAGTGTGACATCATTCACCACATAGAACGACAATTATAAATCAAGATCGTTGTTACTTAGGCTAAAAATAAAAACTTTGATCTTATGCAATTTTTAAAATTCGTTCATTGGAGCAATTCATAAAAACATTTTTGCTTTAATCACAGATTATTGAATCTTTTGCGTAACTTTCTGGAAGCATATCAAGAAGATTAAAAATGCCTTTAAGCATCATTCAAGGACAACTGACTTTTACCAGAAAACATTAAAAAAAACAAAACCATGAAAGCAAAAATGACATAACAGATTTTGTACTTATTTCCAAGAAGAGGAATATCCAAGATGAGGAAATAACATATTAGTGAATGATTTTGGACTTAGAAATAAGTAAAATAAAACAGGTTGTCACTTTGACACATTCCTCATTTCCATTTTCAATTTTATCTTCATGGAGAATTGTGTCAATATCGAAACCGACAGCGTTGCAATACTTTAATATTCGACGGAATGTTATCTTCAACATTTACAAAATAAACTTGTCAACAAAGAGCCATACATTGAATATAAAAACTAGTCTTTACTACTACACTTGAAACCAAATTTTTTGAGGCTTTTAAAATTCCTATAAACTCATGCATTTTTCAAAATTTCGGACATCAAGGGAAATTTTTTTTGCGAAAAGCAGGTATTCGTTAAGCAATAGAACATTAAACCCCCGGACAGAAATAAAAAAAAACAGATGAATTATGTTCGTAATCAATTACTGATGAAAGAGATGTGGTTATCGCTGGAATGTAGACAATTACTAACTTAAACAGTATCTTGTATTGTCTATTCTGTACAATAGCATCTCAATTATGAGAGTGTATATTGTTGCCATTGAATGCTGATGAGTTATTCTAATTAGTTAATTGTTTTAAATGAAGGCGATAGTAGTTTACAGATGTTCAAATCTCCTAAACCAATTAAGACGAGACAAATCAGGTTAACAAACAACATCTGAGGTTATCATAAAACGGACTTATCTCTGTCCATAGGCTTAGTATTTTATTGTAACAAACAACATCTGAGGTTATCATAAAACGGACTTATCTCTGTCCATAGGCTTAGTATTTTATTATAACAAACAACATCTGAGGTTATCATAAAACGGACTTATCTTTGTCCATAGGCTTAGTATTTTATTGTAACAAACAACATCTGAGGTTATCATAAAACGGACTTATCTTTGTCCATAGGCTTAGTATTTTATTGTAACAAACAACATCTGAGGTTATCATAAAACGGACTTATCTTTGTCCATAGGCTTAGTATTTTATTGTAACAAACAACATCTGAGGTTATCATAAAACGGACTTATCTCTGTCCATAGGCTTAGTATTTTATTGTAACAAACAACATCTGAGGTTATCATAAAACGGACTTATCTCTGTCCATAGGCTTAGTATTCTATAGTAACAAACAACATCTGAGGTTATCATAAAACGGACTTATCTCTGTCAATAGGCTGAGTATTTTATTATAACAAACAATATCTGAGGTTATCATAAGACGGACTTATCTCTGTCCATAGGCTTAGTATTTTATTATAACAAACAATATCTGAGGTTATCATAAAACGGACTTATCTCTGTCCATAGGCTTAGTATTTTATTATAACAAACAATATCTGAGGTTATCATAAGACGGACTTATCTCTGTCCATAGGCTTAGTATTTTATTATAACAAACAACATCTGAGGTTATCATAAAACGGACTTATCTCTGTCCATAGGCTTAGTATTTTATTGTAACAAACAATATCTGAGGTTATCATAAGACGGACTTATCTCTGTCCATAGGCTTAATATTTTATTGTAACAAACAGCATCTGAGGTTATCATAAGACGGTATTATCTCTGTCCATAGGCTTAGTATTTTATTGTAACAAACAACATCTGAGGTTATCATAAGACGGAATTATCTCTGTCAATAGGCTGAGTATTTTATTGTAACAAACATCATCTGAGGTTATCATATGACGGACTTACCTCTGTCCATAGGCTTAGTAATATATTGCAACAAACAATATCTGAGGTTATCATAAGACGGACTTATCTCTGTCCATAGGCTTAGTATTTTATTGTAACAAACAACATCTGAGGTTAAAATAAGACAGACTTATCTCTGTCCATAGGCTTACTATTTTATTGTAACAAACAACATCTAAGGATTAAAATAAGACAGACTTATCTCTGGCCATAGGCTTAGTATTATGTTGTAACAAGCAACATCTAGGGTTATAATAAGACAGGTTTATCTCTGTCTATTATGCTTAGTATTTTATTTTAAAAAACAACATCTGAGGTTATCATAAGACGGGATTATCTCTGTCCATTATGCTTAGTATTTTGTTGTAACAAACAACATCTGGGGTTATTATAAAACGGACTCATCTCTGTCTATTATGCTTAGTATTTTATTTTAACAAACAACATCTGAGGTTATCATAAGACGGAATTATCTCTGTCTATCATGCTTAGTATTTTATTGAAACAAACAACATCTGAGGTTATTATAAAACGGACTCATCTCTGTCTATCATGCTTAGTATTTTATTGAAACAAACAACATCTGAGGTTATAATAAGACGGACTCATCTCTGTCCATAGGCTTAGTATTTTATTCATTAAAACCCACCATTTTTTCATAAAATGCCCTGTACCAAGTCAGGAAAATGGCCATTGTTACATAATAGTTCGTTTCTGTGTGTGTTACGTTTCGGTGTTGCGTCTCTGTTGCGTCGTAGTTTTCTTATATTTGATACATTTCCCTCAGTTTTAGTTTGTAACCCGGATTTGTTTTTTCTCTATCGATTTATGAATTTTGAACAGCGGTATACTACTGTTGCCTTTATTTATTGTAACAAACAACATCTTATGTTATAATAAGACGGACTTATCTCTGTCCATAGGCTTGATATTCTATTGTAACAAACAACATCTGAGGTTATAATAAGACGGACTTATCTCTGTCCATAGGCTTAATATTTTATTGTAACAAACAACATCTGAGGTTATCATAAAACGGACTTATCTCTGTCCATAGGCTAAGTATTTTATTATAACAAACAACATCTGAGGTCATTATAAGACGGACTTATCTCTGTCCATAGGCTTAGTATTTTATTGTAACAAACAACATCTGAGGTCATAATAAGACGGAATTATCTCTCTCCATAGGCTTAGTATTTTATTGCTTTACTTATCTTAAATTTTGTAAATGAAACTACTTAAACTTCGCTTGAAAATTATAATTAATTAAAAGGTTGAATATCGAAAGGTTTTGTTAGTATATTAGAAAGTGGCAAATTCATAAGTAGTGACACTGATGTCACTGGTAATGATTGAAAAAAAACCAATGTAATATACATCTGAGAATACAAAGGGCAAGTAAGATTGTCAGTACGTTTATGTATATGTATATGTATACTAACAGATGAGCATACCATGCAATTAGCGTTGTTTAGGTTAATTCTCGGTTTTGACTTTGGTTTCGGCTTCGGCTTATGATGCATATGTCTATTAGAGGGAAATAATCGGCTTACTTTCCAAGAGCGCTTGCATTAGCTCTCTGTTCATATCGGGGTTCGTTTGGGTTTGCTAATAGTATTTTGTGCTCTGTCTGTTTTTCTATTTTTCATGACATTGCCTGTCATTTTTCGACTTATTGGTTTTGATTTCCAATTGTATGTAGTCCCTCAATTCTAGAATACATATATATGTATATTATATATCATAAATCTTCTTTGCATTGAAAAAAAGTAAAATCACAAAAATACTGAACATCGAGGAAAATTCAAAACGGAAAGTCCCTAATCAAATGGCAAAATCAAAAGATAAAACACATCAAACGAATGGACAACAACTGTCATATTCCTGACTTGGTACATGCATTTTCTTATGTAGAAACTGGTTGATTGAACTGATGTTATAGCGGTAAACTTTTCATTGTATGACAGTCGCATCAAATTCCAAAATATAGAAAATAGACCTACAACTAAGATAGGCTCACTTCTTGATAAAACTACAAAGAAAATGTTATTATATAATGTCGTATTGACAACTTTTGGGTTTCCCTGGAATTTTCAAACCAATCTTATTGGTATTATGTTATACCAATTCTGCATAAACACTTGTTTTAATAATATAATAACTATCTAAGAAAGTAACTACTGGAGCAATGGTTACGTTTTAACAGTTTATTCGATGAAGGAATATCCAGAAAAGCGCTTAGTATGCACACAATTTATATATGAATATTTTTTAAACACCAATTCGATGCTGCTGCTGGCCGACTGTTAGTCCCAGAGGATATTATTTACCAAGTATTCAGTGCTTCCACACTGACATGATTTGTAACTTACATTTCCTTGATTTTCGTTGACAAATCTAATGTAACATATTATTTGAAAAGAAAGTCACAAACTCCCCAGGGATTATTGACAATATGTTTATGTCCATTTAAGTCATATACTACTAGTAAATGTAGTAGCTCATAAGGTATTCAAGCATCTCTGGCTTTCAAAGTTTTGGTTTTTCCTGATGATGATTTATCAAGAAAAGCGCCTAAGCGCATCAAATCTATAGACCGATGATTTATATTTCATGTGTATATATATTTTATACTGTTTAAGTCTACATACTATAAATCAGTGAAACCCTAAACACATGTTACTTTGACTTACATGTTCTAGCCAGGCGTTTGTTACAAACACTTGATTAACTTCATCCTGTAAAACAAATTAAAAAGACATGACAATGAAATTACTATAATTATCATAAGTTTCTGAAATGGCATTTTCTCAAGAAAATATCTGCAGTTAATTAAATCCATGCAGTCAGAAAAACGTTTGATTTCACTCATCGTGTCTTCATACACTATTTACTTTTTAGAGAAGATACATTTGCCAAAAAAGATTATTCTAAGGCGTTTTTGCAGTATAATGAGTATCAGAGGTAAACAGTGAGTAAATGTTTAAGGGGTATGCCTCTCAGTTGTGAAGTGAGGGGTCGATACTAAAGAGATATTCAAACTCGAAGACAAACTGATAGCGCCATATCAAACAACAAAAAACAAAAAAGACAAACAACAGTCTACAAAAAACAGTATAAACATATGTAAATTATATTTCTGGACATATTCTTAACAACTATATTTAAAATAGCCGACGACAATGTATAAAACCTACTGATGGCTTTGTTACTCTCAGGGGTACTCGAGAATTTGTTTTATTCAATATAGCTTAAGCATTGCAGGTATGATTTCGCTGACAAGTTGAATAATGTGTCAATATATGTTTGTTCACACTCAGTCAAATATATCCAATTAGAACGTGGTTAGGAATGCTTATTTCTCAATTTCTCTTTACTACATAGAGGATATCAGTATAAACATGTGCATCTCAATATGGTTAGATATGATAATCCTTATCTTTTTGGAGAATTTACTATGTTCCTTTTTGTTCAATGCTTTGATTCTCCTTGTATATAATAACGATACCATTTAAGTATACATTTTCATTTGGTTTTCTTTGTTTGAGATTACTAATTGTTCAACATCTTGATGCTTTCAGACTCTTATACTTGGTTTCCGGCATCATGTATGAGAAATAAAGTTTTTCGAAATGCGTCAAATTTAATTCAGTATCATGTATAAAAAAGTTTGTGTTCGAGAATCACAAAGAGTAAATACAGCTTTCAAAAATAGAAACTAGGATTTACTTATACATATATGGAGATGAGGAATAAACGTCAATATGACAGCATCCCAACGACAGAAATTATCTAAAGAAAAATAGAGGGCAAGATACAGTCTTGGGCAATCGACAGGTGTGTAATCATTCTCTTACCCATTGATATATGACATACTACAAGCAACGACGATGTTCTTTAAGTTAATTTCCTTCATTTTTACCAAGTATTTAGAATTTTTGCTTGTAGATATATAAAGTTCAGGTGGGGTTGTTTGCGATAAATATCAGTCAAACGTGCCGTTAGTCGTGCGAATGTTTTTCTCGTGATAGGTTATCTTTATATATATATACCCCTTTAGTTCTTTTAGCATGATTTTAATAATAGTTTCAGTGACGAATAAAAGCCCTTCACAGTTCTATTATTCTAATAATCTACTCTATAACGTTAAATCTTCGTATCCTTGTCGTATTTAAGAGAAATATATACTCACCATATCCATGATTTGTATGAGTGAGTATCCAAACTTGACAACTACACTATGTGAAGCATTAATCACAGGTCTTACACTATTATCGTACTTGTTCTTATTAAACAGTTCTTCCACTAGTCTTTGTTCATCTGGTAAAACCACTGCTAAAATTTGCAATGTTTGTAAAATGAAACAGTAAACGAAGAGTAAAACTGATGACATTTCTTTTATCAAAAATTATTACAAGAAAACTAGAAATAACGAATTAAAAACAAAACTATAAACCACTATGATAAACTATTATTTTACGCCATTCAAGTAGTCAGGTTTTTTCTCACAGTTGGTAATTATCACTTAAATCCCTCAAGACGGAATGTTATAATCATTAGTATTTATCAGTCGCAGCTGTTGTCTCTGACATCACGAGTTTGATGACACTTCTATCCTCCTTCTTATTCCGTTTCTTATTATCGAAGATTTATTCAACAAGTTATAACACTATTGACTGTTCACTATAATTTCACAAAACAGAATAT
Source organism: Mytilus galloprovincialis (assembly GCF_965363235.1). NCBI lineage: Eukaryota > Metazoa > Mollusca > Bivalvia > Mytilida > Mytilidae > Mytilus > Mytilus galloprovincialis. Next base: position 27,501,080 of record NC_134841.1, read on the forward strand.
GCCTTTGTCAAATCAACAATATCGTACAACTGCCAAGTCTGTCCAAATAAGTAAATGAAATCGTAAACAAACCTTAACTTTCATGGAAAACACATTGATTATTCACACTCAGTGACAAAATATTTTATTGACAACATATATACGGATCTCCTCTTTAATATTTATCATTATATTTGTGCATTTATATTAGTAGGTTAGTGCTTCCATGGCGAAGTAATGCAAGGTTTTACACATGTAAGTATGAATAGACAGCTTCAGACATATACTTAATCATTTCTACTTCATTTAATATAAACTCGTCCTTTATGGTTTCACTGTTTTGAAGCAATAACTTTTAACAAAGGGAAAGTCGTTATTTTATTTATTTTATTGTGGCTATGCATTTTCATTTGAATAGAAGATTTAAAATTATAAACACTTTGTAAATAGTATTATGTATGTTAAATGTCTTGTCTTATTGGTGATATTTTATTTATTTACTTTGATACAGTGATTTTATTTAATCTATTTGCGTATTTTAATGTAGAACGTAGAACAATTTCACATACGTAAATGATAAAGACATATATTAAGAATCCGACATTATTTTCCATTCTGTGTCCATTTTGTAGACACATCCTTTTGTTACTATATATTTCCACAAATTTAAATTGAATCCATAATGTATCATTTTAGAATTGGTTTTAACCGACCTTCGAAAGGCCTTCTATTTTGATATAAGGAGTTCCATAATTGTACCCATGCTTAAATTCATATTCATAAAGATTTAACAACTTACATTTTGTTTAATTTCATTGCTATATCAATCTGGCAATAGTCCATGCTCGTTATGTATTTATTTTGTAAGAAATAAGTGTCTGTGACACATTTTAATTATTCATATTTAAAAGTTGACTTTTTGTGGACGTCGCATGTGACGTTTTATATTTTACTTTTTTCTCTGGAAAAGCCATCTTTTGATGTATAATGATACCGTTTTTGTTTATATCTTAATATATTTAGCCATGTTAAAAGACACTGTCACTGCCAAATGGAAAGTTATAGATATACAAATTGATTATCTCTGAGAAAACTTGAAGGATTAACACTCCTTTTTTTGAAAAAAGGGTGCAAATTGGCTTAGCGTTGCAATTCTGGTATTAAAAAACATGAATATTTTATTCAATATACGAATTCACCAATAGACGAAATTTTATATATAATAGTAAAGTCTAAATTATCCCGATTATAGATCAGTGAATTATTTAAACCTAGACTACTAACGATTTTATATAAAAAAAACAATTTCCTAATGCCTGCGTTACTCTGTCCCGAAATTGACACCAGTTGGACACGTAGTATAGGAAATGTTCTGATTGTATAAACATTGGGCCATACGTGAGGGCATCTAATGGTTAAGTTTCTTCGTTTCTTCGGCTGGCTCCAATAGCCACTTTGAAAAATATTTGACGTGAAAGCTCTTGCGAAGGTTCATATTTGTGTTGAATTTGTGTTTTGATTTTGCCCTTCGTGTGTCGTTTGGGGTCAGAGTGTTGCCACTAACAAACTCGTCGTTTAAACCCAACTTTTTAACATGTCGACCAAATACTACTAAACAATGACGATACTTAAAATTTTAGAATCGAGTTCTTATGTCACTTGAATTTCAGTTTCTTTTCCAGTTATTATAAATCTGCTGGATCATTGTGATAGATGAAATTAAGGTAATGTTAAACCTAACGTGATTTAGAGAGGGACGATTCTCCATAAAGCGGAAGGTGATTTTAAAACGCATGACCAATTTTGTCTGTTTCTTAAGTGATAAGTAGTGGGTAAACTCTGCATCATACAGAAATAAATCTGCAAGGAATTTACCGTACAAATAGTTCCCTAATTCACTTGAAAATACATATGATTTTGATTAAGATAATGTGGCTTTCGTTAACAAGCACATAGTGTATACATTTTTGTCTTTCAAAGCAAATTGTGAAAAACCATTTCATGAGAACAAAATATATGTCATAATTATAGACACGTAGATTTGCAGACATTCATCAAAAAGAAAAAGTGTATGCACCTACCTGCTTTAATTTGACAAGACGTCAATGAAATGCCTGTATCTAAATAGATAATTTGTCTATTTAAAATTCTGATGTGTAATTTCCGGAACAGTCTTTCTCAGCTTGTTTTTTATATTGAAGTATACAATTAGAAATATATTTACATTTTATTTTGTTACCCTTCAAAGTTGTTGCTCCTTCGAAGGTAAACAGGTACAGAAAAAAATAATTAAAAAAAAAGAACTCCGGGGAAAATTCAACACAGAAAATCCTTTATAAAATGACAAAATCAAAAGATCCAACACATCAAACGAATGGCTAACAACTGTCATATTCGAGACTTGGTACTGGCATTTTCTTATGAAGAAAATTGTGGTTTAAATATGGTTATATAGCTAGCTAAGCCTCTCACTTTTATAACGTCGCATAAAATTCCAACATATTGACAACGATATGTGAACAAAACAAACAGATATAGGCCTATAAGGTAAAAATGTCAAAATACTGGTACAACCGTCAACTTTGTGTTATAATCTTAATCAATTTAACTAACTGAGTATAAGTATAAACTTTGATTTTGCTACTTTTCTTTAAGTCGGTGCTAGTATCATATGTTTGAACATATCGAAAGTCATCAGGAAATCATGTTCATTATCGTGATAAACAGTTAGATTAATACCGGTATTCATTTTAAAATAATCGGATATTTTCTCAGGAGAATATAATGTGGAGCATTATGAACTGTAAGTTAGTTAATAACGAATCAATCTCTTTTCGCAGCAAACTTTCGATTGATTGATTGATTGGTTTTTGGCATTGCTTTCAGAACTAATATTGTACCATTTCTGGGCGGTCGGTTTTTATTGGTGTAGTTAACCGGAGTGTTCAGAGAGTGCAGAGAGTTCCACCAACCTTCGGTAGGAAAACTGACACTCAAGGTCAAGATCGGACCTGTTACTCGTGGGTTTCGAGGTCATAACCTTAGAGTTGACCGGCTAGTGGTACAGTAGATCGTCTTCTTAGATCACTCGACCACCAAAAGTTTTGAACGATTTTGCAACCACAATATCTGAATTATGTAGCAATGTAGTTAGTACAGGATCTGAGAATAAGGTAGGAAAATAAAACTAGTCATTCACCCGTTTTCAAATTATCGTTAAATGAGGACAAAAAAGGTGTCTGTGTTATGTCTTATGATCATGAATAAAAGTCGAAAGAGTTTAGAACATGTTACCTTTTCCAGTTAATGACAACATATCTCCTTAATTTAGTCATATAATTTTTTTATCTTACATGTCCAATTCCATGCTACTTTTAATAACTTTCACGGAATGTCCTTATTGACAAAAATCAAATGCAAATTGATACTTTCAAAATGAGTTTACAGCAAAAATTTAAAGAAATACCAACGTCTGCAGCCCAAAACAAAATCAACAAAATTCCTCATCCTTCCGAAAAAAAATACCTTTATAAAATTTCTGTGTCATTTGGTATCTTGTGGAGAGTTTTCTCATTGGCAATCATAACACATCTTCTCTTTATATCTTTAGACGACACAACAAATGAAATTGTACTATGATTCACAATTTCATATAAAGTTAAAATGAAACAACAGATAACATGTACGGAGAAAATTCATCTCAACCGGTTGTTATCATATAAATAAAGGAAACAGTAGTATACTGCTGTTCATTTACTCGGGAATATATACCTCTTAATACTTCACATGCTATACGACTGTCGAAGTACCTTTTAGTCATAAACAAACTTGTTTATAACAGTGGTTCTCTAATTTTATGGAAATTTATCCCTTTCCGAACCCATTGATAAAAAAAGTTAATCAACGTGTGGTTGCCGGTGATCTCAAAAGATCATTGGGTGATTTTAAGGATCATGACCTTTTAAGCTAACTGGATGAATAAAAGTATGATATAACAGGTGTTAATGAAATTAACAATTTCGTGCAATGTGAAAGGCACTCGTAGGAGATTTTCGTTTAACAAAAAAGAAAATGTATTTTTTAATCATTAGAGAAACAGATTCTTACATAGTTACTCGTGGATTATCGGATTTATCCAATCTCGATAGTTAAATTATCAATTTCAAAGTCTTCGCCGAGGCTCGGACTTTAGAATTGATAATTTAACTATCTCGATTGGATGAATCCGATAATCCACTCGTATCAATGTAAAATCTATATTTATTGCAATTTACGGGTGGGTTGATAAATAAACCTATCTTCTAACTTCCACATGCACAGTTCACCTAAGCCGAATTTGCGAACTCTTTTTATGCCTCTTGTGTTCATATACTATAGCTGATAACGTAACTACATATTATTACATCCCTGACTATCAAATGTTTAGGATTAAGCGTTTCTGGTGGTGGAGTCCAGAAAAGTGCATCACGCACACGAAATTTGTTAAACGTTATTTTCATCATTTATTGTACTTCGTCATTTATAACGTGTTTTAGAACTGTTTTAGCAAAACCATTGTGAGTTTATTCTCGACTAATAAGTTAGGTAGATCCTATGCCTCTCTTAGTTTAAACATATTTATTTAGAGTGGGCTGGGAAACAAGTAATGGTAACTTATATTAATCCGTTTCCATTTTTCGGGTGCGAGTACTGCCTTGTAGCGACATTAGCCTGTTCTTTTCCGAAATCTACAAGGAGGCCTATTACGTGCAATAATAATATATAAGCTTATAACTACCATCAAACAACATTCAAAGTTAGCTAGTCATTCCCTGTATCTATCAGAATAGTATAATACTTACTGATTGGACTCACGAAAATCCATCCTAAAAACAGCATCCAGTACTGCTGATGCCTTAATTTTCTTTTAATCATATTTCAATGGTTTCTTTCAATAGAAGCTCCATTCAATACTTTATAACTAAGCCCCATAGACCATCAACTTTTTAAACAATACTCAGCAATAGGCTTTTCTTCCAGGTTTTCCAAGTAAATCACATTTATATTATTTTGTTTAAACATTTTCTTCTCAGTTCTTTCGTATTAATACCATTATTAACTCCATATGAAAATACTTAAACATACAGCAAGAATCCCTTTACTAAAATCGTCCAACAATCCAAATTATCAAATATTTATGAAATACTTTAAGTATGGGAAACATCAAAAATAAAACGAAATTGTTTGACACATTCAAGATCCACGAAAGTAATACAAACCTAGCGACAAAGTTAATTAAACGTTATTGGGGGAAAGAAAACCATCGGCCATGACTTGAATCTGTAATGTTCTTCTTTTTACTAAAAGGTCGATATGTTGCTAGATTGTATTATCTTAATCAAAGGAAAATTCCTGAGTGATAAAGTATTTAAATTCAAACTCATTTCTTATCCTTATTAGGAATAACACAAAATTTCTAAATATTTATAGCCAGTTTTTGCAGTTGTACAATATTGCATATGTATTACGGAAAATACCAATAGTAGCATATGGTAAAATATAATAATACACAACAACGGAGTTCAGGGACAGGAATCTAACAGAAATGATTTTCACTTTTTATAAAAGCTGATCACGTAGAAGAGATTTGTATTTTGAATTTCTCAAAAGTATTAACTTTGATCTTTTTGATATATATAGTTGCTTCCACAGAAACCCTTTAAATATACCAATTTATTTTTTTCAAATCTCCTGTATCTTGGAAAGGTATTATATCAAATACATGGAAACAAAAGTGAGGATATCAAAGTTGGTCATTGTCGTAGGAGAAAAGAAAACATAATGATAAGAAAAACAATAATCCACAAGACACTACACAGAAAATGAAAGTCTGAACACTTAGAATTCCCGGTAGACAATATAATACATAGGTGCTCTAGATGGCCACGACGTTCTTGTTCCATTGTTAGGATATCCCATGATGGAACTTATGACAAGTTATACAAAGATATCAGTCATATTCAGTGATAGTCATGAACGAATAAGATAGAGCACCAGTCAAATTAAACTATTATACAACATTGTAGTGACTAGTGACAGCTAGTCTTTTAGAAAGAAGGAACAATCCTGAAACAAGGTAAAAAGTAATAACAATCGAGGGTTTCACTGTGGCTTCCCATTAAAAAAAGGCAAAAGTAGTATACCGCTGTTCGAAATTCATAAATCGATAGCGAAAACATAAATCCGGGTTACAAACTAAAACTGAGGGAAACGCATGAAATATAGGAGAACTACGATACAACAGAAACACAACATTAAAATGTAGCACACATAGAAACGAACTATAATATAACAATGGCCGAAAAAAAACTTGGTACAGGGCATTTTTAAATTAAAAATGTTCGGTTGAACCTTGTTTTGTGACATGCCAAACCTCCCGCTTTAATGGCGATGTTAATTATAACATTAAATGATTTTTATGTAGTTATACTGGGTTGAACAAGTGTTGACTGATTCAACTGTTATTTTCTATAAAGGGCGGCAGCACTTCATCCTAAAATGTGTACACGACATTGTATTATTTTAACATAAGGTTGCATGCCTTAAACCAAACACGCTAACATAGTGGTACAATAACAGAATAAAGAACAAGGTTTATTGTATATAGTCTTTACATAATTTTTAATGAACGTTTAACAAATATCCTGAAAATGTCAATGTGTTGTCCACCATGCATATTCCCCCTAGCCAATGGTGGCTTTTGCGCAACCATACTTTATTACCAATATCCAAGTGCACGATTGCCAATGTACTGTCACTTGATATCTTACTGCCCGAAGAAAGGAAAATAGTTGTAACAGGGGAACCATTTCTAACAAGATCGATCCAGCTTGTTCTTACATCAGCAAATAATAAGTAAGTACCAGACTTAACTGCGGTAAAGATTCCTGTTTTCGGGTCATATCCGTTCCCAAAATTTGTAACTACATTGTCAAAGACTATTATTTCATTATCTGCAAGAGTAGGACTGCCGCTGTTTTTGGATGTAAATCCAATCTTTGTTTGGTAATCTAAAATATGTAACGTGAAAGCATTAAGATTACATTACATATGCATGTTTGCATTTTTATCGTTGAATAACAAATCGGAAATAAGTATACATGGCACAGGTTTGTAAATTGGATTCTGCTTGTATTCACGCTACATTCCAAAAAAGTGAAGCAGTCAGATCAGAACAAGCTCCAAATGTTTGTTTTAACAGGGGAATGAACTGTCGAATTCCTGGTAAAAGCATTCCATAAAAAATAGATAGTATAAGCTGCTTTTATAGCTAGATAAACATCAAGTCTTTTCTTAGATAAAATCTGCACTCGAAACTTGTATGGCATTTATGATAAAAATACTTATTTATAGTTATAGTATATAAGTTTAGTATATAGTATAGTATTCTTCCAAAAATTTCATCGTGGACCTAATCAAGGAGACTGTCCCCGTAAGCTACCTTTATTTCAAATTCATCTATAGGATTACTTCAGTACTGAAGCTAAATAAAAGAATTGTATGATCGATCTTAATGAAAGTATTTTCTCCCTGCTCGCCTCACCTGCTATTATACCGTTACTCAAAATAAATTTCAAACCTTATTTATGCTCTATTAGCTTCTTTTAAAGGAGGGGAGAAAGATACCAGAGGGACATTCAAACTCATAAATAGAAAATAAACTGACAACGCCATGGCTAAAAAGACAAAAAGGACAAACATACACATAATAGTACAACAAAGAAAACTAAAGACTAAGCAACAGGAACCCCAACAATAACTGGTGCTACTCTCAGGTGCTCCGGAAGGGAAAGCCGATCTTGCTCAACATGTGTCACCCGTCGTGTGGCTAAAGACTAAGCAACACGAATCTCACCAAAAACTGGTGATGCTCTCATGTGCACCGGAAGGGAAAGCAGATCCTGTTCTTGTGTCATCCGTCGTGTGGCCCATGTTATTACAAACCCGGTAAATAGTCTAATTAGGTAGATCACATTCATGAAAAGGAAAGGGATTATAGTAACGACATAAGGAACATCTTCGATATCATCTGTGAAACGGATATTACATAACGGTCACCCTACTCGTGTCGGCGTCCGTATTTACCCGGGAACCACGAATTATAATGTACAACGAATTACATATTTCCTATAAAATTGTATGCAGACTTTGACAAACCCTCCGAAATCAAAAATCAACGAAAATGCAAGAGTTCCTAAATCAACGAAAATTGGTACCCACGAAAATAAATGAATCCACAGTATCTAGTACATTTTCTAAATACAATAAATTATAATTAGGAAATATTTAAAATTAATTCTTTCACGATACTTTTAATGGAGTTCGTTTAGATCCTGATAACAAATAGCTTCGATACTTTTTATGAAAGGTATGTAACGTTGCTTAGGCTACGAAATTTACCGTATTTCAAATTTGAAACTTTAAATCGAATCATTTGGTAATGGAAACAAATTACAAATATGATCATGCACACACCGTTTGACATTTGATGTAATATAGCTGTTGTGTTTCTCGTCAGTTCGTGTATATATACAAGATCGTCTTTTAGAGATGATATTTGATTCTGATTTGCTGTCACAGATTTATCAATTCCTTTGAGGTCATCCTGTAGCACTGTAATGAAAAAACAATAGAAGTGGATTATTTACAGTGGTCAAACATCTTCATGTATGTACAGTGTAAATTGAAGAGGTCACTTGGTAAACTCTTTAAAAAAATATTGAGCAAATTTTGTATGGAAAAAAAATAATTCAAAGTGAATGCAGATGTATATGTATATCAGAGACAAAAGATATAACCAGAAATTCTACACCAGGAGCATTTACACCAATTCTTGTTGTGGGGTGTTCGATTCGTTGTGAAGTTTCTATTACTGTGTCGTCAAGTTTAATCACAAGCACGAGCACTTATAAAAATTCATGTCAGTTTTATAAAAACAAATGTTCATGATAATTAAAAATCAGATCGTAAGTATTAAAAAGGTTAGACATTAAATTTTCTGACCTATTTATGATCGATGTAATGTGATGACACGAAAGCCTTGAATGATTATATGTCTTCATTTTTATTCATAACTGATAAAAAAATCTTTCTTACAAGATCATTATTGTTCATTGTTTGTCTGTTAATGTACAGCTAGAAAAATCTTTATTTTCTTACAAGATCATATATTCAAAACCATTCGTAATTTTCTATAAAACATACCTCTAAAATTGTTACTTAGAATTTTGTTTAGTCCCAATTCTTGTTGACTTTTATCATGGACATCTTGCAATTGTTTTAAATTCTTTTGAAGGATCTCCTTCTCCAACATCAGTGAACTAACATTTTGCTGCAATTTATCTGCAATTGACAGATTGAAAATGACATCCAGGTTCAATATCTACATATTCTTCTTCATTCATAATAACCTTCCATCATTACCGAACTGTACAAAGAGATAACACGACGGGTGCCGTATACGGAGCAGGAAATGCTTACCCTTCCGGAGTACCTGATTTCACTCCCGGTTTTTAGTGGAGTTCGTGTTGTTTCTTATTTATTATTTTTAACTGTTGATGTAAATGTCTTTTGGTTTTGTGTGTCTTGGTTTTGATTGTTAGTGTCTTACATATCTCATGAATCTCAGTTTTTTGTGCTGTTCAGTAATTGATACCGATGTTTTAGTTTGTTTATTTGTTAGTTGTTGTTTTATTTTATTTTTTGTGCTTGTTTTGTTGTGTTTTAGGGAAATGGGTGCTTGCATACTGTTAGAATATTTCAAACAACATACTAAAGTAACATGTTTTACAAACATTGATTCTACACAAAATAGTATATAATGAAATATAGTACAATTCAACATAAAGAAAATGACTCAAAACACAAAATAACCAACTCGTCGATTTATGGTTTGTAGCAAGTCCTAGATTTGCACTGCATTTATGTACAGGTTTGTTTTGGCTTTCTGTACTAATCTGGAATTGCAAAAGTCGTGTCTTCATAGAATGTCCACAATCATTTTATATGTAGAGTTTGCACTTTCTATGTATTTTAATCCTGGTACCTTTGATACTATTTACATTATATTTTTTTATCAAAAGCTGCCTGTCGATACTTTATTTATGGCATTGCACAAGTCATGTCTTCTTTGACTGTCCATGAAGTTAAAAGGGTAAATCCCTGGGAAGTGTTTTAGTCTCTGATGCATACATTTTTTATATGATAATTTTTTTTTTGGCTTGAAAATTGCTTTCGAAAAATGCGATTACTCTCAAATCGTACGTTTGTGTTTACTTTATCTGTTGATAATTTGAAATGCCGTTTTGGCTGTTTAATGTTTACTTATTTAGTGCTATATTTCGTCTCTCTATTTTTAATATATGCTAGCTTTAATAAGTGTTTGGTATTACTTTAAATTTTCACTTCTGTTCCCGTACTATGAGTAACATATTTATTTTTTTAAATATTTCCGTATTCTATAACAACATTATTTCCATTCATCTGCGTACATTATTTTATTTGGCGGCATTTTGCCCAAGGTTATGATTGTCTTTCTTTTGTCTTTTGTCTTTGATTTTGAATTGACAATGGGTCATAGATCAAATGTATCTGTTCAGTGTATCTCACCCCTTATTTTATTGATTTTGTATTTACATTGTGCCATTGATCAAATTTATTCGTTCAGTGTGTGTTCACTTGTTTGTGTTAATATGCTTTTGATTGAATTTTGCCATTTCAATTTATATGTGTAGTGTGTCTTTCTATGTAGTGATTTTACACTATTGTTTCAGGTAAGTGTGAAGGTTGTACCCATTTAAACGTTTAAACCCGATGCATTTGTTTGTACCTGATGTTCGTTGGTTGTTGACCGTACCTTGGCCTTCAATGGTTTACTTTTATAAATTGAGACTTGGATGGATAGTTGGCCTCATTGGCACTCATACCACACCTTTTTATATCTATAGATCATGTTCTTTTATATTTGCCATTCTGTTATATAAATAGTCACAAACATTGCAAAGTATACCTGTAGTGTAATACATCAATGTTTAGAAAGAGACTACCGGGTATGATGTCTTTCCATTTACTTTACTAAGATAAACAGATAACTAGATACGTATTTTTATTTTGGAAATTTGTAATTGTTAAGAGAAAATACTGTTTGAGAAATCAATCAAGCAGTGTTTCGTTTTGGTCGACACCATCCTTCTGAAGTAAAGGCTGATGTCTGTTTTTGATATTTGTATCATAACATAAGCATGATTAATATAAAATGGCCATAGTTTGTCCTCATTGAAAATATCTGTAACTTGAAAATATATTTTCAAAGATAGCTGACATAAATACAATCATGCAACAAATAATTGAATTAAATCATGTGTTTGCATGCTAACTGGCGACAAGAAGAAACATCAACCTTTTATAAAAAAAATAGTTATCAAATATATATATTTCATTATTTACACATGCTTTATTACAAAATGAAATGGCACCTTTTAGTCTTATGACTTTTACATTTATGACTAAAAGGAAATTGTGGGTATACCTCAATCAGACAACAACCCACAAAACAGAAGAACAACTAGAGGCTATAAAAATCCCGCGTCGCTCACATTGTTCTATGTGCATATTAAACAAAGGATACATATTTATTCATGGCAAAATTGTGTTTTGGCGATGATGGTGTGTTTGTAGATCTTACTTTACTGAACATTATTGCTGCTTACAATTATCTCTATCCAACATGAACTTGGCCCAGTAGTTTCAGAGGAAATATTTTGTAAATATTTACAAACATTTACAAAATTATGAAAATAGACTATAATGGGCAATAACTCCTTAAGGGATCAATTGACCATTTTTGTTATGCTGACTTATTTGTTGATCTTACTTTGCTGTACATTATTGTTGCTGAAGATAATATCCAAAAGCTGCAAAATTTTCTTAAAATTACAAATTTAGGGGTAGCAACCTAACAACGGGTTGCCTGATTGGTCTGAAAGTTATAGGTCAGATAGATCTTAACCTAATGAACATATTCACCCTGTCAGATTTGCTTTGGTGTAAGTTATATGAACCAACAACTGTATTTTACCCCTATGTACTATTTTTAGACATGTCGGCCATCTTGCTACGTGGGTGGGGTCATCGGACAAATTTTTTTAACAAGATACCCTTTTGATGATTGTGGCCAAGTTTGGCTATGTTTGTCTCAGTAGTTTCAGAGGAGAAGATTTTTGTAAAAGATTACAAAAATTTATGAAAAATTGTTAAAAATTGACTATAAAGGGCAATAAGAGGTCAGCTGACAATTTTGGTCATTTGACTTATTTGTAGATTTTACTTTGCTAAACATTATTGCTGTTTACAGTTTATCTCTTTATATAATGATATTCAAGATAATAACCAAAAAACGGCAACATTTCCTTAAAATTGCCAATTCAGAGGCAGCAACCCAACAACGGGTTGTCTGATTCATCTGAAATTTTCAGGGCAGATAGATATCAACCTGATTAACATTTGTACCCTGTCAGATTTGGTTTCAGGATATAAGCCAAAAACTGCGTTTTACCCCTATGTTCTATTTTTAGCCATGTCGACCATCTTGGTTGGCGGGCGGGTTCATCGGACACATTTTATTAACTAAATACCCTAGTGATGATTGTGGCCAAGTTTGGATAAATTTTGCCAAGTAGTTTCAAAGGAGAAGATTTTTGTAAAAGTTACAGACGACGACGGACAACGGACGCAAAGTGATGAGAAAAGCTCACTTGACCCTTTAGGCCAGGTGAGCTAAAAAGGCGTTTAGAAATCAACATGCAGCTTTTGACAATAGACGTGTCTATTCAGAATACCAACCCCTTAATCGTCCTTTGTCTAAAACAGATGTGAAAAAATCAAACAGAGACAATTAATTTTTAACATAGTGTGCTCTTTTGTAAGTTCAGAAACTTACTTGTAATTGATTTCAATATCTGTAACTCTTGTAGAATAGCCTCTGTTTCATTCTTAGAAGCGCATGTTGGCTGCGAAGAAACAAACACCAAGTGTCCAATAATAACTGCAAGGAACAATTGCTGCAACACTAGTTTCAAAACCTTGAAACACATTTTCGATATGAAAGAAAACAAATAATGTGACTCTCGAGCTCATTTACACATTTTATCTACTGATAATGTTTTGGTATCCTCCTAGTTGCCAAAATATTTTATTATAAGTTAGCCTTTGGTTTTCTATAAGGATGACAAAAGTTGTTACAGCTCTAAGACGACATGTATAAATTCTAAAACGTCCTTATTTAAAAAATATTTTATTGTTTATATCAATATCAAATAAGAAAATAAAAATGATTGAAACTGCATGCTCTAATCAAAGCTTTATCATAGATAATAGATGGTCTATTTCATTAAAAGTATCCCAATCTATTACAGTATCTATATACAGCGCTGGCCATGGTGAAGGCGGTGTTGTCTCGATATATATCAATAGCAATCGAGGGAAGAACAAATATTTGCAGATTCTACATTGCTGTGCTTATTTAAAGTATATATTTAGATATATAAAGTCCCTAATCAAATCAAAAGCTGAAACACGTCAAACGAATGGATAACGGTAAAATTCTTCATCCGATACATGTATTACCTGTAGTAAAAAATGGATTGAATCTGGTGTTATGCCAAGACACTCAAGACTATTCAGAGAAGACAAAATGAAAATTCATAGAATGTATTAACATCGAAAAGAAACAAGAAAAGGACAAAGAAGATCAAAAGATTATAAATATGCTTTCAAAGCATTTTCATAATCTTTTGATCTTCTTTGTCCTTTTCGAGTTTAAGTTACGGGTGAAAATGCAAACAAACAAAAAACGCTCTTTCGAAAGAAACTCAACCTTTTCATTTTCTAAAATTGTACTTTCTTATTTGAACCATATCGCATCACTTCTCTGGAAACACACCTATTGCATTTTACATATCTAGATAAGTTTGAATGATAAAAATCAGTCGAAAACTGAATTTCTTCCCTATAAGTGATAGTTTGACGTCGCGAAAAAAAAACAATTTACGTTAGCAACGCCATTACCTCCCCTGTAACTGTATCTAGCTTTTAAACGAGTTCATGAACCCCTCTTTTTTAAAATGCCATTTGGTTTGCCTAAGTAAAAAGATTGTGTGTTTCAATTTTCATGAAAACACAATATTTTTTAATTTGATAAATATACAGCAAAAAATGACGTTATCTTATACATTCGTGAACATTACATATATACGAGTTATTTGAGAAAACAAATTGCACAAATTTAAAGGACATTTATATAAAATAAAATTTACAAATGATTTAACAAAAAACCGCATGTGTTTATCTATTAAAAACAAAAAAGTTATGTATTTCTGTCGTAACGGAAAAATAAGTCACAAATCCGAAATTTGAGCAAATATATAAAATTTGAGCTTCATTTTACTAAAAAAACTACTTAAAAACGAGCACGCTAGACAACAATTCGAATCCTTTTTTTTTGGTAAAGTTTAGTTCGTAACCAATCCTCACTACAAATATATAAGGTTTAAAGCAATTTGTAAAACAAATTAAATCATATGTGCGATATACTTTTCTTTGAAATCAATTGAATATTCGATCGAAGTAATTACGAATCTTTGAAAAATTCAGTGAAATTGAATCTGACATATAAATAGCTGTGTGGTGAATTACAGGATAATGACTTGAAAACCTTTGTGTCATACGAAGGGAGAGGGGAACGCGTCAAGAAAATGAGAATAGTGGTCTTCGAATGAATATTGACTGACTACTGATTACGTTAACTAACATATTTGCATAAAGGCAAGCATCTGGATGTCATTGTTTCAACAAACCCTTCGTTAGAAACAGAATGCAGAATATGAAAATGCTATAAAAAGTAGAAAAACAACCGTTCCGATGGCCATTATCAGTGGCTTTTCTTATAGTTGTCCTACCGAGACTGAAGATCCAAAAATCAGAAAGCATGTCTTAAAGATTCATGACGATCGATTTAATTCTTAAACAGTTAGTACTTTGTGATACATGCCATTCAATGAGCAACACTGTGTCGGAATGTTCCATCTAGATAAAAAGTAAAATCACAAAAATACTCAGCTACGAGTAAAATTCAAGACGGAAAGTCTCAATCAAATGGCAAAATCAAAAGCTCAAACACATCAAACGAATGGACAACAACGGTCATATTCCTGACACTCAACCCTACTCTTTTGTCAAAACTGGACTGGAATATCTGAATCATACCAATTACCTGTTTGTACATATTTTCTCTTTTTAAGATGTGTTATCTGGATGGACAAAACATTTTGCATTTCCTGACAAATCGAAATTGATCACTTGTAAATTAAAGATACTCTTAATAATATTAATTGTTGACAGAAAAGTAAAATTAACCAGGAAAAATAAACCATACAATACATAACAGTTTCCTTTTACAACCCTTCAGAAAACTGTGAAACAGTAAGGTGAAATTAGTTCATAGGGCGTTGTATGATGTTATGTCTGATAAAATAAAAGAACAGGTCTCCATTTCATTTTTTTTATTACATTTCAATTAACTGAATACTCGTAGATGAAATTCTCTCCGTTAGACCTGTTATACAACCGAAATGATGTCCCTTGATGCAAACGGTAGTGGTATTCTGGAGTAGATGAAAACCAAGTATCATTACTTGAACCAAACTGTATTTCCCTTCTGGTACATGGTCTATTGACAGATGCTAAGAGAACATAAAAAGTAACACCAGACAACGAACAGGACACTTCCGAGTGTGTTAGTCCACCTAGCTGGAAAACAAACAAATTTGACCAACATTGTAATACCTTACTACAGAGTCTTGACAAATTACAAGACTAATTAGCCACAAAGTGAACAATCAATTTGACTGATAAGTGAAAAGACGCATGCCCGTCAAATACGTCTTTTTTACAAATATTAAATGGAAAACCCCGATTAATAAAGAAGGAGGATATTTTAAAGGAAAGTCGTTTTAATATATATGTTATACGACGAAGAAGATGATAAAATACAATGTTGTACGACAACGCCACCAAAAACAAAGTGACTCACCGTGTGACGAAGACGTTCCAATATTGGAACTTAGTTAATGGATTCTGGTCCGTGACATTGTACATAGTTTAAAGAATGAAAACCGTTCTTCATATTATTTTGCCATTGGACTCATTAAATAATTATTTATTATTACATATTGGAACCATGATGTTTCGCCTGTATCACCAAGCAGCCTCACATAAAGAATGATACGACTACAGATTGTATGTTTTTAATCTAGATCGGAAAATATTCTTGAAAAAAAATATCCGTCAGTTAAATTACAAATTATTACTTTAAATAGCCAACGCAAAACGTTTAAAAAAAACCTGGAAAACGATGATATGTCAAAATTTTTTTTTAAAACGTAGGTTTGGTTTAAATTTGAGTCTGTTGTGGAATAGCTTCTCTTGAGTCGTTGCTTGAATAAGATTCTTCGATAGACCATCATAATCTTTATTTGGTTGTAAGATGTTTTTATTTATCCCGCTATGTACTCCCCGGTTATATACCCTCAAAAGGGATAAACAGTCCATACATATAAGGTAGAAACACAATATACTCATAATAGTTATACCAGTTGCACCTAAAGCCATTTTACTCGTGTGTCTTTCATAAACACTAAATAACATTCTACGTTGTTTGGATAAGGTTGATTTGTCTACAAGTAAATAGGAAAAGTTGCCATGACCTCCATTTGGATCATACTTCCAGTCAGCAACTGTAATAAAGAAAGAGAAAATGATGCATGCCATATTTCTTTCTTCTTAAAACCCTTTTCATTTCGTTTGGATATATTTTCATTTCTAACATTAAAGGCGTATTGCCTTTTATGTTAAGAAAATGGTGGATTAAACCTGGTTTTAAAGCTTAATACATTCATTGTCTGTTTCTCTACTTTTTGTAACTTTTTCAATTATTTTAATTCATGTTGTTGAATTATAGGGCATTGTTTTAAATTAAATGTCTGTTGGATTTTTGAACATGTTTTTAATCATACTCTATCTTAAGGATGTACTTAGGTGAGGTTATGTGAAAATTAGTAAATCAACAATCTAAAATTGATACTATAAGCTATTAGATCATTCGTTAAGGATAAAAATAAGCTGAAAATATTGATAGGTCATGGACCTCCTTTTCGAGATACTTGAGATTTAAAATACGGCGGGAAAGACTGACTCTGCGTTTACCTTATATTTGTATTGGTATTATATGGGTCTCAAAACAAAAGAAAAAAAATAAGAATCTTCTAAATTTTTTGAAAACGACCTTTCATGAGCTATTAAGTCTTGTATAAAAAAAAATGGGTATTATGGGGCAAAATGTTTTATCTTGTATTGTATAGAAAAACACCAAGGAGTCCGAACATTTGACACGAATTCCGAAACCTCACCTAAGTACATCCTAAACATATATTTTAAACAATTAAGAAGACACCTACGTGAACATACTGCCTTTGTTCCGTTCCATAACCCTGAGCTGTTACATAGTCTAATTGCATCACCTGACGACACTGCGTATCCTACGTCACAAACGACGGCTGACAGGTTGGAATAATAATAATCTTGCACTACTAGGCGGGAATTGTTTGGTTTATCTGGATTACCACATACTACAACTAATAAATATTAAGGAAAGAAGTGAGTAATAAAAAACCTGTAAAAATAATATGTGTTTTAGATAATAAATTAACATCCAAAACAGTATCAGTTAAAATTTTGAAAAGAAGGAAATTTGATTAATCAAAATTGAAACATAATGCTTCTTTTGATAACTATAAGTTATTCTCGGTATAACAATTATGTCTGTTCAACATATGCTAATGAAATCATATCATTCTATTATACTGAAGAAATCAAACTTTCCGTCCGAAGCGCTTATCTGGATTTGCCTTCATGAGTATACGGGTCACAATGCAGCTTTTTATAAGATCGTTAGAGAGACATGTTATTGTTTGTTCACATACTCTAGAGCAGTACAATCAATTTTCGTTTGTCTTTGTTTTCTTAGTTTTAAATTGTAAAGTTTGGACACATTATACTAGTTAGAATACATTTTTGAATTCCAAGAGCAGACGAATTCATTACAAATGTAATGGTTATTGTTAAAATCATGAAAAATTACGAACGAACAATAGTTTAAACACATTGGTCTTTACAACACAAAAAGAACTGTAATGCGATGAAATATTGTACGCTAATAAAACGACGTCGCTGCTGTCTAGACTACCAGAACAAACTGTAAGACGTGTCTCTAGCAACCGTGTCAACAATTTATATATCAGAATTACTCACTCATAAACATAACATAGCCAAATATGTATAAAACACAGAAACGTTTGAATATATGTTACCAGAAATATGCTGTGTAAAAACATTAAAGCAACACTACTTTGTAACTTGTTATCATATTCTGTGAACAATCTAGACAAGTGCACCTGTCCTAAGTCAGGAATCTGATGTACAGTAGTTGTCGTTTGTTTATGTAATACATACGTGTTTCTCGTTTCTCGTTTTGTTTATATAGATTAGACCGTTGGTTTTCCCGTTTGAATGGTTTTACACTAGTAATTTTGGGGCCCTTTATAGCTTGTTGTTCGGTGTGAGCCAAGGCTCCGTGTTGAAGGCCGTACTTTAACCTATAATGGTTTACTTTTTAAATTGTTATTTGTATGGAGAGTTGTCTCATTGGCACTCACACCACATCTTCCTATATCTAAGTAGTACTGTCACATAAAATAACATATCATTAAAAAGCTAATATTTTACACATGTTAAAATCAGATGAAAAAATGTTTCAATAGTGAGTTTCAAGAGGATTTGTTCTTTTGTATGACAGAGATACAGCATGAAACCAGAATACAAAACTACTTATTTATTTTTTTCTTACGAGTATCGCAGCATTGTCCAGTCCATCCTGCAGTACATTGACAGGTATTACTATAACTTCCGTCATTATAACAGAATTCATTACATGTCTCCTGCTCGTAGATCTGGCTAATAGTTATGACACCTTTACAGTTTACCCCTAAACATGTGGGACCATCAGTTCCGGTCGGACAACAAAAAGTACGATGTCGTGTACGAGTCCCTCCTGCACACGAAGCTGTACAATCGCTCCAGGGATTCCAATTAAAAATTTCACATATCGAATCACACGTCGATCCTAGTAAATTAACATATACGATATATCATACAACTATAAATGTAAAATGCATAGTAAATATGTGTATCCTTGTCTATCCTTGTCTTTCGTATTGCTAGTGTGCTTTGTCTATATATGTCATTTGGTTTTTTTTTATTAGTCGACGTATGTGTTTGTTTTATAGTAGTTCAGATTATAACACAATGCAGTAATATTAATTTGATTAGATATCAGTTTATGTTTAATTATGTTAGATTTATGAATCTTCTTTGGTATTCCCTCCTAACAAATGTCATATTTTTGACTTGGTACAGGTATTTTCTTAAACCGGGGTTTTTAGCTAGCTAAACCCCTCACTTGTATGACAGTCGCATAAAATTCCATTATATTGAAATCGATGTGTAAACAAAACAAATATAGCAGGCAAAATGTCAAAAATAGGGGAACAGCAGTCAACCTTGTGTAATAATCTTAATTACTATAAAACCAAAGATATAAGTCAACATGTAAAAACAAAAAAGCATATAGACAAAGCACATTAGCAATACGAAAGGCAAGAATACAAAAAATTTACTATAGTAACACAATGAGGGGATGTTAAGTACCGAGCCAAGTCAAATGGATATTACAAGTTAGACTAAACGCTGAAAGTAATAATCTTCAAAGACAAATAAAATGATACTTAATCATATCATTAAGGTGATAAATACGATGCGCTTTTCTAGATTTACCTTCATCATAAGGCATGTTTAAACCCACAAATATAAAATCCCAATGATGTATAATATTCATGCTAGTTGTAATAAAAAACATTGAAGTGGCTGAGAATTGCCTATTATCATTAATACTATTGTACAGATGCTGGTAGAATGTTGCCAATTATAAAATGGCTGTATTTATGAAATAGTGTATTTCAATATAACGGGATGAGCGATCAACAATGTCACCAAACTGTTAACTGTGAAAGACAATATCTATATAGCAGAATATATTTCAAAGTATAGTGCTAGCTTTTTTTCTTTTGTTTTTTCTTTGGAATCATTTGTAAGAGGTCTACATTATTGGCAAAATATGGAACAATCGGAGAAAGAATATGCCAGTGTTAGTTAGGATTTTTTTATTCTTGAAACATGGTATTTGTATTTTTGTAGCTAGTTCGTTTTTATGAGAGAAAAAAAAAGCTTTAGTAATTCTAGTGATTTAAAATAACGAGTAACTTTGTAGAGAAGAGAGGTCAAATTGTAGTACTTATTTAAATAGATTTAGACAATTTGAATGTATGTGCTCTTTCAAATCTTTAGACTTGATACACAACATTAGTATCATTCCTATGATAAGTGATTTTACAGTTGCTGTGTATCAATTATGTCGTCTTTTTTTTTTATAAAGTTACCATTTGCAAAAGTATGAATTTTTCGAAATACGAAGGATTTTTTCCCCAACCATAGAAGTCCTTAGCTGTATCTGGCACAACTTTTGGGAAATTTAGGTCATCAATGCTCTTCAACTTTGTACTTGTTTGGCTTTCTGACTATTTTGATCTGAGCGTCATTGGTGAGTCTCTGTAGAGGAAACGCGTCTGGCGTATAAAATTATGAGTCTGGTATCTTTTATAACTATTGTAAGCAGTATTAAAGATTTTTGCTGTTATTAAAAATAAATACTTTACCACCATTAGATAAGGAAGAATCTTTAGTGAGCATCACTCCTTGTATTGTAGTCTGTCCGCCCCCTCCGTTCCCTCCGCCCCCTCCGCTCTGTCCGGTCAGCGTATAGTCGCCTGTAACGAGAACTGACATTTAATTATGTTTCTGAAAAGTCATTGAAAAATTAAAAGGGAACAAATTGATTTCAAATTATGGTAACCGTGAGATTTGTTTTATATTTTATTGATATTTATCATATTTGGTATCATTTGTAGTTGTTCATTTGTCTTCTGTTATACCTGAGACTACTATGTGTTCTAGTAGTCTAAGGTTATACAGACACTTTCAAGTTGAGTTTTTTTTCTACTCTGGTTTTCAGCTATAAAATACCACAGCATGACAAAATGTGAAACAATTGAAACGAAAAAAAAAATCGCAACTGCCTTTTGCAATATCGTTACAGGAAAAAAGAAAAGTAAAGATTTATGGGATGTCCTTCAAATGTTGGTTATAGGCTTAATTGTTAATCACTTGTGGAATGTTTAAATAACAGTTACCTCTGTAGCTATTCCATTACAAGCATTAAAATCTAAAAGTCTTCAATTCATACTGGCATTTAATATTATTATGTCTATTTCATGTACTTGAATATTTCTATAAGATCAAACGGTTATTCAGCAATACATGTTACTATTGAAGGCATTTTGATACAAAACTGAAAATATTACACGTTTTTTGTTAAATTTAGCTTCTAACAACTTCACTATCAAAATCGAATTAAAGTGTATTCGAAAGACAAAACATAACTTTACTTGAAACATAATTTTGGTTTTTGTTAAGGATGACCTTCGTTAACAATTTTGGGATAAATTCTCAAAGTCTGATAGATTAATTCAAGGTTGCGGTTTTTAACATTTATTATGTGTTTATTGTTTGAGGGCTCTTAGTATGACTGTTCTGTATCCTAGATTTTTGTTTGTTTTATTATGGTGTTTGCCTGAATTTAAATGGTTATTCTACCTTGTAGAGTGTTTAAAGTTGGGTCGCACAATTCAATCGAATCCTCTAATGTTCCACCCATCAAAGAAGTGTCGTAGAATTGTATACAAGTTATGTCCCCTGTAAATGGCTGTTTATTGTCCAAAGCTTTTCCGATAATGATATCGCCATGTGCATCCACAGAAACTGAGTTAGTTCCGAGGCCAAAGGTAGAGGTCTTAGGTTTGCCATTATGAAAGTAAATTAGATCAATGTGATCATCATTTGTCCATAGTTTGTTGAACGTAAAACCGATGAATACCCAACTTCCATCTACCGGTATGGATAGCTCACTAGTAAAGGAATGTGGCGCATTATTTGTGTCTAAAAATGAGACAAATAATTCGTTTCCATTAATACCGAAGGTAAAACCAGGTAAAGCTGCGGAACCTGTGTATTGCAAAAGAGTTGCTGTCTGAGGTGACGTCATACGAACATAAAATACCCACGTCATTGCGTCATCACCATCCATGTTACCGTCTATGTTTTGGATAGTAATGGAGTTCCCGCTATTTACTTCCACATAACCAAAATCAGGAGAACTGTAAACACCAGGAACTCGAATAGATGGTCCATTCAATACAGCATACCTGTGAATATATTTAGAAAGTGTATATGTAACATTTGAAAATTAGTCTTCTTTGAAAAGGTTAATTTTATATCTGCTGTGATGTGAATCTAATTATGTGAATTATGTATCCTTCCCACGCAAAGTAGTTATACATTTTGCAATGTTTTGGGTATTTGTAAAATGTTAAATTGTTATAAAATTAAAAGCTTTTTTTAATGCTTTTACCTAAAACAAATTAGTATACATTAATATTAATAGCAAAGCTGCAGAGACTTGCACTACCCTAATTTGTGGTCTGTTGTATTATTGCATTATTTAATGATTGTAACACATATCATTGTACAAGAGTCCATGAAGATTTCATATTTTGAGCTAATGTACAGTAATAATGTATCCTAAAATGTTGTCCTAATTAGTTATCAAAGGTACTACTAGGCTTATAATTTGATGCGCAAGAATTATTTATGCTTTTGCAAACAGTTCATTCATAGAAATGACAATATGTCAACAGCGAAGTGCTGACTACTGGGCTGATCATACCCTTTGGGACGAAATAACCACCAGCAGTGGCATCGACTCAATGGTGTAATAGTTATCAAAGGTACCATGCTTATAATTTGATACGCCAGACGCGCGTTCGTCTACATTAGACTCATCAGTGATGCTCAGATCAAAATAGTTTGAAAGCCAAACAAGTATAAAGTTGAATAGCATTGAGGACCCAAAATTTTAAAAAGCTGTGTCCAATACGGCTAAGGTAATCTTTACCCGGGATAAGAAAATCCTAGTATTTCGAATAATTTTTACTTTTGTAAGTAGTAAATTTTTAAAAATGATAATATATTTGATATTCTTGTCAACACCGAAATACTGACTACTGGGCTGGTGACACCCTCGGGGACGAAACATCCCCCAGCAGTGGCATCGACTCAGGGATGTAAATAGATATCAAATGTACCAGGCTTATAATTTGATACGCCATACGCGTTTTTCGTCTACATAAGACTCATCAGTGACGATCAGATCAAAATAGTTTGAAAATCAAACAAGTATAAAGTTGAAGAGCATTGAGTACCGAAAATTTCCAAAACGTGTGCCAAATACGTCTAAGGCCAAATATGCCTGGGATAAAAAAAAATCCTCATTGTTTAGAATAATTCATACTTTTGCAAACATTTAATTTATAAAAATGACCATATAATTGATATTCATGTCAACACCGAAGTGCTGACTACAAGGCTGGTGATACCCTCGGGGAAGAAGGATATATGTTCAATTAGATCAGGATTTCATATTTCAGTAAAATAAATGTAGGATTTGATTTTACTGTAAAACTATTCCCGGATATACTTAGAATACAAAATGAATTTACGGAGTATGAAGGAAATTACTTTTAAAAAATTGTATGGCCATCAAATTATACATTTTGCTTTACTCTGACATAAAGAACTATAAATACCCTTTTTTGAAAGTACAATATATAGGAAACAAAAGAAACTTTAAATGGCACAATTTAAGCAATGAAGAAAAAACAGTCATTCAAGTGATAGGTCTAGTTAGATATATAACCAAGTGTAATCCAAAGAATGCCTGTACCAAGTCAGGAATATGACAGTTGTTTTCCATTCGTTAGATGTGTTTGAGCTTTTGATTTGCCGTTTTAAGTTTCCCTTAAAGTTCGGTATTTTTGTTATTTTACTTTTTTTTAATTAAAATACATCTAATTGCATAAACAAAAGAAATGATACCATTTTTTTTAAATCGTTTAGATAAAGACGGGATATCATATTTTTGTTTATATTTGACATAAATTTTGTTTGCCGTGCACTTCTCAACTTCGTAAATAAATTAATTGTAAACATTTATTATCTATCATTGATTAAATAAATAAGTTTGACACATTGGGTTGTATGGTCAGTCATTTTGAAATCTGTTTTGTCTACTCATGGAAGTAAAATTAAATCAATGTTAAATTTCAATGGTCTTCTTAAATAAATGTAAAATAGACGTTCATGTTTGTAACACATTCAAACTTAATAATACTATTAAACCCAATTTGACATTACTTCAGCGACAAGTTACTTGCAAAATAGTGTCTAAAAATAGCAACAATCAACATTCAATCTATCTAGGTGTGGATCAGTTTGTAAATAAACTGTTTATATAATATATAAAGTCTATAAAAAATATATATCTATCTGATATAAGATGTTATAATATGTCACTTGTGACACATGAAGAAGGCCATTTGTTGAGCCGAAATATTTGTCAACACGATTTAATAACATTTTCGTATTATAACAACTTATATCAGTACCGTTGTGCAAATCTTTAGACTGATATATACAACTCGTCTAAACATCAACCCAACAATGTTACATCTTTAAATTTGCTTTCGCAAATTTTTGGTTCTTCCCTCGCCGGGATTCGAACCCATGCTACTGTGATATCGTGACACCAAATCTGCAGCCGTCCCGCTAGACACGAGTCTAAATTGAAAACTACGTTCAAACCTATGATTGCGTTGGATAAAAACCGCAATTTTTATATGTGTGCATGTAAAACAAATTTCGTTGTAGAAGGGTCTAAAAACAGCACAAACAACATTTTCCAAAAGACCAAAAAAGTGAAAAAGTATATTTAAACAAAACGCATTTGACTAACAGGTCGAACAACTGATGTTCTTTTACCCTGCTGACTGCCATTGGCTATATATATATAGCGAACTTTAAGGTAACTTTAAGGTGACAACTCCCGAAACGAAAGCTTATTTTTAATACAGTATAGGTTCCAGCCCCGGCGCCGGGGAGGAAGTTACGAATCAAATCTACCCTTACATCGTTAGGTTGATTTTTCTAGGCACTTTATATATATATATATTGTCTAATACCACTTTTTATTAAAGCAATCACACAGTAGGTATAGTGGTTTTTCGAGTGATTTGTTCGGGCTTTTTCGAGTGTGACCCGGCACTTTTTTTCGAGTGAATATGATAAAAAATGTAAATAAACGGCAGAGTTCATTTCTGACAAGACGGGATATAAAAGCTTGAGATTAATATACAAGGTTATATAAGGTATATTAGTATTTGAGATTAAAAAAAATATTATCATTCTAACAATTTTTTTTTCGTTAAAAAAGAAAAACTTAGTCTTACAATGCTTTTATTCCAAAAAAACCAGAATAAAGCCATTCTTATACACATACCAAGGTAATTGTCGACGGAAATACATGGAATCTATATATGCTTAGATATACAGACACTTTACAAAAAATATTGTTATTGCATTGAAAATGCTATTTTGAGACTTAATTCATTTATTCATGTCCGGGCTTTTTCGAGTTTGTCTTTTTTTATCGAGTGATTATACACATTTCTTATAGCTAAAAGTGTTATCTGTTGGTGTATTTATGTTTAAAACGATAAAATAAAGGTTCAAATAAAGTTTCAATGCACATGGCACAAATATTACCATTTGCGTTTTATAAACAAGTATCGTTATTCTTTTCTCACATTTTATAAATTGCATGTACAGTATATATTCGTGATGTCAACAATCTAATGTAAGTTACATGCATAGACAATTTGGATATATAAATCGTCTGCGTTTTGCTAATGCTTGTTAGATATATTTAGCTGTTCTTCTTGGAAAATAAATTGGAAATTGTATTAATTGTTCACAATGTGATAGTGATGAAAATGTTTCTTTGCCTGTACTGGTATGCTCGAGTAAAGTTCATTACGGAGTTCATTATATAAATCACAGCTAATAAGGAAATGAATTTCATTTTGAATTTCAATTTTGCTACACATTTTACATATTCTACTGTCCTCAGGTTCGCCACTAAACAGTCCTGTTTCAATTCTTAGAGATAGAATTCTACATATGAATTGAGCCAACATCGACCGTTCGTTCCGTTGTAGGTTAAGGTATACGTATGCTTCAGCAGAGAAATTATTTATGAAAGATTTGTATGTTGACAGTTTTGGGTATTTATTTAAGTATTTAATTATAAAAAAAGAAGATGTGGTATGATTGCCAATGAAACAAATCTCCACAAGAGACCAAAATGACACCGAAATTAACAACTATAGGTAACCGTACGGCTTTCAGCAATGAGCAAAGCCCATACCGCATAATCAGCTATAAAAGGCCCCGAAATGACAATGTTAAACAATTCAAACGAGAAAACATACGGCCTTATTTACTTATCTGTTCTTATAATATAAATTGTAAAATCTTCATATATATGGAGGAAATAAAGATAATCAATAAAGTTATACATGAAATTTTATTCAAATTTTATTTTCAAATGGAGTGGATTAAGTGTGTGTGGGTTTTTTTTTATTCATGGATTTTTTTGGGGTCGGGGGCAACCCTCTTCTAGTAGAATATCTTTCATTACATTTTTCTGATTCTTCTCTGCTGTCTTCTAGGTTTCTTACACATTTTTTAAATCTCCGGGGTTCACCTCAAGAAATATTATTAACTGTAAAATCAAAAGTAGCATGAAATGAAGTTAAAATGAATATGAGTTCCCTGTACTATAAACACTGGAAAGTAGTTGTAAAACGCTCTCCGAACAGAAAATTCAAGTTGCATTAAATTGAAAAAGCTTACTTTTGATCCACGAAGTAATATGTTTTTGATGATTTATTGGGAATATGTGATATTGTCCTTCACTTTATTACAGCTATATACTAGAAAATGTCATTTTTAAAAGTCTATAATACCTTTTTTCTTATTCAAATTTCTGTAAAACAACCCGGATCATTTGTTTAAAAACTCGGACGATTTCACAGTTGATCTCGAAAAAACCCGGACAATAACAAACACTGAATTATTTGGTTAAATACAAGGAAAGTGTGCTTCTTTGTTGATCAAAACTTGCGTAGTATTCAATATAAGATGGGTATAGTAATGTAAAAAAAACTATTATAATTACAAAAAATAGCAGTTAATTGAACTTATCGCATGTTTTATCACTCGAAAGAGCCCGAACTACACTCGATAAAAACGGACCGAATCACTCGAAAAACCACGATCCTAGCCGGACACTATACCTACCGTGAATCAGTAGAAAAACATAAAACTTCGGTATATCTTAAATTTTCCTCGTATAAATGTCATGGTTCTCGTACATCTCGTTGCCAAATATATACTAAAAAAATATCTGTTTGCTTTAAGTTTACCTCTGTCTTATTTTCTCAATTTGTAAATACTTGTACACAGATATATTATTTTTATCAGTCAATCATGAAATTTTCATGAAAAACACCGCATGAATTTCAATCAATCTTTCATGAGAATATTCGAGTTAGAATGTTCATGTTGATTTGACCGACAGACGACTGACTGACCAAAGATGTAAATATGTAACGTGAATACCACTTTGCAGCCACGTAGCAAATAAAATATTAGCAAATACCATTGCTCCAACAACCCAAAACCTTTTATTGAGGATTGAACAGACGCAAATTACAAAAAAGAAATATTCAATAAAACTTTTAATTCCCTATGGGCGTCAAGTTGGTTACCTATTCCCTATTCCCTATTCGTTACCTATTCCCTATTCCCTATTCGTTGCCTATTCGTTACCTATTCCCTATTCCCTATTCGTTACCTATTCGTTACCTATTCCCTATTCCCTATTCGTTGCCTATTCGTTACCTATTCCCTATTCCCTATTCGTTGCCTATTCGTTACCTATTCCCTATTCCCTATTCGTTGCCTATTCGTTACCTATTCCCTATTCCCTATTCGTTACCTATTCGTTACCTATTCCCTATTCCCTATTCGTTACCTATTCGTTACTTATTTAATTTTTAATATCCTTCCCCCTTTTTAATTATGGCATGGAATAGTTTAATATGGCTGCCGTTACCATGGAAACGGCACAATTGTGAAAAAAATCAGTTTTTGGTTTTTGGTAAACTGTTTGGATATGCTTCAACTCAGAATCATCATATTTTAAAACAATGTAGGTGTCCACTATATACAGGTGTTGGATGATTTTGGCGATCATTGGAACTACTATGTTGCCATGGAAACTACACCAAAATTTTCAAAATTCTAAAAATGCTCAAAACTTCATGAAACTTCACAGTAATGATGAGCAACGTTGGAGTTGGAATTTCCAAAATAGGTCTTGTTACCATGGAAACAATGCAAAAAGGTCAAAAATTTCAAAAATAAGAATTTTCAGCAAACTGGATGAAACTTTACAGGAATGGTATCTGGCATAGGCAGAGTTGGATTTTGAAGTTAGAATTTTCAAAATGGCCGCCGTAACCATGGAAACAGCAAAAATATCAAAAATTCAAAATGTTCAAACTTAATGAAACTTTGCAAAAATGTTACTAGACATCTGTAGATGCTCTCTTTGACTTTGGAATTGTCAAAATGGCTGCCGCTTACCTGGTAATAGGGGGAAGGGGTGCCTTCCGTTATTGCTAGCAATTACAAATCTAGTTGTTAATAGTCTTACATATGGTAATAGTTCTGAATTGGTTGAGGTAAAATGATCTTTTTATGATCTATTTATATATGTTTGTGCTCAACCGATCCTTTTACTTCATGTTCGATACGCATTTGTTCCTTACTTGTTTTTTATACGTTCTACCTTTTAACTGCTTTATGTCCGTATGTTTGAAGATGGATCTTGGTTCGACGGGATGAAATCACCGTGTTAGCGCTTGCTTAAAAACGAAGATGTGGTATGATTGCCAATGAGACAACACTCCACATTAGACCAAAATGACACAGAAATTATCAACTATAGTTCACTGTACGGCCTTCAACAATGAGCATAGCCCAAACCGTGTAGTCACCTATAAAAGGCCCAGACATGACAACCTCATACAATTCAAACAACAAAACTGACGGCCGTATTTCATATACAAAAAAATAAACGGAAATATGTAACACAAAAACAAACGATAACTACTTAATTTCCGGCTCTTGTCTAGGGACAGGCACATACTTACATAATGTGGTAGAGTTAAACATGTAAGCAGGGTGTACATCGTTTCGGAGCATGCTATTACCTTGTTTAATTCGTTCCATCACTCGCTTATAATTCGCTTATAATACGTGTATCTTACGTTGCACCTTTTAAAACATGATTTTCAATTGTTTTGTTGTCTCTGGTGGAAGATTTGGGCTCTTAGAGGTGATATAACTCTATAAGTGCATTTGTATCCGTTCCAGCGGTCGGATAATACCCTGTTAAATATTCGTTACTAATTCGCTTTTAAAAAGTTTGTTGTACGTTGCACCTTTTAGAAAAGGATTTCCAATTGTGTTCATATCTCTGGTGGTAATAATGTGTTCTTATAGATGAAATACCCCTATAAGCGCATATGTACACTTATAGTACATTTGTTGTACGTTGCACCTTTTAGAAAAGGATTTTCAATTAAATTCATATCTCTGGTGGTAACAATGTGTTCTTAGAGATGAAATGACCCCATTAGAGCGCATGTACCCGTTCCAGCGCTCGGTAAATAACCTGTTACCTATTCGTTACTTATTCGCTTTTAATGCGCGGGGTAAACGGTGCACCTTGAAATAAATCGTTTTTTTAATTGTGTTCAGGTCTCTGGTGGTAAGAATGTGTTCTTAGAGATGAAGTTACCCTATTAGCGCGCATGTACCCGTTCCAGCGCTCGGTTAATACCCTGTTACCTATTGGTTACCTATTCGCTTATAATACATTTTTTTATACGTTGCACCTGTTAGAAAAGGATTTTCAATTATGTCCAGGTCTCAGGTGGTAACAATGTGTTCTTAGAGATGAAATGACCCCATTAGAGCGCATGTACCCGTTCCAGCGCTCGGTAAATAACCTGTTACCTATTCGTTACCTATTCGCTTTTAATGCGCGGGGTATACGGTGCACCTTGAAATAAATCGTTTTTTAATTGTGTTCAGGTCTCTGGTGGTAAGAATGTGTTCTTAGAGATGAAATGACCCTATTAGCGCGCATGTACCCGTTCCAGCGCTCGGTTAATACCCTGTTACCTATTCGTTAGCTATTCGTTACCTTTTCGCTTATAAGACATTTTTTTATACGTTGCACCTGTTAGAAAAGGATTTTCAATTATGTCTAGGTCTCAGGTGGTAACAATGTGTTCTTAGAGATGAAATGACCCCATTAGAGCGCATGTACCCGTTCTAGCGCTCGGTAAATACCCTGTTACCTATTCGTTACCTATTCGTTACCTATTCGCTTATAATACATTGTTTTATACGTTGCACCTGTTAGAAAAGGATTTTCAATTATGTCCAGGTCTCAGGTGGTAACAATGTGTTCTTAGAGATGAAATGACCCCATTAGAGCGCATGTACCCGTTCCAGCGCTCGGTAAATAACCTGTTACCTATTCGTTACCTATTCGCTTTTAATGCGCGGGGTATACGGTGCACCTTGAAATAAATCGTTTTTTAATTGTGTTCAGGTCTCTGGTGGTAAGAATGTGTTCTTAGAGATGAAATGACCCTATTAGCGCGCATGTACCCGTTCCAGCGCTCGGTTAATACCCTGTTACCTATTCGTTACCTATTCGTTACCTATTCGCTTATAATACATTTTTTTCTACGTTTCACCTGTTAGAAAAGGATTTTCAATTATGTCCAGGTCTCAGGTGGTAACAATGTGTTCTTAGAGATGAAATTACCCTATTAGCGCTCATCTACCCGTTCCAGTGCTCGGTAAATCATCTTGTTACCTATTCGTTACCTATTCGCTTTTAATGCGCGGGGCATACGCTGCAACTTGAAATAAATCGTGTTTTAATTGTGTTCATGTCTGGTGGTAACAATGTGTTCTTAGAGATGAAATGACCCTATTAGAGCGCATGTACCCGTTCCAGCGCTCGGTAAATAACCTGTTACCTATTCGTTACTTATTCGCTTTCAATGCGCGGGGTATACGGTGCACCTTGAAATAAATCGTTTTTTAATTGTGTTCAGGTCTCTGGTGGTAAGAATGTGTTCTTAGAGATGAAATTACCCTATTAGCGCGCATGTACCCGTTCCAGCGCTCGGTTAATACCCTGTTACCTATTCGTTACCTATTCGTTACCTATTCGCTTATAATACGTTTGTTGTATGTTGCACCTTTTAGAAAAGGATTTTTAATTGTCTCCATGTCTCTTGTGGTAACAATGTGTTCTTAGAGATGAAATAACCCTATTAGCGCGCATTTACCCGTTCCAGCGCTCGGTAAATACCCTGTTACCTATTCGTTACCTATTCACTTATAATACGTTTGTTGTACGTTGCACCTTTCAGAAAAGGATTTTCAATTGTGTCCGTGTCTCTGGTGGTAACAATGTGTTCTTAGAGATGAAATGACCCTATTAGCGTGCATGTACCCGTTCCAGCGCTCGATAAATACCCTGTTACCTATTCGTTACCTATTCACTTATATTACGTTTGTTGTACGTTGCATCTTTTAGAAAAGGATTTTTAATTCAGTTCATATCTCTGGTGGTAATAATGTGTTCTTTTAACAGGGTATTAAACGAGCACGTATACCTCGTGCATTAAAAGCAAATAAGGAACGAATAAGAAGCAGGGTATTAACAGAGCGCTGGAACGAGTACATACGCGCTAATAGGGGTATTTCATCTAAAAGAACACATTATTACCACCAGAGATATGAACTGAATTAAAAATCCTTTTCTAAAAGATGCAACGTACAACAAACGTAATATAAGTGAATAGGTAACGAATAGGTAACAGGGTATTTATCGAGCGCTGGAACGGGTACATGCACGCTAATAGGGTCATTTCATCTCTAAGAACACATTGTTACCACCAGAGACACGGACACAATTGAAAATCCTTTTCTGAAAGGTGCAACGTACAACAAACGTATTATAAGTGAATAGGTAACGAATAAGTAACAGGGTATTTACCGAGCGCCGGAACGGGTACATGCGCGCTAATAGGGTAATTTCATCTCTAAGAACACATTGTTACCACAAGAGACATGGAGACAATTAAAAATCCTTTTCTAAAAGGTGCAACATACAACAAACGTATTATAAGCGAATAGGTAACGAATAGGTAACGAATAGGTAACAGGGTATTAACCGAGCGCTTGAACGGGTACATGCGCGCTAATAGGGTCATTTCATCTCTAAGAACACATTGTTCCCACCAGACATGAACACAATTAAAACACGATTTATTTCAAGTTGCAGCGTATACCCCCCGCATTAAAAGCGAATAGGTAACGAATAGGTAACAAGATTATTTACCGAGCACTGGAACGGGTACATGAGCGCTAATAGGGTAATTTCATCTCTAAGAACACATTCTTACCACCAGAGACCTGAACACAATTAAAAAACGATTTATTTCAAGGTGCACCGTATACCCCGCGCATTAAAAGCGAATAGGTAACGAATAGGTAACAGGTTATTTACCGAGCGCTGGAACGGGTACATGCGCTCATATGGGGTCATTTCATCTCTAAGAACACATTGTTACCACCTGAAGCCTGGACATAATTGAAAATCCTTTTCTAACAGGTGCAACGTATAAAAAAATGTATTATAAGCGAATAGGTAACGAATAGGTAACGAATAGGTAACGAATAGGTAACAGGGTATTAACCGAGCGCTGGAACGGGTACATGCGCGCTAATAGGGTAATTTCATCTCTAAGAACACATTCTTACCACCAGAGACCTGAACACAATTAAAAAACGATTTATTTCAAGGTGCACCGTATACCCCTGGCATTAAAAGCGAATAAGTAACGAATAGGTAAGAGGTTATTTACCGAGCGCTGGAACGGGTACATGCGCTCTAATAGGGTCATTTCATCTCTAAGAACACATTGTTACCACCAGACATGAACACAATTAAAACACGATTTATTTCAAGTTGCAGCGTATACCCCGCGCATTAAAAGCGAATAGGTAACGAATAGGTAACAAGATTATTTACCGAGCACTGGAACGGGTACATGAGCGCTAATAGGGTAATTTCATCTCTAAGAACACATTGTTACCACCTGAGACCTGGACATAATTGAAAATCCTTTTCTAACAGGTGAAACGTATAAAAAAATGTCTTATAAGCGAATAGGTAACGAATAGGTAACAGGGTATTAACCGAGCGCTGGAACGGGTACATGCGCGCTAATAGGGTCATTTCATCTCTAAGAACACATTCTTACCACCAGAGACCTGAACACAATTAAAAAACGATTTATTTCAAGGTGCACCGTATACCCCGCGCATTAAAAGCGAATAGGTAACGAATAGGTAAC
Organism: Mytilus galloprovincialis; assembly: GCF_965363235.1. Taxonomy (NCBI): domain Eukaryota; kingdom Metazoa; phylum Mollusca; class Bivalvia; order Mytilida; family Mytilidae; genus Mytilus; species Mytilus galloprovincialis. The sequence continues at coordinate 27,534,853 of NC_134841.1, forward strand.
AGGTTATTTACCGAGCGCTGGAACGGGTACATGCGCTCTAATGGGGTCATTTCATCTCTAAGAACACATTGTTACCACCTGAGACCTGGACATAATTGAAAATCCTTTTCTAACAGGTGCAACGTATAAAAAAATGTATTATAAGCGAATAGGTAACGAATAGGTAACGAATAGGTAACAGGGCATTAACCGAGCGCTGGAACGGGTACATGCGCGCTAATAGGGTAATTTCACCTCTAAGAACACATTTTACCACCAGAGACCTGAACACAATTAAAAAACGATTTATTTCAAGGTGCACCGTATACCCCGCGCATTAAAAGCGAATAAGTAACGAATAGGTAACAGGTTATTTACCGAGCGCTGGAACGGGTACATGAGCGCTAATAGGGTTATATCATCTCTAAGAACACATTGTTACCACCTGAGACCTGGACATAATTGAAAATCCTTTTCTAACAGGTGAAACGTATAAAAAATGTATTATAAGCGAATAGGTAACGAATAGGTAACAGGGTATTAACCGAGCGCTGGAACGGGTACATGCGCGCTAATAGGATCATTTCATCTCTAAGAACACATTCTTACAACCAGAGACCTGAACACAATTAAAAAACGATTTATTTCAAGGTGCACCGTATACCCCGCGCATTAAAAGCGAATAGGTAACGAATAGGTAACAAGATTATTTACCGAGCACTGGAACGGGTACATGAGCGCTAATAGGGTAATTTCATCTCTAAGAACACATTGTTACCACCTGAGACCTGGACATAATTGAAAATCCTTTTCTAACAGGTGAAACGTATAAAAAAATGTATTATAAGCGAATAGGTAACGAATAGGTAACGAATAGGTAACAGGGTATTAACCGAGCGCTGGAACGGGTACATGCGCGCTAATAGGGTCATTTCATCTCTAAGAACACATTCTTACCACCAGAGACCTGAACACAATTAAAAAACGATTTATTTCAAGGTGCACCGTATACCCCGTGCATTAAAAGCGAATAGGTAACGAATAGGTAACAGGTTATTTACCGAGCGCTGGAACGGTTACATGCGCTCTAATGGGGTCATTTCATCTCTAAGAACACATTGTTACCACCTGAGACCTGGACATAATTGAAAATCCTTTTCTAACAGGTGAAACGTATAAAAAATGTATTATAAGCGAATAGGTAACGAATAGGTAACAGGGTATTAACCGAGCGCTGGAACGGGTACATGCGCACTAATAGGATCATTTCATCTCTAAGAACACATTCTTACAACCAGAGACCTGAACACAATTAAAAAACGATTTATTTCAAGGTGCACCGTATACCCCGCGCATTAAAAGCGAATAGGTAACGAATAGGTAACAAGATTATTTACCGAGCACTGGAACGGGTACATGAGCGCTAATAGGGTAATTTCATCTCTAAGAACACATTGTTACCACCTGAGACCTGGACATAATTGAAAATCCTTTTCTAACAGGTGAAACGTATAAAAAAATGTATTATAAGCGAATAGGTAACGAATAGGTAACGAATAGGTAACAGGGTATTAACCGAGCGCTGGAACGGGTACATGCGCGCTAATAGGGTCATTTCATCTCTAAGAACACATTCTTACCACCAGAGACCTGAACACAATTAAAAAACGATTTATTTCAAGGTGCACCGTATACCCCGTGCATTAAAAGCGAATAGGTAACGAATAGGTAACAGGTTATTTACCGAGCGCTGGAACGGGTACATGCGCTCTAATGGGGTCATTTCATCTCTAAGAACACATTGTTACCACCTGAGACCTGGACATAATTGAAAATCCTTTTCTAACAGGTGCAACGTATAAAAAATGTATTATAAGCGAATAGGTAACGAATAGGTAACAGGATATTAACCGAGCGCTGGAACGGGTACATGCGCGCTAATAGGGTAATTTCATCTCTAAGAACACATTCTTACCACCAGAGACCTGAACACAATTAAAAAACGATTTATTTCAAGGTGCACCGTTTACCCCGCGCATTAAAAGCGAATAAGTAACGAATAGGTAACATATTTACCGAGCGCTGGAACGGGTACATGCGCTCTAATGGGGTCATTTCATCTCTAAGAACACATTGTTACCACCAGAGATATGAATTTAATTGAAAATCCTTTTCTAAAAGGTGCAACGTACAACAAATGTACTATAAGTGAATAGGTAACGAATAGGTAACGAATAGGTAACAGGGTAATAACCGATCGCTGGAACGAGTACATATGCGCTTATAGGGGTATTTCATCTATAAGAACACATTATTACCACCAGAGATATGAACACAATTGGAAATCCTTTTCTAAAAGGTGCAACGTACAACAAACTTTTTAAAAGCGAATTAGTAACGAATATTTAACAGGGTATTATCCGACCGCTGGAACAGATACAAATGCACTTATAGAGTTATATCACCTCTAAGAGCCCAAATCTTCCACCAGAGACAACAAAACAATTGAAAATCATGTTTTAAAAGGTGCAACGTAAGATACACGTATTATAAGCGAATTATAAGCGAGTGATGGAACGAATTGAACAAGGTAATAGCATGCTCCGAAACGATGTACACCCTGCTTACATGTTTAACTCTACCACATTATGTAAGTATGTGCCTGTCCCTAGACAAGAGCCGGAAATTAAGTAGTTATCGTTTGTTTTTGTGTTACATATTTCCGTTTATTTTTTTGTATATGAAATACGGCCGTCAATTTTGTTGTTTGAATTGTATGAGGTTGTCATGTCTGGGCCTTTTATAGGTGACTACACGGTTTGGGCTATGCTCATTGTTGAAGGCCGTACAGTGAACTATAGTTGATAATTTCTGTGTCATTTTGGTCTAATGTGGAGTGTTGTCTCATTGGCAATCATACCACATCTTCGTTTTTACGCAAGCGCTAACACAGTGATTTCATCCCGTCGAACCAAGATCCATCTTCAAACATACGGACATAAAGCAGTTAAAAGGTAGAACGTATAAAAAACAAGTAAGGAACAAATGCGTATCGAACATGAAGTAAAAGGATCGGTTGAGCACAAACACATATAAATAGGTCATAAAAAGATCATTTTACCTCAACCAATTCAGAACTATTACCATATGTAAGACTTTAAAACAACTAGATTTGTAATTGCTAGCAATAACGGAAGGCACCCCTTCCCCCTATTACCAGGTAAGCGGCAGCCATTTTGACAATTCCAAAGTCAAAGAGAGCATCTACAGATGTCTAGTAACATTTTTGCAAAGTTTCATTAAGTTTGAACATTTTGAATTTTTGATATTTTTGCTGTTTCCATGGTTACGGCGGCCATTTTGAAAATTCTAACTTCAAAATCCAACTCTGCCTATGCCAGTTACCATTCCTGTAAAGTTTCATCCAGTTTGCTGAAAATTCTTATTTTTGAAATTTTTGACCTTTTTGCATTGTTTCCATGGTAACAAGACCTATTTTGGAAATTCCAACTCCAATGTTGCTCATCATTACTGTGAAGTTTCATGAAGTTTTGAGCATTTTTAGAATTTTGAAAATTTTGGTGTAGTTTCCATGGCAACATAGTAGTTCCAATGATCGCCAAAATCATCCAACACCTGTATATAGTGGGCACCTACATTGTTTTAAAATATGATGATTCTGAGTTGAAGCATATCCAAACAGTTTACCAAAAACCAAAAACTGATTTTTTTCACAATTGTGCCGTTTCCATGGTAACGGCAGCCATATTAAACTATTCCATGCCATAATTAAAAAGGGGGAAGGATATTAAAAATTAAATAAGTAACGAATAGGTAACGAATAGGGAATAGGGAATAGGTAACGAATAGGTAACGAATAGGTAACGAATAGGGAATAGGGAATAGGTAACGAATAGGCAACGAATAGGGAATAGGGAATAGGTAACGAATAGGCAACGAATAGGGAATAGGGAATAGGTAACGAATAGGCAACGAATAGGGAATAGGGAATAGGTAACGAATAGGTAACGAATAGGGAATAGGGAATAGGTAACGAATAGGCAACGAATAGGGAATAGGGAATAGGTAACCAACTTGACGCCCATTAATTACCCTTTAATCTTTATCAAGATTGCAATAATAAAATGCGGGCTCACCTTCAATTCGGCAACAAAAGGTGTACTGTCCGAGTTCGCCACTATCAATAAGTATATTAAAACAAAAGACATACCTCCTATTAGACTTGGTAGTCGTATCGTGTAGATTGTTGCTGATTGGCCAAAATGAAATTGGGGAGGGTGGTTCCCTCGATACATTCAGAATGTTGGCCCTGTGACTTTTGGCATCCAACACTAAAAAAGTTAAACATGATGAGAAATAAAGATGATCGATACGTAAATTGGCAATCGCAGATAGAAGTACAAAGATATTGAGTGAACATTAATTTTATTGCCTAAAAAAATATTGTTTGACCTTAAATTATCTTTTTTCAAAAACCTGTTCATTTTTCGAAATGTACATGGCGGAGCTGATATATGCAGGAAAGGTAATTAGTGTGATATCGAATACTAGTATACGTATTTTCCCCGAAAATGATTGTTTCGTCCGAAACAATTTCATATAGGCAATTTTAACTACATCTTCGACTGATGTCAGTTGAAAGGATGTTGACAACCAAAATTTCTCAGGTTTACTCATATCAGATTTATAAGGGTTCTCGTCATACATGTTTTGCTAAGTGTATCCATGTGTTATACTTAAAAAAACATTTAAAAAAAAAGAAGATTTCGATGTACAATATATATCGATTGTTCATTTCAAACTTTTAAATTGATTGCTGTATGTATAGATTTCAACTACGACCGTTCATAATTTGGACATTAAAGCAAGTTTATCAATAAATCTTGGTCGAAGTCATTTGATGATTTAAACTTGTACGTCTATCGTTTTCAAGCAATTTCATTATGAAATTGGTTTGTAATAAAGTATATACTGTTGTGATTTTATAAAATATTTACAACATGCACGGTACCAATTGTATTGTTTTCGTGAGAGAAGAAAAACATGCATCAACGAAATTGGATAACAAAGGTTCGTCTGTAAATTTTATTGGTGTCATTGAGTAAACAAAATAAGTCAAAATCTGTATAAATTTAATGACATTCAATGAACGTAATTAGTTTAAATCTGTATAAATGTCATTTGATGGACAAAATTATTCAAAATCTCATTAGATGAACTTAATTAGTCAAAATCTGTATCATTGTCATTGGATAAAATAAATTGATCAAAATTTGGATGACTAATTTAGTCAAAATTTGTATTAATGTCATTGGATGAACGAAATTAGTCAAAATCTGTAATAATGTAAATGTATGAATTAGATTAGTCAAAGTCTGTATTAATGTAATTCGATGAACTAAATAAGTCAAAATCTGTAGAAATGTCAGTCGATGAAGTAGATTATTCAAAAACCTATATAAATGTCATTCGATGAACGAAATTAGTCAAAATCTGTATTAATGTCATTGGATGAACGAAATTAGTCAAAAGCTGTATTAAAGTCATTGGCAATGTTGGTTGAAGTCAATTAGTAAAAAATCTGTATTAATGTCAGTAATTGGCTGATCTAGGTATATATATAATTATGTAATGCTCGAGGTCAAAATAATTGAAAATCCAAAGCTTATGAAAAATATGAAGAGCTATAAACAAAAAAGGACCAAAAAAGTATAACCAAAGCTGGGCAAGGAATCAGAGCTTCGCTTGAGGGAGAGACATTCTTTAATTTTAAATAATTCAAAAATTAAAGAATGTATCGCAAATTAGTCCTGCATCAATGTCTTAAGATGAACTTGGGTCGTCACACACTATCGTTCAATATCATCGCCATGACTCATAAAAGAACATGGGGGTAAAATGCAGGGTTTTTTTTTGCTAATATCTATGAAACTAAAGCCTTTAGAACAAATCTGACAGGTTACAAAATGTCCATCAGGTGAAGATCTATCTGCCCTGAAATTACTTGGCCAAGTTAAACCAAACATGGTCTAAATTATCCATAAGGTATATCATTTAAAAAAAAGTATCCGATGACCCTGCCCACGAACAAAGATGGCCGCCATCCCTACAAATATAACATTGGTGTAAAATGCAGTTTTTGGCTTATATTTCTGAAACATAAGCATTTACAGCAAATTACACACGAGTTTAAATGTTTATCAGGTCAAGATTTATCTGGCTTTCAATTTTCAGACGAATTGGACAATGCGTTGTTTGTCTGCTGTTCGTAATTTTAATGATATTTTGCAGTTTTTGTCAATTATCTCGAATATCATTATACAATGAGGAATACTGTAAACTTAAAAACTATCGAGTAAAGAATGTAATCTACATATAAGTCAAACATGACCCACATTTGCAATTGACATCTTATTTGAGTTATTATCTTTTAAAGTAATTTTCTGCAATTTATTGGTAATTTTTTTCAAAACTCTTCTACTTTTTATTTAACTTCTGGACCAAATTTAACCAAACTTGACCTCAATCATTATTTGGGTATCTATTATGACTTAAACCACATTTTACATGATTTCCAAAACATAAGATAAAAGTGAGCGACACGGACTCTTGGGAGCTTCTAGTTCTATTTATTTTCTCAAAAAATACCTAAAGTTAAAATTTGCAAACAAGAAAAGTGTTCATCTTTATTTCAAAAATTGAACCGGAGTTACATATCTTTCATACAACGTGGCTCGGAAATTAAATATGATGTACAGCTAACAGTTGTGGCGAATTTGAGAATATATTTGAGAAAAACAACATTTTTATAAAAAAAAAATATAAAGCATTTTCAAACGTTAATTCAAGTTTGATAGTTATGTTAATTGGGTTTTGTCAGTTTTTAGCCGCTGATTTATAGTAAAACTTACCTAGTGCATGTATGAGTATCAGGAGGTGTGACGTTCTCCTCATGGTTCGCTAGACCTGGTAATGAAATAAAAATATATCTTATAGAAAAGAAACAAAAAGCAGGTTTATTGATACATATTTGTTGTACTGACGGACAACAAATAAAACTTACTATTAAAAATAGCACGATATAGTTCTGAAAGAGGCGTTAAACACCAACCGATCAAGCAACCAATCAATTGTATCACAGTGGAACTGACGATGAGTTTTGATTTTTTTTTTTACCACCAGCTGCCTTACACAATTGAAAATTATTATTTACCAGGCACACCCTACATAATAACAAAATAACTATTGTAATCTCTCTTTTTGTGGAATATGATTTTAAACATAAGAATGGTCCAGCTTGAAAAATAAAATATACCTACCATGCTCCTAGACTGTATTGTACGAATGCTAATTGAATATAGAGGTTAAATTATATTTATATTGATGTTTCTAGTATTTGACCAGAGTAATACAATTAAGTACCATGGTTTATGTTGACATTGCAAAGTGCATTTAAACAATTTAAACAATGTATACATCAGCAATTACGTCACGTCGCTATAGTCGTACTTGTAAAACCATTTATACTGCACTCGTTCTATTTGAGCAGTCAAAATGCGTTGACTGTATATTTCTATGTCATATACAGTCCCTGACCCGATATCACTTTTCCTCATGAAAATTTAAATAGAAATTGCCGAAATAATATTGAACTATTCATACGACCTCTTCAACCTGTTCTTGTTTCAAATGCATACAACGATGCGTGAAACGACTCAACATTGTTTCTTTTGTAATTATTGGAAAAACATATTTAATTTGTTAATATTTTTTGTTTGCAACCTATAAATCATTATGTTTTATGCTTATGGTTGATATTTAATTCCATACTCAAACGATTTCGTTCACCATCGAGTGTTGGTTTCAACAGGTAAATGTAAATTTCATTGTGTTGTATATTTCTCCGCGAGCATGATGTAAGGCCTTTTTAAAGGATATTTCCCCCAATATTTAAATCAAATAAATAACCTTAACGCATTAAAAAACAATTGAAAATGTTTTTTTAGATTGCAGTATAAAGACAATAATAGTGCATTGACTTGACATATCAACGATATAAGGATTCGGCCCGAAACGGGGAAATAGCTCGGCACAGCCTAGCATTTCCCCGTTTCTAAGCCTCATCCTTATATCGTTGATATGTCAAGTCAATACACTATTATTGTCTATTTACCTTGCATGTGTTTTTGCATTATGTGAAATATTGAAAAACAGATTTCTTGCCGTGTTCGAGACCAATTTTGTGGCGTTGGGCTGTGTTCTGCTTTTTGGTCAGGACTTTGTCTCCTTGAAACATTCCACATTTCCATTTTTATTATATATCAATATTTATATGCCAATTGAAAATGGAAAACAAAAAATAAGGAACAATTGGAATCTCTTACATGCAAGACACTCTGATCGTCAAAATAGCATTGTTGAACACACACTTAGTTGTTCGGCAAATGGGATATGAGATTTGAAGAAGGTAAAAATGACAGTATGGTTTCCAGAGACAGTGAAAACATTTTTATCATAAAATATTTAGATGGTGAAAAGGTGGAATAGGTCAATTCCCGTTGAAGTTTCTGAAGAAATAAAATCTGTTCGAGAGATTCAGATGGAATAAGATTATTCCGAGTTGGTGAATGACTGAGTTCATCATTTGATAAATAGATTAAGAAAGAAAAAAATTGTAAGAAACTTTAGAAAACATGACATGACCAACTCTGATAATGACAGGACAAACATCGACAATGACAGGACGTGCAGCTCAAATTACATTTCATTGTTCTTGATTATCAGGCAAAACATTATTCTAATGCAATTAGTTTGTAACGATTATTTTCATTGGACGTTGATAAATATTTTGAGGGGTTAGATTCCACGTTCTACCAGTCCGTAACTAAGAAAGCCACCATTTTGAAATCTGGGATATGTAATTTCTCAAAAAATAAACAAGATATACACATTTTGAGCCTCAAAATTTTCTTTTAGTCTATATTGAAACCATTCTGAAGCGTACGAAAAGTAAATATGTGTCTAGTATTCATGTTTGACATCCAGAGTAAACACATGACGTCACATTGTTTAGAGGCTAAAGACAATGCAACAGTTTCGCGGACTTTTTCATTTATGCCATTTTTAACCCAAAATATTGATCAAATGACATTTATTTTAATATGTGGCATTAGAATGGAGATAACTGTATTGTATTTTAAGCTTGGCCTTCGTAAAACTTGATTTTACTGTCGCAAATATCCGTTTACCTATCTCCGCTCCGCGTCGCTAGGTAAACTCAATTTGCGACAGTAAAATCTACGTTTTACGAAGGCCAAGCTTAAAATACAATACAGTTATCTCCTAAACAGTCCAGCCAGCTGCAGCAGCATTATGAAGATTATCTGAAAGTTTCGTTGAAATCTGTCGAATTGTTAATGAGGAGTTTTGAATTGAATACAGTCTGACATTATTGATTGTGGATAGTACTTTTGTGTCATTCCTATTACCGAACAAGTCAACATTTACTAAATTTGAAAATCATAGATAATAGATAATTAAAGAAACTTTGTCAATTTTATATTTGAAAGTGAAATAATCATTTACATTAGACAAGAAAACATATCAGCTTCTTTTTTTTTTGGAACTATGACGTTTTCTTTTTTATTGTAGACATCTTTTTTTTAAATTCATCAAGTACGAAAACTTATCAATGACTGTTTCCATGGCAACCATTAATGTATGGCCCATATATTTTTATTCTGAATGGAAATCATATCAACTCTTTTTAAGCATAACATCAAACATGTTTAACATTTGTGCTAAAAAGATAAAACAAAAAACAAAAAAGATTTTTAAAAAACGGTTTTATGTGATTTTTTTTAATTTGTCAAATATGAAAAAAAAAAGATAAATAAAAGATTGTGTTCATGGCAACCATAATTTTATTCAATATGTTAATCATACCAACTCTTTTAGTACAAAAAATGTGAAGCAAAGAGTTTTGTTTAAGTAATGATTTACACATATTATTATGGTAAAAATTGGTTGGGTGTGGTGTGTTGGAAAAGTGTATCAAATAGTTTACTCAGAAAAGGGGAAGCTTGGTACTTTTTTTTCTTTAAAAGATTCTTTTTAAAATAAGAAAAAAAATTCAGACAGTAGGATTTTAAAAAAGACAGTCTTATTCTTAATCAAAAAAGTGCCCTTTATTATATCAAAAGAGAACTTTTTTCAATACATTTCTAACATTTGTTTTAATTCAAGAAAAAAAAAGAAAATCTTCCAACTTTGTAAGGCTCTTGACACAATACAATATATCTCTTATGGAAAACTTAAAATGGGCTGTTATATTGGAGAGTATTTGAATTAAGGAGATCAGGAATGAATATTGATACATTTTTGTACCGGCAAGTCTAGTAAATAATTTTAGAATTAATTCATATAATGCATATGTAATTTTATTTTATTGTGCATTCACTATATATATTGTTGTTGGCTCTGATTCTGACCAATGCTAATAAACTAAATGTGCACTGTGGTGTCTATTGTTGTAATAATCAATCATAGCAAACATCTGATCAGTTTATGTCCTTCACGGTAATTTGGGAAATAGAAATATTCTATTCTATATTCTATTTCATATGTATTTTTAATAATTTTTCAAACTACAGTTTAAGGTATGGACTATCGTTTTTTGTTTTTATTTTTAAAGTTTTCTCATTTTTTGCGTGTTACCAAATGTGGAACGTCCAAAAAATCAATGCGGAAAATCTCTCCTTCTCCGGGCATCATTTATATTTAGTTATTAGCTACTTCCGGTTGTCATGACTTTTGGGTTTCAACTTTCTATTCATAAATATAACAGATTATCGGGTAGGTGTTTTAATAGAAAATATTGTTAAGGACATTTTACAACAGTGTATAGTCCTTCCTGTAGTTTTGAAGGTTCAGGAATCGGAGAAATTGAGAAGATATCCTTAAATTTGACCAAAATATTTGGACTTTGTCTTGGTCCTGGTCACTGGTGTCAGCTAGACAGACAAATGACTCATGATCACTGATTATTTACAAGTATGCACGGTCTTGCACGGATAGAAACAGCCAGCTCTCATATTAAGATCAGAAATACGTGTCAATGGAGTGGTATGCATTATTGATAGTACATTTATTTTATATATACATGCTACATTTAATATGTACATGTACAGTCTTCCCTTGCTTTAATTTAATGATTAACTGGTCAAGAGTGGTTGGTAGCTAAAGGTTTTAATCCCTTTTTGAAATTCTATATCTGAAGGGTTTCGATAGATCTAATGGTCGATTGGTACAATGTACATCACATCGCAAACAGATAAGCCGTACTCTGTAAAATGTGCTCCGAAACTACACGTTTTAGACTGAGTATAATAAATTCAAATCTGGTAATAGATACAACATGTACAAGTTACTGTCCAATTTTTACATGATCTCCAATAAAACGTTTATTTTGAAATGCCGTTATTTAATGACAGTTCATCAATTAAAAAAGTGACAACATATCACATATGTGTTTCCTTTAACCATAACTAATTTATAAATTTTTATTTTGGCATTTATTTTTTTTCTTGCCGAATCGATGTGCACGCAACTGTGTGTTAGCGTATAGGGAGCTACGCGCCTGCAGACTATTAAAAGATTTATGAAGTTATCTTCAAGATGTTATTTGCAAAAGAAATATGAATATATTTACAATCTGTATTTTTATTGAATTTCTTAATTACATACATGTATGTATGAACACGTATAATTGCCCCTATTTTCCAATAATGTATTATTTCAATATTTGCTTTACTTGTTAAGACAGGGTCAAATTCTTACGAGTCGTCTGATGTCTCCTCCAGCCAAGCAATTAATTATATAATTAACAGATCAAAAAACAAAAAAAATGTCTCCCCTTGAATTGGTTCACACTGCTACAAATACATGTATCCTTACTGCAGAGAATTAAACATTTGAAATTGTCTTATATTGTTTTGTTTTTTTTATTACACCGTTATTTTACATTGGACTAGTACTCCCTTCTGTATATGTTATTCTGACTAAATTATTGTTGAAACATTTATATTGTCATGGAGGCCTGAGGTACATGTACCTTTTTTGGAATAAACTTATCTTAATTGTATATGCATGACATGGTAAAGATGTCCTACATGTACATGTATGATTACTGCTGAATACTGTCACATCTTCTGTTAACACCTTTTAAATCACCTGAACACTAAAATGAGAACATAAATATACATGTACATGCACTTGTTACTACCTATAATTACACATCCATCTAATATTAGTATCAATACATTGTTATTAACCAATGCAAATATCCAGTGACTTCACAGTACAGCTTTGATGGCCATGTGTGTTAATGCAGTATTTCTTATGTTTTTCTCTAATTTGATTTCAAATCTGATATTAATCTACAATGTTTCTACATGTACATGCAATATACTTTGTAAAATTGATATTGTTTTCTCATATCTGTGTCTATATGTGTTAAGTTGATCTTTGTCAGACTTCCTTGAATTGGGTAATATAATCATAAATAAAGAAAACTTTTTCCAGCAGATATTAACAAACAATACATGCATACCAATGCTATCAACATTTAAACGATACTAAATACATTATCCTAATTAATTTAACAGTTCAATTAAAACATTTAAGGTTTATGTAAAATTTTACATTACTCTTTTGCTCATTGAATTTTACTATAAATCGTAAAAATAATTCATTTATATCTCTTTTATTTTCTAAAATATTACTGATATAAAAAAAATTTCAAGAAATTATTCAAAATAGATGAACATTTGTTTTGAAAACACATTAAATTTGCAAAAAGGGTCAGTATAAGTATGGCAAGTATGAATTTTAAATAGAGGTAATTTGTTGAACATATGTATGTAGCTCAATAAATGTAACAAAGCCTAATCTGACAAGCTACAATGTACAAAAAAAATGTATCTAACCTTGAAATTGCAGCTTTCCACAAGTTTTGATGACACATATAATATTTGGTTAAGGGTTATGTGGTATGAATGCCAATTAGACAGTGAGCTGTCCAACAGAGACCAATAGAATATGGATGTAAGCAACATTTGTTTTTGGAAAGATTGGAACTTGTTCTAAATCTTTCCTTATGCACTGGCCTTCCTAACAACACGACAGGTTAGCTACTATTACTAAATGTATTCACACTGAAATATAGTTCCCTATAGTTCTCATGTATATGCACATAATATACATATAAACTGTAAACAAATGGGTATATTTTTGGAGCAGTTCATTCAAGAACAGGGTAGATGGAACAATATAGTTAGAAACAATAGAATATGTCTTCTATGTAACAAAATGATATTGGTGATGAATTGCATTATATATTAGAATGTAAATACTTTGAAGAAAACAAGAAGCATTGTCTGTCACATTATTATTTAAAAAATGCAAATATTGTCAAATACAAACAGATTATGTCTTCAAAAACAAATCTGTATTGATTAAATTATGTAAATTCATAAAGATTATGAACACAGGTGTATGTGCTCCTGGCTAAAATGGACTTCATATATTGTCTTAGCAACTATTTTGTTTGTTCTGTCTTGTTGTAAATATTGTACATAATTGCATGTCTTCTCTATACCTATGTATATGGTTTATTGAGAATAAAAATATATATATATATATAAGAATGTATGTCATTAAGGTGTGTTGATGGAAAGGCTTCTTTTTGAACATATTGATTAGGTACATGTAATTGAGTATTGATACAATACTAGATGATTGACAACGTCATTATCATCAACCATTCAGGGACAAGGTGGACCTTTAATTACAATGCCCCACCTCCTAAACTGTCAATCAAATTGACCACATTACTTATCAATATATGCTTCAATATACATCCCAATAAACAAATATCAATGAATATTTGACCTCATAATTGAATACACAAATGTATATATTAGATGTTTGATATATAAGGATGATAGATTTATTTATTGCATATTACTTTTGATCTACATTACATAAAGTGAATCTGTAAATTATGTCTGAAAGATTAATGATTGATTAAGGATTTAATAACAAGATCTTTAAAAAAAAATGAAATATAAATATAAGTATGAATATATAAAAGGTATTCAAGTAAGGCCTATGATTTATTTGATAAATTTTAAATAATCATCTGCAATTAATCAACAATTTAGGTTAGTTCACTTATTTATTTTTTATCAGTAATTGGTTTGAAACAGTTTAAAAAAAAAAAAAACTTTTGATTATAACAAACCATTTTTTATTAGTTTATTTCCCATCAATCATTATGTCTATAATATTTTAGTCAATTGAATTTTTATAAGAAGTGAATATATATATTTTTGCAATCAAGAAAAACTCCACATTTCAATAAAATAAGTTTTTTAATTTGTTTACCTTGAAAAAGTACATTTTCAATGCCCTGTTCTGAAAAATATAAATTGATCAAAAGGCAATCTACAACTTTTAACCTTCCATGTCATATAACCTATGTTTTAACTTACAAAATTCCCCAAAACAACATTTTAAGATTATTTTTGTTGACACTTTAATGTTCTTAGCTTATGTCTTATAAGAGTAGTTGGTAACATTTACTAGAAGAATTTTCAGCAATATTGCTTTATTTATGTTCTTTTGTCCCCACCATACCTTAATATGAAATAATCCAAACTACTCTTCAAATTTTTCCATGAGTGATATCCATCACTTTGATTTCGGTCTACTACAAAATGTTAACTTTTTTAAATGAGAAAAATCAATCACTTGCCTGATTAAGATATTTATAATGTAAAACCTACATGTATATGTTTAAAATTTTGGTGTAAAATGACAAAATTTTGAATTTGCTACATGTACTTAAATAAGTGATTTTTAATGACTTATGATATTTCAGTTATTCTCCTGATTGCTTAATGTAAAATGTTCAAGAAAAGTTATTGGCAAACACCATAAAGAAGAGACATTATATACACAGATCAATAAAACATACTGATTTACCTGGTGTGAAATACAGGGCATTCCAAAGCATCTTTTTTTATTTTTTTTGTATATGTTTTATTTTCAGGATGACATGACAGAGAAGAAATCCTTTTTCAGACATTTTCAAGAAGGGGCACACAAGATGTCTAATTTAGCCTGTACATCTGTACGAACTGATGATGTTGATGTTCCGTGGTATGCCTCTATAGTTCATAACTGTATACACGATGATAAACTAAGCAAGCTCAAAGTCACACTACGAAAATTTTCTAAACAACAAAGGACAACCATTGTTAATCATAAAATAAATGGAAGTGGTGCCTTGTTCATTTCTAGCCTGAAAGGTCGGGTTCACATAGTAAATTATTTACTAGATGATTGTGGAGCAGATAAGGAACTGAAAGGAATTTATGAGGTAGAATTAGATCATTCTCGACATGAAGTATCACCTTTATGGTGTTCAGCAGTAGCTAATAAATTAGAAGTTGTGAAAGCTTTAGTTGAGCATGGTGCTGATATAAACAGTGCTTCAGATACACAATCAACTCCTGTTAGGTCAGCTTGTTTCATGACAAATATCTCTATTGTAAAAATTCTTGTCGAACATGGAGCTAACATACATAAACCAAACATAAATGGAGGCACTTGTCTGATAAACTCGGTACAAAGTGAGGAATTATGTGTGTTCCTTTTATCTAAGGGAGTGGATGTGAATGCCAAGGACAATTCTGGTAACCTTGCTTTACACTATGCCATTAGAGAAGGAAGACTAGACACAGTCAAGGTGCTTTTGAAGTACGGTTCTGACCATACTGCTAAAAATGATTTTGGTGATGATGCTCTCCAAACTGCCGCTTTGAGAGGTTACAAATCTATTGTGAAATATATACTGGAAATAACAGATCAAACATTGGAAAAATCTGCCCATGCCTATGAATTGTTAGGGGCTAATCTGGTTGATGAAGTCCATGATATTGTAGGTGGCTTAGCTATGTGGCAAGAATCTATGAAGATTCGTTATCAAGATGAGAATAACCCACTCCTCAAGGAATTGCCATCTGATACAAACTATGCCTATCTGCATGCTCGTGAACCTAACAGTCTCCAAGAACTTCATCGTATCATTGATCCTGATGACGTGTACATGCAGGCTCTATTGATAAGAGAAAGAATTTTAGGGCCATGCCACAAAGATGTTACTTTTGGCCTGATGTACAGGGGTGCTGTATATGCAGATACTCATCGGTACCAGCGGTGTGTAGATCTATGGAAGTATACATACATATTGAGACATCGTAAGAATGACCCATTGACACACGAATGTTTGTTCACTGTGCAGGCTTTGGTAAAGTTATTCTGGGAAATGCAAGTGGAGTTAGAGTCAGGAACTACAGAAGAAAAGGTAATTTAATTAGCTTTCTGAGCAGATGCATTTTTCAAGATTGCATCGTTTGATTTATTTGGTCTCAACTGCAATGAGAGCTACTTTAAAAAAGATGCTTTTTATTAAGATTTTTGCAGGAATATTCAATCCAAATTTTGTTTTTGCTATTCATCATGTACATGTTAACCATGTTAACATTGAAACATTATAATAGCCTTTGTATTTTGAAAAGAATGTAAGAATTTGTTATGCATACAGTGTCAGTATTCTGGTAGCTACAATGTAAATTATTTTTAGCTATGGCCTGTAGAAAAACTTTGGTTAATTAATTATATATACATGTACATGAAGGTTTGTTTTTTAGTCAATGATAAACTTAAACATGAATAATTTAACAAAACTAACATGTATTTCAGAATTTATTATGATTGCAATATTCAAATTTGAACAACTAAACTACATCACTATTACCATAAAGTATACACCAAGTTTATTATAATTTAAACAATATTCAAATTGCATTAAATATTACAAAAATGATTATGATTTGGTTTGTAGGTGAAAGTAGAAGATGCTCAAGACGTATTTGAGATGTTGGTAGCACAGATAATAAGTGGACAAGAATCTTTAAAGAATTCTAAAGGCAATAACAAGGGGAATGAAGATTTCCAACTATTACTTCAACTTTCTCTTCATGTCATACATCTAATGGCCAGATTAGACAAAACATCACCACAAAATTTTGAGTTCAGAAAAGCAGTTCATCATTTAATCCTACAAGACCCAAGAGGACAGGAAGGTGGAAGTCTACTACATTTGTCTGTTGATCCTAAGATTTCTCTTACTAGTGAGGAATTTTATTCCCCCTTTCCAACCCTATCAGTTGTGGAGATTTTGATATCATGTGGCATTGACATAAATGCTGTTGACGGTAAGAGAAACACCGCTCTTCATAACAGTATCAAGTTTTTAACATATTCAGAGCTCCAAAATGAAGGGATTTTAGATTGCTTGTTACAGAATGATGCTCATGTTGACATTCACAATGCTGAAGGTCAAAGTGCTCTGATCTTACTGCAACATGCAGGTCTCCCAGTGTGTCCTTTACAATACCAAACATTAAAATGTCTTGCTGCGGAGTCTATCATGAAACATAAACTATCTTATGAAGGGGAAGTCCCTGTTTGTTTACTGCCTTTTATTCAAATGCATGGATAACAGAAAATAAACGTTCTTCATTAATGAAAATAACATTTTAACAAAAGCATATTAGAGCCAGATAGGTTGAAAGTTTTTTCAAGATTGACACAACTATATAAACTTATAAAGATAAAACTTGATTAAGGGATGTTCATAAGTTTTAAAAAATCACATTCATGAGATATTTTTGACTCATACTTGTAGTGTATTGCGTTTTCCCTAAAGAAATTCCACCAATTATTTTTGTCAAATTTCAAATATTTTTAAAATGGAAGAGTTTGTTTGTATACTAGAAGTTTTTCAGTTAAAAGTTTCTGGCAATGTGTTCCCATGCCTTCCCTTAGCATGCTTAGTACCTTGTTTTCTAATCTCTGTATATGCTTAACGTTACCATTTTGTGTAATATGGCATTACAATGTATATCATATGATAGATGAGAAGAAATACTTTTGTTATGCTGCTATCAGGCATAGTACTGTACATACTTCCCTGCCCTAACAGAATAATCAAGTTGCATTTTGTTATTATCAGATTGAGCATTTCAGTTCAGAGTGGAACCTAGTTATCAAACTTACCACATTACTAATCAGAGTAGAACCTAGTTGTGAGACAAAACCATTTTCTTCAGAGTCATGAGAGAAGAATCTTTTTGTCCATGTTGTCAGGCATAATCTTTTACCTCAAAATAGAATCTAGTTGTCAGGCATAACTGTTACTTTAGAGTAGAACCCAGCTTTCAGGCATGACATTTTACTTCACAGTAGAACTTAGTTGTCAGACATATTCCTTTCTTCCAGAGTAAAATGTAGGTGTCAGACACAACCCTGTACTTCAGAGTAGAACCTTATTTTCAGGCATTGGTCTTTAACATTAGAGTAGAACCTTCATGCATCCTTAGAGTTAGTATATACCTGTATTATAGAAAATCAAAATAGATATTCAAGAAGTAATCTACATTTCATGTGATCTAGAATATGTGTTAAACAATCACAATGCATTTTCTTTTGTATGACTATTGTTAATGATTTGTTTTGTGACCCTTAAGAAAAAACGGAGAAATTCTGCATGATGCAATTATGATGGTTGGTAAAATTAAATAGACATGATGCAGAAATCAGCAGAATTTGTTTTTGAATAATGCTGAACACATTTGAAATATAATTTATTTTAGTTGGTGACAAACATTTGAGTAAATATAAATTTTATAAATGTGTCCCAAGTTCACTTGTTTCATTTGTAAGACAGTTTTTTATTAAGTTTATTGAATCATTTTTGCAACTTTTCTAGTGCTTTGACTAAACCATGGCCAGGCAATTTGGTTTTGTCATTACAAATCCTTAAATGGTATTATATTTAGTACTTACTTGAAAGTTCTTCCACTTTTATTCAAAAATGCATGTTTTCATAGAAGAATAGATGTTGCTGGACTGTCATTTTGATGTTCAACTCAAGTGCTTACTCATTAATTTTCAAGTAAAACTGTGCTATCGTGTCAATTGAGTCTTACATATATACATGTATTTTAATTTTTATACATTTAAATAAGTGTAACAGTAACTTGTGTGTGTTATATTATATTGAGCCAAACATGTACATGTGTTTTTACTATTGAAGTTTAAAAGTAAATTTTGTGTGCTATTTATTAAGCCATACTTATACATATACATGTATTAACTTACTTTTCATTTAGTGTAACAGAAACTCTTGTGTGCTATACATTGAGCCAAACATGTATTTTCATAAGTTTTTAAGTGTAAAAATAACTTGTGTGTGCTATATATTGAGCCATACATGTACATGTGTTTACTACTTTTAATTTTGTGTAACAGTAACTCTTGTGTGCTATTCATTGAGCTATATAACTTGATTTATTTCACTTGACTGGGCGGAGTTTAACCGGTTGGCTCATTATAGACCAGTCTATCTATAGACAGGTGTTTTGGAATAAACTCATCAATGAAGTGTCCAGTTATGGTCATTGATCTGGTTAAAATATGTAAACACTATATGTTTTTTTGCAAAATAAATAATGAGATGCAACCGTTAATTTTCTTGAAAAGCGAAGTTTAAAAACAAGTAAAAATTCTTACATTTTAGAATTTGTGGATATGAAAGTAAAACCATAACGACAGCAGTTGTAAAATCTGAATATAACATTATTCTATAATATTTTTACACTGATAGGTGATTAGAAATCAGTAATATAAATTATAACGGCAATCATCCTTATCAAACATATCTTCAATTAGACTGTCCTTATGCATATGAAACGTAAGCTCTGCCCAATCAGTTGAAAACACATTGGTAATAACTGTACATGTAAAAGTAACTCTTGTGTTCTATATATACATCGAGCTATAACTGTACATGTATTTTCATACATTGAATTTAGTCATGTAAGTGTAAAAGTAACTATTGTGTGCTCTTAATATTTTCCAAGTGCTGGCTAAGTTCTTTTTAAAAAATGTAAAAATAATTTAATCTTGTTAAGAATCAGAAGTCAGATTTATAAAAAAAAATATGTTCTTATATTTTACAATAAGTAATGAATATGTGAAAAAACATTTTTTTTCCCTTTCATTTTCATGGATAAGGAAACTTGATCCTATCTATCAGATATAATGTTCAAGCTTTAAACTGAAAAGATAAAACTAATGAAGAATAATCACCTAATGTTTAATTTTTTTGGCTTTTAAGCTTTATCTTCCCCCCTGTCCCAAATCAAATCATGACACTAAACAGGTCCAACAATTATTGATTATATGTAATTAGTATAATTTATAAAGAAGTAAACTTAAAAAATCAACCAACTTTAAAATTGTGTTCTAAGTACCAATATACACTGAGATAATTAAGCTATAAAACGATCGAGGTGGATGACATTGGACCTCAGTAAAATGCTTTGATAAGAAAGTTAAAATTGAAAATGTTTAAATAATACGAAAATCTGTATTAATACATGTATGTAACAGTTGTCCTCACTGTTGTCAAACATGTAGCCTGCGACTCTTTTTACCAAAAAATCTTAAGATTAAAATTGATCAAAAGTAATACTGAAATGTATATGGCTTAATAGTATTTTATTCCAAAGATTTTTTGGTGAAAAGAGCGGCTGATACTTATAATAGATACTTTTAATATAGAGAGGTGTCAAGTGATTAAGAATGAGATCAACTTTGAAGTGAATGTATTTTTAAATTCTTTGTTTATTGTTGATACTCCATTACATATAATTATCATTTATAATCATGCATTCATTAGTTAATATTTGAGTAAAATAAGGATTAATAATTCAATTTTACATTGTTTCACAGTGTAATGTTGTGTGTTTCCCAGTGTGAAGCTGGTGTCAGATATTTGTAACTTGTACCCATTTGGAATCAATATTGCTTCATAAAACTAAGGTGGAAATCATAACCATTAGTCAGAAAAATCTCAGTCAATAGCCAAGAAAAGAATTACAAAAGTCAAACAAGTCCACAAAACTCTACACAGAAAACTAGAACTTGAAACACCAAAAACCAGGGTTAAAAACAGGTGCTCCAAAATGCTACGTCCTGCTCCACTCCTGAATATAACTTATAATAATTAATATTTTTACCAGTGTAAATTATTTTAGCTTGATTTTTTTTATGTATTTTGAAACTGCATTTTAAGGGGAGGTAACTCTGAAAAAGTGCATTTTCTGAAGGAATCTACATGGAATTTTGCTATTTTGAATTCTAGATGGAAAAAACCGCACAGTGACCCTATCTTTTCTTTTGATATTCTCAAACCATTTTCTAAAAGCTATCTTCTCGTATTTTATTTTACAATTCTATTATTTAGTTTAGCTTCTAATCACAAAATGCTGTTTTTTCCTGTATAATCCATACGAAATGTGTCATTTTGTCATGACCTGTAACTTGAGAAAATGCGCGGTGACCTATCATTTTTATTATATTTTTGAACATATATCAATAGATACTACGTTTTGGCAAAGTATGAACAAATTCTATCCTTATTAATTTAGACTCCCATACCACCTTAAAGGGGAATGTGTTGTTGCTATGGAGCATACATGTGATCATCTGTGCCACAGATACTGCATAACTGTCAACCAAATCATGATGGCTTCCCAAATCTTTCAAAGAAATGATTTCAACTTTACCATTCAAACCAATTAGTGTGCTTATAAGCAGCAACCCTCTATCAAGGATAACTTAATAGGAAATGCAAGCCCTAAAATAAATTTCATCTGGGAGATTCTCTTTTTCAAAACAATTGCTTAAATTTCTTTGTTTTTTAGAAAACCTTCATTTCAGAAAATGACCTCTTCATCACATGCTTATCAATTCTATATTTAAGAATATTAAGTATTTTGGAGGAAAAAAAATTTGAAGTCGCACATGGTCATGGTGTTGTTAAAGTGTATACTTATTAAGGATTTGATTGAACTTTTACCAGGAAGAAAGTATTATTGGACATATTTCCCATGTATTTGAAAATTTAATTGTGAAATTATCTGGTCTTGTCTTGAAACTGGTTTTAGGTTAATTGTTTTAAAGTGTTAAATAAAATCAAAAAAGATTAAGATATGTCCTGTGTCCTTAATCTGTGTGGTATTTTGCTTTCAAGATTGATGAAATGATCCATTGGTTTTTTTTATTGTGGAAATTAGAATCTGAAAATTTTGAACATTTGAATGTGGATATTACTCTTAAATGCAGGAATCTTTATATAGAATTTTCAGGCAATTGGTATAATTCTTTTTTGTGGACTGACACTAAAGGAGATTGTCCTATATCGTTATTTCATTTCATCTGTTTTCAAAGGGCCAGCTCAAATACTTTTTGTTCATGATGCTCATTACCATTTTCACACTTGTTTTTATGCCTTACCTTTTGTTCTGGTGCATGCACCCTTGCCTTTTACAGTAACAATCTACAATGTCATTTAACGTGTTGATGGTTTTTCTTGTTTAAGATTATTCTTATACTAAGATTGAGTTATCAAAAATAAATGGATTATCTTTTTTTGTGTAATAACATACATTTGTACATGTGCAGTTTAAGTATTTAATAGGAAGATCACTGATATCAATGAAAACAATCTGCAAATAACAGAGATTCAAAATTAAAGTCTGTTAGAAAATTTCCAATACAATTCATATGTTGACCAATTTGACCTAATGAAATTTTTTATTTTTTATACCCCCGCTTTAAAAAAGGGGGGGTATACTGTTTTACCTCTGTCTGTCCTTCCATCAGTCCGTCAGTCCGTCCATCCCATGAATATTTTTCGTCGCATTTTTCTCAGGAACTACAATACAAGGATTTCTGAAATTTGGATTCAGTATTTATATAAGTCAGCTATACCCCGTGTGATGCATTTTCAGATTCATCACTCGACAACTTCCTGTTTACCAAACACTTGCATATTTTTACACTATTAATATTATCCACTTGCGGCGGGGGTATCATCAGTGAGCAGTAGCTCTCAGTTTCACTTGTTATTTCTATATACCTTTTAAAAGTATCAATTTTTTGTAACACATTTTTGTTTTTTTTTGGATGAAGGGATTGGTGATGAATTGCTCTTTTTATTGAAATACACAAGACAATGTAAAACTGAGTACTATTATGTATGCATACAACATATCAACAGTAACAACCCTGTTTTACAATACATCATTCATCTGATACCAGGTATTCATCAATGTGTATGCAGTGATTTAATTGTTTTTACAAATGAGTATTTAAATTATTGTTCTATCTTTTTCTAACATTTCTTTGTTTTGATTGTTGTTTTGCTATATAACTGTTGGATGTTATTTATTATACCATACATTTATAATCCATTACATGATTCATAATAAAGTTAAAAACAATTATGAAAATTTGTTCTTTCAAGAATGTTCGTTTTGTTCACACATCATTGTCAATATGATGTAATTTTATTGGACTGTCATACAAGTGAGAGTTTTAGCTAGCTTTGAAACCAGGTGTAATTCACCATCTTCTACATAAGAAAATGCTTGTACCAAGTCAGAAATGGAATTTTATTTGACTGTCATATAAGTGAGAGGTTTAGCTAGCCTGAAACCAGCTGTAATTCAACATTTTCTTCATAAGATAAATGATTGTACCAAGTCAGAAATGTGACAGTTGTTTTCCATTTATTTGATGTGTTTGGGCTGTTGATTTTGTCACTTGATTGTAGACTTTGTTTTGAATATTCTACGAAGTTCAGTCTCTTTGTAATTTCACTTTTTGCCACCTCACATTTTAATGATGTTGCATACCCTCAACATTGAAGCATTCAAAACAATGTAGAATATTTTCAACAAAATATGGAGATTTCCCCTTTTAAAACATATATTGATTGATTGTTGGTTGCTAAACATCCATCGATACAAATAGGAATATGAACTGTGTAAATAAAGCATAATGCTTTTAAATTGAAATAATTGATTTTTAATCTTAAGCCAAGGTCAAATATTAATTCTGTACGTGTTTAAGATTTGTTTTATTTTAAAAGAGGAAATGGAAAAAGTGCACTTGGACAAAAATCAATAAAGAGCAAAAATAAAACACACAAAAGACTCCAGATGCCGATTCCATGAAGTTTTTATAGATATGGGTTGAAATCTTAGTAACACAAAATTATAAACTTTAAATAACTGTGAGTACTCTTTTGAGTCACTTATGAGAAAAAGGATTACAATATTTGACATACGGTTTCGCTTATACGTCTGCACGTCCGTTTGACACGGTTATCACCTTATTTCGTGAATCATTGTTCAAGGTAAAAGTTTCTTAGTTCCTGCGAACAAAGCTTCAAATAATATTGTTATTGTATGTAAACCGTTATACTACGAACGTCTTGTAAAAGAATAAGACACAAATGAGAAATTGGTTAATCGCACATGCAAAAACATATCATTTGATAAGGATGAATCAGTCCATTCGTTTTTGATGCGTTTTGTTATTTGATTTTGCCATGTGATTATGGACTTTCCGAATTGATTTTCCTCTAAGTTCAGTATTTTTGTGATTTTACTTTTTTCATTACTTCAATGAACATTACATTGAACAGGGCATCCCATGACTTGCAGTGTGTCTATTGGGTACCTAAACTTCACAAAATTCCATACATAAACACGGTACATTGTCTGCTCATGTTCTACAAAGGATTGTCCAGTAGACCGACAAAAAAAGGTATGTCCGTAATGAAAAAAGGTTTTAAAAATACTGTGAAACTGTTTACTAGCGTAGTGATATTAACTTCATGTGGATTCTAATTTGATAATTTCAAATCTCGCTTTTGCTCTGAAATTAGTTCTAACAAAGCCTTTGATTTATCAACCCTCATATCACCAGTCCCGAAGTCTAATAATTCACGATGCTTTTCAATATAAAAATGGTAGTCGATTCGCTTTACATTTATCGCTTTAGTAGAAAACAAATAGGTAAAACATGCTATACCGAGGAAAAAGTTATCAGTTTGCTGAACTTGGAGGTAGATTTTTTCAGTAAGGTCTAGATCACTCACCTGCTGATAGAGCACCTGCTGATATAGCACCATCAGCTGGCGATACGGCACATTTTTTGGAAAATTTGGTTTGCCTCCCTTTGCACAGTGTGTATTGTGCGACTCTTTTCTTTCTATTAACAATCCAAACTTTTCTGATTGGGTTCCATAAATAGATCCTCCAGAACTAGAAATTAAAGAGACAACTGCCTCATTGTTGATATTTTTACATACTACGTCTTTTATTTGCTCACGTCTTATATTTGCTCACACAATGTTGTCAATATATTGAAGTTATATGCGGTTGTAATACAAGAGAGAGGTTTAACTAGCTATAAAACCAGGTTTGATCCACCATTTTTACATAAGGAAATGCCTGTAATAAGTTAGAAATAAAACAGTTGATTTAGATTCGTTTGAGTTTTTCATTTTGTCATTTACCACGGGCTTTCCTTTTTTGATTTTCCTCGGAATTTCGGTATTTTTGTTATTCTTCTTTTCATTTTTAAACTTGTACCCCTAATCTGACAATAGCGGTCATCTCATTGCCATGACAAACGAGACGAATGTTGACTGCTGTACCCGAATGTTTGACCTTTTAAACTCTTATATCTGTTTGCCTTGTTCACACATTGCTTTCAAAATAATACAATTTATGCCAGTTTCATAAAAGTGAGAGGTTTAACTAGCTATGAGTCTGCTGTAATCCACCATTTTCTACATAAGAAAATGCTTGACTTAGTCAGGAATATGACTGTTGTTATCCTTTCGTTTTTTTGTGTTTAAGCTTGTATATTCCATTTTTCATTGGATTTCGTTATTTTTGTAATTTTATTATTTACGTGATAATGTCCGTTTCTCAGGTACTACAAGCAGTAGGACAACTATATGTAGTGTATAAAATGATCGAAAGAGTTACAATATAGTTTGTCAGGTTTGGCTGAGCTTGACCTCATTTTCATGGTTCATTCATCATTGTTAAGTTTTTAACCGGATTTTTGTGACCGAAATGTCGGTTATTGATTTGGGGATGTACGGCGGGCGGCCGGTCGGGCGGTCGGTCGGGCGGGCGGCAATCAAATGTTGTCCGTGCATTAACTCATGAACCGTTCAACCAAAGCTTTTAAAATTTTAATATGTTGTTACTGACAACTTAATGAAGGTCAAGTTCAATAATGGCGATTTTGACTTTTACTGTTCAGGAGTTATGGTTCTTGAAAGATTGAAAAATAGAGTTTCCAGTCGTGTCCGTGTATTTACACATGAACTGTTCTACCAAAGCTTCCCAAATTTTAATATGTTGTTACTGATGACAAAATGGAGGTCAAGTTCAATAATGACGATTTTGACTTTTACCGTTCAGGAGTTATGGTTCTTGAAAGATTGAAAAATGGTGTTTCCAGTCGTGTCCGTGCATTTTCTCATGAACCATTCAACCAAAGCTTTACAAATTTTAATATGTTGTTACTGATGACAAAATGGAGGTCAAGTTCAATAATGACGATTTTCACTTCACTATTCATCAGTAATGGTTCTTGTGATATTGCCAGGACACAAATAAATGTTAATAAATCCGGTTTGCTGTCGTTGTGACAGCCTCTTGTTATTATTTAGTCTACTTTTAAAGTACTATAATCAATTGGTTTACAATATTTGGTTTATGGTATTATAAGGTGTGCATGTCTGTATAGCAGGTATAAGATGACCTTGATCAAATTTTCATTGGTCATTGGTCAATGTAACGTGTTTGTGTTTTGGTCTGTTTATCATGA
This sequence comes from Mytilus galloprovincialis, assembly GCF_965363235.1. Classification (NCBI taxonomy): domain Eukaryota; kingdom Metazoa; phylum Mollusca; class Bivalvia; order Mytilida; family Mytilidae; genus Mytilus; species Mytilus galloprovincialis. The sequence goes on from NC_134841.1 coordinate 27,561,748, forward strand.
TTTTAATATAAACAATAGGTGGAATTATATAAGGTGTATGGTGTGATTAGAAAGTGTTCATGTCTGTCTGCGAGGTATAATCTGACATTCACCTCATTTTCATGGTTCATCGGTCAATGTTAGGTTTTTATGTTTGTTTTTTTTTTTCAATTACCATATAATGTCATGTTAGCAATATGACAACTATATTGGATGTATGTAATACTTGTGAGGTGTATATGTCTGTCTGACAGGATTAATCTGAAATTGACCTCATTGTCGTGGGTCACTAAAATGATAAGTTAAGGTGATTTTTATAGTTTGCCGTTTATCGTTCAGACTTAAACATATACACCAATGATCAGTTAAGCTGGTGACACATTCCAGAGTGTCCACTCTTGTTTTAAATTGGCATTGAAGCTTTTTTCATCAATATTTAAAAAAGAAATCCATTGCAAATAAAAAATAGGCCATGTTACCAAATACTAAATAAACTCATCATAGATACCAGGACTAAATTTAGTATATACGCCATACGCGCGTTTCGTCTACAAAAGACTCATCAGTGACGATCGAATCCAAAAAAGTTAAAAAGGCAAAATAAAGTACGAAGTAAAATATCATTAGTTCAACGTTCTGTCTGTCTTACTTCCTGGCTTGTTTTTTTAAAAAAAGAATTTCTTGTTATAGCAATGATAATGCTTTTGTTCTGCAAAATTTAGAAATTTTATAAAAGATCTTCAATATTTACTCCAACCAAGTTGGGTTCAAAATGGTAACGTAGTTCCACAGAGAGGATGAAATCATGGTTTTACAAAGTTTTCAATGGGAGAAATATATTACTAAAAAGGAAAGCCAAGAAAGCATACATATATAAGAACCGAAACAGTTGCAACATAACAGCATAACCACTTGTATACTAATCAATCATCTCCCTAATACATGTTTTATAAGGGAAAAAATTACCAAGGAAAAAGTGCATCTGATATTCGCGTTTTTCAGCATATCAAACCAAATTACGACTATTTAAAGAAAACATGCTGTTTCAATTAACCAAGTATATACGGAAAAAGATGATAATATATATACAGTTTTCAACATCATATGTTTCAATGAGAACCTATGTGTCCTTGTTGTCGCCGTAAAGGTTATTCGATCAGCATTACTTGAGACATATGTAGAGGTCTCTCAGTTATCAAGTCTTTAAAGTTTGGTGAGAAAAATCAAATTAATATTCAAAAGTTGAATTTAATCAGATGGAAAAAAAGAATTTTTATCAAAATAAACGAAAATATAATACAAGATAACCTTACTTTTAATTGTCAATATCCAAATGTTCTTTGGTTTATTGTTAAGTAAAACAAGGATTAATAATACAATTTTATTTCATTTCTCAGTCAAAATACTGTTTTTAATTGACATCATATTATTTAAATTTGTACCTGTTTGGAACAATACTCATTAGTTTAAAAGTTAAAATTGCAGTTATAAGTGGCATTTGGTTTGATAACAATCTTGAAGAGGGTGAATTTGTGGTGGCTATGACAAGCGGAGCATATATATGGTCATCTGTGACACAGATACTCCATAATTGTCAACCAAAACATGATGGCTTCTAATATTATGTATATCATGATAGGAAATGTAAGCCCTGGACTAATATTTCATCTGGAAGATTCTCGTATTCAAAACAAGTGATAGTTTTTTTTTTAGGAAACCTTTATTTCAGAAAATTAGTTTTTCTTCATATGCTTAATCTAATGTTTAATATAAGTTTCTTGGGATACCAAATGTTAATAGTCTCACATGATCATGTTAGAAAAGTGTATACTTATTAATAAGTTGATCGAACTCTAACAGGAAGAAAGTACTTTGGCATATTTCCATGTATTTGAAAATTTACGAGAGAAATGTTCTACTCCAGTCTTGAAACTGGTTTTTAGTTATAGTTTGAGTTTGTTAAATGCCAAGAAAAACCATGGTCTTTATGTTTGGTTTTACACAAACAAATATATTACATATATTTTGAAGGCTCAATCTCGGTATAAGAATAATTTGAAAACAAATGTTTGTCAAAACATAAACAATGGCATAAACATAAGGAATGGCATTGTTGCGACATTAATATAAAGCACAACTGCCGCCAAAACTTTTGTTTTGTCAACAATCAGATAACATAAAAAAAAGTTTTAAAATGCATACTTAAGCAATGGAAAATATCCCATAAGTTTTGAAAGTAAAAGTTACTTTATATACACAAAAAAACATATATGTTTTTTAAAAAGATATTAAACATATAAAGCAAAGCATGTATATTGAAATTGATATTCTTATTACATAATAATCAAAATATCCCATAAGTTATGAATTTAAAAGTAAAATTAAATAACTTCAAAATGCTTTACACGTGTTGCAAAACAAGTGCCTTGCTTTTGTCTTGCAAAATAAAAATACTGACACTGCAGACATGAATTGCACGTAACACTGTAAAATGTTGAATGAAGGAAAATTTCACAAGTTTTGACAAGTTGGGAATATATGCTGCTTGTCATCTCAAATGCGTTCGGCAATTCGTATATAATTATATATAGTTGTAAAATAAAAACGAAGATACATGTTGTGATGAAATATTTCGAATAACCATTGGATGAAGACTTGTGGTCTTTACGCCATGAATACATCAGTAATGTGTTTGCATCATAGACTAGATCATTAGTTTTCATAAATTGTATAGTCCTTGAATCACGTTATCCTCCGTTGCATATATTTGTCCTTTTCAAATTGCTCTAAACCAGCTTTAGCTCTTCATGTGGAAGTATTTTGTCAATGAAGTGTAGTTTGCTATTTTCGAACGTGTATGGTTTCAATTTGAAAAAATATTTCTTTTAGTCTAAAACATATACCAGACTACGAAACGAACAAAAAACCCACTAAAAAAACAATTTCCAAATGTAACTCTAGTTCTAGCTTCATTCAACATCAAAATAATAAAGCTTCTTTTTGTTTTCACAAGTATCTCCCGAAGCAGTATACATTGCCATGTATTCAGCAGCCTTTGTGTTATCAAGTGCCTTGTCTGAACGTTTGTCCTGACTATCAGACATTGGAAGGTAAACAGGGTTGTCAAGGTTAATAACCACAGGTTTCATTGCCATGTATTTTATTGCATCCGGGTCAATTAACGCCTGATATCCACAGTCGCCTCCATCTTTAGCCAGTCCTTGGTATATGTCCTCCGATTTCAAAATTTTGGTTTCTTTGACCTTTACAATGCCATTTTTAATAGAAGTCTTCTTCACGGAGGTTTTGTTCACAGATATTGCACTATGTATTTTCGAAATTTTGCTGTTGTTTTCCCCCTTTATGTCAAATGGGATTTCTTCGTAAAGGTTTTCAGGTCCATCCAATGCTGTCTTCCCTGACCAGAATTTTTCTTTGTCTAAACGAGCAGTTATCTTCGCCTTTCGTCGTTTTCGGCCATGGATGTACCCATCTATCAAAATGATAATTAGAATCTGTACTATAAAGAAGACGCCGATGCCACTTCCAATAATGATATATAGACGCGTTGACGTTTCTTCTTTTGAGACGCTGTGACCTTCAAAAGACATTATAAATGATTGAGTGTATCGACTTTTAGTTATATAAAAAAAAATACGTTTCCTGCTATCCGTCTATTTACATTTAAAATTGAGGATGAAAATAGGGAATGTGTAAAAGAGACATCAACCTAACTAAAGAAAGAGGAAAACAGTCCAATTGCCAACAATGGGTCTTAAGCATTGAGAGAAAATCCCGCACCTGGATTACAATTATGTTCGGATTCGGGATGTGTGGTTTTCAAAAATCCCTAACTGTTAATAACAAAATTGAATTATTTCAGATATGTGATTAAAATTATAACACAATTTTGACTGCTCTTCCCCTACTTTGACATTCTAAACTATTATGCATGTTTGTTTTGTTCACGCATTGTTGTCGATACAAGTGAAAGTTTTAGCTAGCTATAAAATCAGGTTTAATCCACAATTTTCAACATAAGAATATGTCTGTACCAAGACAGGATTACAACAGTTTTTATCCCTTCGGTTGATGTGTTTGCGCTTTTGATTTTGCCATTTGTTAATGGACTTTCCATTTTGAAATTTCCTCGGAGTTCGGTTTTTCTGTTATTTTACATTTAAAGTAATGATATTTACATCCACTATATTTGAACGTTGGTGGATAGTTACCTCGATCATTGGCAATCATTCCATATCTTTTAATTTTTATGATAAAGGTAACTAGTTGATATATAGGCATGATATTGCCATTTCAACAAAACCCTTTTCCTTCAAAAAAAAAAGATACATTTGTCTGGTGACAAGAATTTCAGAAGTCTCGAACCTTTTTCCGTGTCCTTCAAGACTAGATAATCGTACCCGGTGAAACGACTTGCAGAATACGTGCACTTGTTTCCATGTCCATGAAGACATAAAAATCTTACCTGATGACAAGACTTCCATAAGGCATTCTTCTGTTTCCATGTCCATTTACACTAGATGACCTTAGCTAATGAAAAGACATCCAGAATACATGTACCTGTTTAAATGTCCTTGAAGACAATATAACCTTACCTGATGGCAAGATTCCCAGAAAAAATGAATTATTTCCATGTCTTTGAAGACAAGATAACCGTACCTGATTACAAGACATGTACCTGTTTCTTGTCCATGAATACAAGATAATCTTACCTGAAGACAAAATAACCATACCTGATGACAATGCTTCCTGAAGACAAGCACCTGTTTCCTTGTCACATATTGCGTCTGTTTGACAATTGCAAGTAGAGTTACAGCCATCACCAAAATAACCATCATCGCAATCTGGAAGAGTAAATATCACATTAAACAAACAAAAATAAATAAATGCAGCATAAACAAAGCTCAGTACGATAAGAAAAATAATTAATGTTTCTTACTTAATTGACAACATTTGCCTCGGAAACCAGTGTTGCAGACATACATTCCCTTAAATAATCTATATTTTTTGCATGTATTATTCCATACTATGTTCTGTGCTTGTAAATTACTGATAGGTTAATTTTTGATAACGACAACAATTATTTCCTGCATGTTTCTGTATAGCTCCCCAAGGTGACCATGTGTAATGACCACAGTCCTCAGAGGCAGTAAAGCAAAGAAATTCAAAAGCAACTGAAACAACATGGCTTTCGATAGATATACTGAAAACAAATGACAGTGTTTACACAATAACACACTGTCAATTTTGAAACAATTTTGTTCATGTATTTTGTTTGTTTTTTTTTCTCAATAGATTCCTTATAATTTGAACAGCTGTATACTACTGTTGACTTTATCTATAGCCTTTATTATATGGTTGGGTGTAGACAATTGAATAGCATTGCTTTATCACGCTTTTTCAGTACAATTTCATGATTAAAATGAGCCATTCTCTTAAAATTAAAACTACTATAATATACAGTGAAACCTGACTAAACCGAATCCTGCATAAATCGAAAACCTGTCTTAACCAAACATGTTCGTAAGCACCGTCATATCAAATTATGTGCGTTGTGAACCTGATAAAACCGAACATCGGCCGAAACCGAACAAAATCCTAAGTCCCGAAGAGGTACGGTTTAGTCAGGATTCACTGTATATGAATTACGCCCGATACGGAACAATTATAATCAATCGGGTAGATCACCCAAGCACCATTTTCTTGATGTTCTGCTTTACAGGCACTTTGAAATGGGAAAATAGAACCATATGTCTTAGTAGTTTCTATCTATATACGAAATATTTGTAATGAAATTTCTTTATATCTGATCTTATTCCTCTTCATTTTAAAAGCATTCAGGCACATAAAATCATGAAACACATTTTATTTGCTATTACTGAGATAACTATCAAAGTTAATAAAGGTTATTATGTCCATATTGCTTATAGAATATAAGTTGACTAATGTCGATTAGTATAGAACTGAATGCTTCTTTTGTAAATTATTTGGATGTAAAAAGAGAGTAACAGTGGCTTTCATAAGAAAAAACGGGAAACTACAAATTTAAAAGTGATTAATTTAAAAGGCATTCTTATATTTTCTCTATTTTCGATCGCTTCCTAAGAAGATTTAGTATAAAATATTGAAAACAACACGTTTAGTAATTTCTTGCGTATTAAGTACTGTGATAAACGCATGAAGATGCAAGTCTCTGTCAAATTTGATCTTTTAGAGAATTTTTTTCAATTTTCAATTATATTGATCGGTTGAATACTGTTATGATTAGTTTACCGATCCATTTCTGAATTCATAATACAATTACTGCGTTAGACTTTTTCATACTGTTAAGGAATTATTTATTCATGCTACATTTTTCCAAAAGGTTTTTATGCTAGTAAGTTGTTCTAATGACAAATGTCCACATACTTTTATTTCCATATGTTTTATACTTACTGGTCTCACAACATCTTCCCGACCACCCAGGTTTGCATTGGCATGTCTCGTTATATATACCGCCATTGTAGCAATCGAGATTACATGATCCTTTCCCAACTATTTCACTAAGATTGACAATGCCTTTGCATGTTTCTCTAGCACATGTATGGTAGTCTATTATCTCTGGACAACAGACCTCCCTGTATCTTATCCTCATACCTCCCCCACACTGCTGATCACAATTTCCCCAAGATCCCCAGTATCGTAGTTCACATGTTGGACATTCACGTCCCTCTGTACTATATAATAACAGAAAGACAGAGAATGTTTTGCACAGTATCATACTTCTGAGTATATGCAACGGCTGTATGAATTTTTAAAGCATCTTTAAGTTGATGCTATCTTTATAATCGTTTACAGAAATAATGATAACATTGATAAGTGTCCCTTGTCGTATATTCAATTGCATATACAACATATTCAACTTTGTATTGTTTTAAGTTGTGTCAATAATAGGTTTCCTGATGTCGATCCTTAATTATCTATTGTGGACAATTGGTGGTTCGGGTATATACTTTAATATCGGGAAATCATTTTAAATAGTGTAAGGCTTGAAAACTTGTTAGCTGAGCTCACATGTCTATTATCTCGTTCAGTTTTTTTTTTTTGGGGGGGGGGAGGGGGGTCATAGAGCAAAAATATTTAGTTGCACAGTTGTATTTGGTACTGAAGATTGGATAAGATGGTTTTTGAAATCCGGTCTTTAATAATGTCAGATGCAAACATAAAAAGTATATCTAATTTTGAACATAACGATATCTCTTGTTTGTAACGAGGGATCTAATTAAAGTCTAAGATTGCAAACTAGGAGGAGATAATTACATTACATTGGTAATGTCTTTTGTATATTTTGATGGCAAACAAGTTCCAAAGTCTGAAAAAATGAATACAATTCTGGAAAAATCCATAATAGCATCTTGTTCCACTTTTTTCACCATTTCTTTGTTACAAAAAGTGAAACAACTCAAAAGAGAATTCCGACGCTTGATCTATTTTGAATCAATGAAGGAATCAAATTATGTACATTAGGACACACTATGATTAACTATAATCATACGGTGTAGGTTTAACATCATGCGTTTTGCTATTGAAATCCCTATTTTCAATGCATGTAATCATTTGAACCAGGATTCCACACGAATATAACCATTACAACATAGATATCATAGACTCTAATTTAAGATCATAATACAATGTTGACAGGTGTACCCCTATTTTGTAGATTTTTACCTGTTATTTCTGTGTGTTTTGTTCACATTTTATTTTTAATATATATATAGGAATTTTAAACCACTATTATACAAGTGAGAGGTTTAACTATTAAACCAGGTGTAATCAACCCTTGTCTTCATAAGAAAATGTCTGTACCAGGTTAGGAATATGACAGTTGAATTTTTTACTTGCTTGGCTTAATGAATATTTTGATATGAGCGTCACTGATTAGTCTTATGTAGACGAAACGCGCGTCTGGCGTACTAATTTATAATCATGGTACCTTTGATAACTAATTATCGATTCGTTTGATGTGTCTGAGCTTTTGATTTTGCAATGAAATATCAAAAGTACCAGGTTTATAATTTTAAACGCCACTGCGCGTTTCGTCTACATAAGACTCATCAGTGACGCTCAGATAAAAAATATTTAGAAAGCAAAACAAGTGCAATTTAATTAGGGATTTTCTGTTTTGAATATTCATCGGAGTTGAGTTAGATAAACTACAAAATTCAAAATACAAATAACAGAATGACGAATGACACAAAGTAACAACCTAAGAATAATGGACTTTTGATTGCTTTACATTCCAACCTTAGAGTAAATACAGTTTAAAATCTACTTTTAAACCTATCACACATTTTCACAGAAATATCAATTATATCACCGTTCTGTACTTCCAGAACAATCTTGTGAATAAACCTTCGTTTAGAACGCTCAAATTTACATCTTTAAGATGCCAGGCAAGTTGTGTACATAAATACTCAATGATCTTTATGACCCTAGAAGGGAACTAGTAAGAAGTCCTATCAATGTTTTCAAATATCAAACAACAAATCAATCTTTTTAAACGAAAACAAAGCAAAAATCAAATTGAAGAAATAAATCGTGTACTCCTTTGAAAATACAAATTATTTTTTTTTGGCGCGTGGGAAAAACTAAGCATGGATAGCAACAGATAAAAATAAACATTCTTAATCATGTCATGTTGAAGTTCTCAACATATGGTTTTGTAAATCGTGGCATTTTCGACAAACATTTTAACAACTTGCTATTTCTTTAAAACGTGTGTGTTTCTAAATTCACATGCATTAACAAGGCAATACAAAAATATCTGAATCTGATTATAGCATTGATTATGTTTTGGTCCATCCAAAAAATAGATATTTAAAAAAAGACCTTCCCTATATTACTCCTGCAAAGTTTTAAACGGTCAAGTTGTTGTTTTTTGCTGTTTCTATTTAATGATTTCATAGTTATTCTTGTTTTGTATCGTGACACAACTGTCTCAGGTAAGGGGTAGAGTTTGCGCCAACAAACTTTCTAAATATGCCTGTCCATAGTCTGTTATTCAGTGTTTGTCGTTTGTTGCTGTATATCATAAAATTGAGAATGGAAATGGGGAATATGTCAAAGAGACAACCCGACAAATGAGTAGACAACAGCAAAAATCGTTTTGTTTTTCGTTTATATTTTTTACATAAATCAGGCCGTTAGTTTTCTTGTTTGACTGTTTACGTTTTTCATTACAGGGCCTTTTCAAGCTGACTATGCGTTATGGGTTTAACTCTTTGTTGTTGACCTATAGTTGGTACTTTCGGTTATTTGGTCTCTTGGGAAGAGATGTCTCATTGGATATCATACTACATTTTCTTTTTTCCATCAGTAGTTTCACCATGTACACAGAAACGATAAATCAACAGTTTTTCAAATGGTTCAATGAGGAAATATATTGCAACATAACAGCATAACAATATGTACGTCAATCAATCGACAGAGGTGTAATATTCCAATTCTATTGAATATTTAGAAAAAAGATAGACCAGAGAAGAATTACATCTGGCGATATGGTAACTATTCTCGCAGAAAGTTGCCGGTATAATCTATTAAATATTTTTTTCTTAAATTGTCTTATATCAAGTCAGGACTATCACAATTGTTTCCAATAAGTTCGTTTCAATGTATGATAACGGTTTTTTGTTAACTTCAGTGTTCGGTTGTTCGTTTGTTTACCTCTTATAGTTGGTGTGTTTCCCTCGGTTCTTGTTTGTATTCCGTATATAATGGGTTCTGAATAAAACAAAACATTGTTTAACGGTGAATTGAAAATGTAAAGGTTACCAATCGACCTCCAGACGGGTTCTCTACAAAATGTATAAGCAAAATTCTAAATCCAATTCTACAATTCATGGTCCTTATACATATTCTAGGGATATTTTATGAAAATGTGACAACTTTATTTCCTTTCTTGGAGTTAAAAATCGAAAACTTGAGAAAAAGCCAATGCTGGTTGAGGCATGAGTAATGTGGCTGTCACTTCATCAACCTTTAAACCATAGAATGATTTAAACTACTAGTATAATATCCTATGTTTCCCAAGTGCATTCTAATTCCTTTCTATCAACTGAGGCACACACTTATAAGTAATCAGAAAAATCAGACATTTTGGCCAACACGGTCTGTTAAAAAAAATTCCGAAAAAACAATGACGACAAATTTTACAGCCAAAAATATGTATTTTTGCTCGTTTTATGAAACGTAATCGTTCTGAAACCCAGCAGATGACTATGGTCAATATTGATACCAGGATAATTTTATTATGAAGCATAACAAAAACAGAACAAATATACAATTTTCTGATTGAAACAATTTTCAAATGTAACTCTCGTGCTAGCTTTATTCAACATCAAAATTGTAAAGTTTCTTTTTGTTTTCACAAGTTTCTCCAGACGCATTGTACATTGACATGTATTCTATCGCCTTAGTGTCATCAGTCATTGACATGTATTCTGTCGCCTTTGCGTCATCAATTACGGTCATGTATTCTGCCGCCTTTGTTTCAACAATCGCCTTGTTTGAACTTTTTTCCGGACTATCTGGCATCGACATGTACCCAGGGTTGTCAAGGTTAATAACTGCAGGTTTCATTGCCATGTATTTCATTGCATTCGGGTCAATTAACGCCTGATATCCACAGTCGTCTCCATTTTTAGCCAGTCCTTGGTATATGTCCTCCAATTTCATAGTTTTATGTCCATTAAGCTTGACAGATTCCTTTCGAATAGAACTCTTCTTCATGGAGGTTTTATGTTTCATCGATTTAGTAGTTTCTTTCTTCGCTATTTTGGATTCGTCTTTCCCCTTTTTGTCAAATGGGATTTCTTCATATTGGTTTTCAGAATCATCCAATGCTGTCTTCCCTGACCAAAATTTGTCTTTGTCTAAACGATCATCCATCTCCGCCCTTCGTCGCTTTCGACCCTTGATGTAAGCAACAACCAAAACGATTATTAAAATCTGTAGTATAAAGAAGACGCCGATGCCACTTCCAATAATGATATATAGACGGGCTGATGTTTCTTCTTTTGAGACGCCATGACCTTCAAAACACATTATCAATAAATTAGTGTTATGATTTTTAGTAACGTTTCCTGAAAGCAGTTCTTTTATATAAGTACTATTTACAAATGTGTTTCATTCAAGTACGGACAATTAATGAACTAAACAGCGACAAACTTGAAAAATGTTTAATCTTGGGTTTTTTTTATATACAAAGCCCTTTCTTTTCTATTTCTGCAGGTGATTGAGGTTCGGTGATTAGTGAATTTTTTTCAGAAGCCTCCATTTTATGTTGATCGTTATGTTTACATGGCATTTATGGTAGACACAAAGTTTAACTCATAACAACAGTGTTTTTATTTGAACTTTACTAAAAATGTGTAATTGTTGTTTGGCATCGTCTTTTGCTAGAAGAATATAAACGTGATTCATTGATTCTTGTTATGTGGTTTTCAAAATTCTTCAAGCCTAAACAACAAAGATGACTTATTTTAGATTCATTTTAACGTAACTAACGATATTTGAGTGATCATAAACTGATTTTGTTATCTAGTGTTGATTGGATTGCATACACAACGGTTATTTTGTCAAATAGAGACAGCCATAGCATACAGAAATATTTTAACAATGTAGACAACGATAAATAACAAATGCAAAATGCAAAAATGATTATCAGACTAATTATCTGACATTGCATCATTATACTTAGTATATATCATAAATTATCCTGAATGTTTGTATTATGTCAACAAGCTATTAATAAACTGGCGAATATATACAACTTATTTTACCACATCAACAAAAACTAATGCGTTTTTGAAAAGAAGATCACCTTATCTAATGACAAGATTTTCAGAAGACATGCACGTGTTACCTTGTCCTTGCAAAGAAGATAGCCTTACCTGATAACAAGACTTTCAGAAGACGTGTACCTGTTGTCCATGAAGTCAAAATAACTTTACCTGGTGACAAGACTTCGTGAAGATATGTATCTTTTTCCTTATCTTTTAATACAAGATAACCTTACCTAATAACAAGACTTCCAGAAGTCATGTAGTTGTTTCCATGACCGCAAAGACAAGATAACCTTACCTAATGACAAGATAACCTTACCTGATGACAAGATTACCTTACTTGACGACAAGATTACCTTACCTGATGACACGATTACCTTACCTAATGACAAGATTACCTTACCTGGTGACAAGATTACCTTACCTAATGACAACACAAGATAACCTTACCTAATGACAAGATTACCTTACCTGATGACAAGATTACCTTACCTAATGACAAGATTACCTTACCTGATGACAAGATAACATTACCTGACGACAAGATTACCTTACTTTGCGACAAGATTACCTTACCTGATGACAAGATTACCTTACCTAATGACAAGATAACCTTACCTGATGACAAGATTACCTCACCTAATGACAAGATTACCTTACCTAATGACAAGATTACCTTACCTGATGACAAGAGAACCTTACATGATGACAAGATTACATTACCTCATGACAAGATAACCTTACCTTGATGACAAGATTACCTTTCCTGCTGACAAGACTCCCAAAAGTAATGTACTTGCTTCCATGACACTAAAGACAAGATAACCATACCTGATGACAAGGCTTCCTGGAGACAAGCACCTGTTGCCTTGTCACATATTGAATTTGTTGGACAATTGCATGTAGAGTTACAGCCATCACCAAAATAACCATCATCGCAATCTGGAAGAGTAAATATCATATCAAACAAAAACCTTAATGTATCATTTACATACCTCTTCTAGATAAGAAATCAAAAAAATATGCTTCTTACCTAATTGACAACATTTGCCTCGGAAACCAGCGTTGCAGACACATTTTCCTCAAATAATCCATTATTTTCACATACAGCATTACATAATCTTTTCTGTACTAATGTTTGACAACAATTATTTCCTGTACGTGTTTGATTGCCTCCTCCACAACGATGGGTACATGTTCCCCAAGGTGACCATATGCAATGACTACAGTCATCAGAGATAGCAGAACAAATGAATGTAAAGAACAGCACGAAATACATTTCTGTCGATAAATGAACTGCAAAAAATGTTTCGTGTTTACACAATGGCATTGTCAATGTTGGAATAATGTTGTATTTTGTTAATTTATTCATTTATTCTAAACATTTCCTCATCGGATTTCCTCTGCTTTTGATTTGGACTATTGACTATTATTGTTTTAAAGCATTTTAAGTACACTTGAGTTAAAAAAAAGTATTAATGATTCTCTTATAACGGAAAACTACATTAACCTATATAAATTACCCAGGAACAATTTGATAATAATATTTGGTCAACCCAAGCACTTTGTACCCGATATATCAGATTCACAGGCATTCATGGCAGGGACCCTGGCATGGACCCCTTCCACTTAATAGCTTCTGTTATAAAAGTATTTCATTGAGATTTCTTTATATTTAATGCACATACAAAACTGTGTACCTCCACACATTCAAAATAGTTTAGTGTTACACATTATTCTTATATCTCAGCCATCAAAAACATGCATTTAGGCAGCAACCATTTGATTTTCGGGGGGGGGGGGGGGGGGGGGGGCTATGGGTTTTTTTGGAGAAAAAAAGTTTGTTTCCAGTTTTTGGGAGAAAAAAATAATTTGTTTTTGATTCTGAGAAAAAAAAAAATTGTTTGTTTCACCCTCAGCTGCCACTATATGTAATGCTAAAATTGAAAGAAAAAAACTGTTTTCGACTTGTCGTGAAAAAATAGATTGTTAATTTGTCCAGAAAAAAAAAACATAG